>NC_138900.1:49090799-49638241 GCF_965194825.1 Balaenoptera physalus | reverse complement strand
GCCTCTTAGGGTCAGTGCCATACAACCTAGCTGTCTGTGACGTTAATCTTGCCTCTCAAGCCAATCTCAGAATGTGGGTCTCTCTTGCCCTCCTGGGGCCCCTGGGGCTGTGCCAGCCCACCGGCACGCCCCACGTGGGGTGTCTACTAGACTAGGGCATGGGTGGGAGGCCCAGGTTGAGGGGCCAGGCAGAGTACCTCTGCCTCCCCCCTACTCTCCTCCACAAAACTGCCCCTCCCTCCTGAAGCCTGCCCTCAAGTCACAGGTTCCTTACATGACCTCACTGGGTAAGGGTAACTATGCCAACGTGCTGCCCTCAGAGAAACTTCCCTGCCAGTTCTCCACCAGATACCATCTTTTGGTTGTCTGAGAGAGAATGTCTGACCAGATCTTCTATATTTACTCTAACCTGTCCTCTGTTCCCTGGGAGGGCAGTGCAGCAGGTACACTGAGACCGGGCATCTGTACAGGATGCATGGTGTACACACAACTCCCCTGGCTGCCCCATGTTCCTGTGGGGCTTGCCCACCACATACACCTGAACCACTTTCCCAGCTGTAAGTAATACCAGTGACCTGGGACACCTTCAGGGACCCACAGTGCTCACTGCTGAGGACAAGTGAAAGGTCATCCCTGGACAAGTGTGCAGGATGGTTCTGATCTTTATAAATGTAGCCTTCCCCTTTGGGCTACAGGATGCTTCCATTCAGACCCTTTCCTGACTGGCCTCTTAGCAAAAGACAAGTGCATTTTTGTTGGCAAATGGTAAATGGAGCAGTTTGAGGAAGAGGCCACTCTGAAACACACCTCAAACCTCACGGCACCTCTGTGCTGTCATGTAGACATCTATATCGGTGCCCTCAGACACATCCCATCCTGAGCTGCTGAGTACTAGGGGAGAGGGTGGTGCCATATGATGGGAAGACCGGAAGAACCAAGGGGGGTGTGAAGTGCTAATGAGCCTGGAGGCTGAGGAGATGGTGTCCCAGGAGGCTGGGTTGACGTGAGCCTAGACTTGGTACCCAGAACCCGGTTCTGAGTCTCCTGATCACTCTGCCTCTGTATTTGGCCTTGTTCTAATCTAGATAAATGTATCAGAGCGCTAGAGTTCAGTGTGGTTGAAACAGGCAGTATAAATGGGGCCCAAGAGGGGTTGCCAAGGTGGGAGGGGTTCTTAACCAACTTATATTAGATTATTTTTATCCAAAACTTGAAAGGCATTTCCATTAGAGCCTCAGAAGTGACAGACTGCAAGAAATGTTTTCTCTGTTGTGGAAGGGAGAGACGGAGAGGATCATGACTGCAATTACTTTTGGGTTCTACTGTTTTCCCTGGAAACGGTGAAGAGACTTCCTCATGTGCTGCAGCCGTAGGCTCTAGGAATTGCTTTGGCAGCAAGTGTCCCTTCTCTAGGGACTCATAGAGGTGATGGGCCAAGGCTGTGTTTTGGATGTCACGTAGATTAAAGGTCTTCAGCCAGAAACTGGGAGAGACATGAGAGAGCGAAATTCTGGCAGGAGACTGTGTACAGCAGAAGTGACTGATCAGTTCTGATTTTCTTTGCTGCAGCAGTGGCTCCCGTTTGTCTTCCTATACCTGGTCACTACCGTGTCCTCAACCGAGGGTGTGGGGAAACGCAGTTGGGCTGGCATGGGGAGACATACTGCCTGGTTGGTGGCTACCGGGCCTACGGGGATGTTCCTTTGGCCACGCCAGCAAAGGTGGAAGCGGAGAAGCCAGTCCCCAGACGTGCTCGCTAGGGAAAGTGCCCTCCGGAAGAGTCGGACGAAGACCTGGGTTGCCCCAGACCCAAACGCCGGCGATTGCAGCATTCAAGCAGTTTAGGACTAGAAGATGCTTTGATTCTCAAGCAGCGTGGCCCAACCTCTGGGCACATCCCCTCTGCAACAGCCCCAGTACACGAATGTCCCATCTTTGCTTTTTCAAGGTCGGCAACAGGGAGTCCCCTCCTAAAGAAGGTTCTCTCTCATTGCCACACTCTCAAAGGCTGCCCCCAATGTGGTTCCTTCCTGTGGGCCTGATCAGGCTAAGGGCAGAGTGGTCTCTTTCCTTCTCTGAGTCGGACCAAATCGTCTTAGTAACACCTCTTCACAGTGTTGACCATGTGTTTCACGGGGGCTGCTGCTGAGCCTTTATCTCATCCTTTCATGGTGGAGAGAGAGAGGATTATAATGATTTTTACTTCTAGGGGAGAGGGGAGTGTAACGATTACGTTGTCATTTTGTATTATGCCCTTTGGTCATGAACTTGTTTTGAATTTCGTACGAAAATGGGCCCACCATTCCCACTTTGTGAGGTCATTCAGCACCCTCATTTTGCACCTTTAACATCTCTCTCAGTGTCACTTGGAAATGTTTGAAATGGCATGAGCTCGTCCTCACATTCCTATCAGCTGTAAACCCGGAGCCCCAACATGAACCTAACCATTGAGCAGAGCACCTCTCCACTACCTGTGTAACACTGGGTAGGCCCCTTAACCTCTTGGTTTTCTTCAGTCCTCAGTTGTGAAAATGTGAGGGTTCTATGAATTTATATTTGGGGCAGGACAAGGTCGAGGAGAGTGTGTCTTTGCTTTTATTCTTCCAATCTGGAATGTCTTCCCTCTCTTCCCCATGGGTCCAAATCTCACTTGTCCTTCAGGCCCACTGCCAAGGAGCCTTCCCTGATTCCCCAGTCCACACAAATCTCTGCCTCTTAGGGTCAGTGCCATACAACCTAGCTGTCTGTGACGTTAATCTTGCCTCTCAAGCCAATCTCAGAATGTGGGTCTCTCTTGCCCTCCTGGGGCCCCTGGGGCTGTGCCAGCCCACCGGCACGCCCCACGTGGGGTGTCTACTAGACTAGGGCATGGGTGGGGAGGCCCAGGTGTGAGGGGCCAGGCAGAGTACCTCTGCCTCCCCCCTACTCTCCTCCACAAAACTGCCCCTCCTCCTGAAGCCTGCCCCTCAAGTCACAGGTTCCTTACATGACCTCACTGGGTAAGGGTAACTATGCCAACGTGCTGCCCTCAGAGAAACTTCCCTGCCAGTTCTCCACCAGATACCAATCTTTTGGTTGTCTGAGAGAGAATGTCTGACCAGATCTTCTATATTTACTCTAACCTGTCCTCTGTTCCCTGGGAGGGCAGTGCAGCAGGTACACTGAGACCGGGCATCTGTACAGGATGCATGGTGTACACACAACCTCCCCTGGCTGCCCCATGTTCCTGTGGGGCTTGCCCACCACATACACCTGAACACTTTCCCAGCTGTAAGTAATACCAGTGACCTGGGACACCTTCAGGGACCCACAGTGCTCACTGCTGAGGACAAGTGAAAGGTCATCCCTGGACAAGTGTGCAGGATGGTTCTGATCTTTATAAATGTAGCCTTCCCCTTTGGGCTACAGGATGCTTCCATTCAGACCCTTTCCTGACTGGCCTCTTAGCAAAAGACAAGTGCATTTTTGTTGGCAAATGGTAAATGGAGCAGTTTGAGGAAGAGGGCCACTCTTGAAACACACCTTCAAACCCAGGCACCTCTGTGCTGTCATGTAGACATCTATATCGGTGCCCTCAGACACATCCCATCCTGAGCTGCTGAGTACTAGGGGAGAGGGTGGTGCCATATTGATGGGAAGACCGGAAGAACCAAGGGGGGTGTTGAAGTGCTAATGAGCCTGGAGGGCTGAGGAGATGGTGTCCCAGGAGGCTGGGTTGACGTGAGCCTAGACTTGGTACCCAGAACCCGGTTCTGAGTCTCCTGATCACTCTGCCTCTGTATTTGGCCTTGTTCTAATCTAGATAAATGTATCAGAGCGCTAGAGTTCAGTGTGGTTGAAACAGGCAGTATAAATGGGGCCCAAGAGGGGTTGCCAAGGTGGGAGGGGTTCTTAACCAACTTATATTAGATTATTTTTATCCAAAACTTGAAAGGCATTTCCATTAGAGCCTCAGAAGTGACAGACTGCAAGAAATGTTTTCTCTGTTGTGGAAGGGAGAGACGGAGAGGATCATGACTGCAATTACTTTCGGGTTCTACTGTTTTCCCTGGAAACGGTGAAGAGACTTCCTCATGTGCTGCAGCCGTAGGCTCTAGGAATTGCTTTGGCAGCAAGTGTCCCTTCTCTAGGGACTCATAGAGGTGATGGGCCAAGGCTGTGTTTTGGATGTCACGTAGATTAAAGGTCTTCAGCCAGAAACTGGGAGAGACATGAGAGAGCGAAATTCTGGCAGGAGACTGTGTACAGCAGAAGTGACTGATCAGTTCTGATTTTCTTTGCTGCAGCAGTGGCTCCCGTTTGTCTTCCTATACCTGGTCACTACCGTGTCCTCAACCGAGGGTGTGGGGAAACGCAGTTGGGCTGGCATGGGGAGACATACTGCCTGGTTGGTGGCTACCGGGCCTACGGGGATGTTCCTTTGGCCACGCCAGCAAAGGTGGAAGCGGAGAAGCCAGTCCCCAGACGTGCTCGCTAGGGAAAGTGCCCTCCGGAAGAGTCGGACGAAGACCTGGGTTGCCCCAGACCCAAACGCCGGCGATTGCAGCATTCAAGCAGTTTAGGACTAGAAGATGCTTTGATTCTCAAGCAGCGTGGCCCAACCTCTGGGCACATCCCCTCTGCAACAGCCCCAGTACACGAATGTCCCATCTTTGCTTTTTCAAGGTCGGCAACAGGGAGTCCCCTCCTAAAGAAGGTTCTCTCTCATTGCCACACTCTCAAAGGCTGCCCCCAATGTGGTTCCTTCCTGTGGGCCTGATCAGGCTAAGGGCAGAGTGGTCTCTTTCCTTCTCTGAGTCGGACCAAATCGTCTTAGTAACACCTCTTCACAGTGTTGACCATGTGTTTCACGGGGGCTGCTGCTGAGCCTTTATCTCATCCTTTCATGGTGGAGAGAGAGAGGATTATAATGATTTTTACTTCTAGGGGAGAGGGGAGTGTAACGATTACGTTGTCATTTTGTATTATGCCCTTTGGTCATGAACTTGTTTTGAATTTCGTACGAAAATGGGCCCACCATTCCCACTTTGTGAGGTCATTCAGCACCCTCATTTTGCACCTTTAACATCTCTCTCAGTGTCACTTGGAAATGTTTGAAATGGCATGAGCTCGTCCTCACATTCCTATCAGCTGTAAACCCGGAGCCCCAACATGAACCTAACCATTGAGCAGAGCACCTCTCCACTACCTGTGTAACACTGGGTAGGCCCCTTAACCTCTTGGTTTTCTTCAGTCCTCAGTTGTGAAAATGTGAGGGTTCTATGAATTTATATTTGGGGCAGGACAAGGTCGAGGAGAGTGTGTCTTTGCTTTTATTCTTCCAATCTGGAATGTCTTCCCTCTCTTCCCCATGGGTCCAAATCTCACTTGTCCTTCAGGCCCACTGCCAAGGAGCCTTCCCTGATTCCCCAGTCCACACAAATCTCTGCCTCTTAGGGTCAGTGCCATACAACCTAGCTGTCTGTGACGTTAATCTTGCCTCTCAAGCCAATCTCAGAATGTGGGTCTCTCTTGCCCTCCTGGGGCCCCTGGGGCTGTGCCAGCCCACCGGCACGCCCCACGTGGGGTGTCTACTAGACTAGGGCATGGGTGGGGAGGCCCAGGTGTGAGGGGCCAGGCAGAGTACCTCTGCCTCCCCCCTACTCTCCTCCACAAAACTGCCCCTCCTCCTGAAGCCTGCCCCTCAAGTCACAGGTTCCTTACATGACCTCACTGGGTAAGGGTAACTATGCCAACGTGCTGCCCTCAGAGAAACTTCCCTGCCAGTTCTCCACCAGATACCAATCTTTTGGTTGTCTGAGAGAGAATGTCTGACCAGATCTTCTATATTTACTCTAACCTGTCCTCTGTTCCCTGGGAGGGCAGTGCAGCAGGTACACTGAGACCGGGCATCTGTACAGGATGCATGGTGTACACACAACCTCCCCTGGCTGCCCCATGTTCCTGTGGGGCTTGCCCACCACATACACCTGAACACTTTCCCAGCTGTAAGTAATACCAGTGACCTGGGACACCTTCAGGGACCCACAGTGCTCACTGCTGAGGACAAGTGAAAGGTCATCCCTGGACAAGTGTGCAGGATGGTTCTGATCTTTATAAATGTAGCCTTCCCCTTTGGGCTACAGGATGCTTCCATTCAGACCCTTTCCTGACTGGCCTCTTAGCAAAAGACAAGTGCATTTTTGTTGGCAAATGGTAAATGGAGCAGTTTGAGGAAGAGGGCCACTCTTGAAACACACCTTCAAACCCAGGCACCTCTGTGCTGTCATGTAGACATCTATATCGGTGCCCTCAGACACATCCCATCCTGAGCTGCTGAGTACTAGGGGAGAGGGTGGTGCCATATTGATGGGAAGACCGGAAGAACCAAGGGGGGTGTTGAAGTGCTAATGAGCCTGGAGGGCTGAGGAGATGGTGTCCCAGGAGGCTGGGTTGACGTGAGCCTAGACTTGGTACCCAGAACCCGGTTCTGAGTCTCCTGATCACTCTGCCTCTGTATTTGGCCTTGTTCTAATCTAGATAAATGTATCAGAGCGCTAGAGTTCAGTGTGGTTGAAACAGGCAGTATAAATGGGGCCCAAGAGGGGTTGCCAAGGTGGGAGGGGTTCTTAACCAACTTATATTAGATTATTTTTATCCAAAACTTGAAAGGCATTTCCATTAGAGCCTCAGAAGTGACAGACTGCAAGAAATGTTTTCTCTGTTGTGGAAGGGAGAGACGGAGAGGATCATGACTGCAATTACTTTCGGGTTCTACTGTTTTCCCTGGAAACGGTGAAGAGACTTCCTCATGTGCTGCAGCCGTAGGCTCTAGGAATTGCTTTGGCAGCAAGTGTCCCTTCTCTAGGGACTCATAGAGGTGATGGGCCAAGGCTGTGTTTTGGATGTCACGTAGATTAAAGGTCTTCAGCCAGAAACTGGGAGAGACATGAGAGAGCGAAATTCTGGCAGGAGACTGTGTACAGCAGAAGTGACTGATCAGTTCTGATTTTCTTTGCTGCAGCAGTGGCTCCCGTTTGTCTTCCTATACCTGGTCACTACCGTGTCCTCAACCGAGGGTGTGGGGAAACGCAGTTGGGCTGGCATGGGGAGACATACTGCCTGGTTGGTGGCTACCGGGCCTACGGGGATGTTCCTTTGGCCACGCCAGCAAAGGTGGAAGCGGAGAAGCCAGTCCCCAGACGTGCTCGCTAGGGAAAGTGCCCTCCGGAAGAGTCGGACGAAGACCTGGGTTGCCCCAGACCCAAACGCCGGCGATTGCAGCATTCAAGCAGTTTAGGACTAGAAGATGCTTTGATTCTCAAGCAGCGTGGCCCAACCTCTGGGCACATCCCCTCTGCAACAGCCCCAGTACACGAATGTCCCATCTTTGCTTTTTCAAGGTCGGCAACAGGGAGTCCCCTCCTAAAGAAGGTTCTCTCTCATTGCCACACTCTCAAAGGCTGCCCCCAATGTGGTTCCTTCCTGTGGGCCTGATCAGGCTAAGGGCAGAGTGGTCTCTTTCCTTCTCTGAGTCGGACCAAATCGTCTTAGTAACACCTCTTCACAGTGTTGACCATGTGTTTCACGGGGGCTGCTGCTGAGCCTTTATCTCATCCTTTCATGGTGGAGAGAGAGAGGATTATAATGATTTTTACTTCTAGGGGAGAGGGGAGTGTAACGATTACGTTGTCATTTTGTATTATGCCCTTTGGTCATGAACTTGTTTTGAATTTCGTACGAAAATGGGCCCACCATTCCCACTTTGTGAGGTCATTCAGCACCCTCATTTTGCACCTTTAACATCTCTCTCAGTGTCACTTGGAAATGTTTGAAATGGCATGAGCTCGTCCTCACATTCCTATCAGCTGTAAACCCGGAGCCCCAACATGAACCTAACCATTGAGCAGAGCACCTCTCCACTACCTGTGTAACACTGGGTAGGCCCCTTAACCTCTTGGTTTTCTTCAGTCCTCAGTTGTGAAAATGTGAGGGTTCTATGAATTTATATTTGGGGCAGGACAAGGTCGAGGAGAGTGTGTCTTTGCTTTTATTCTTCCAATCTGGAATGTCTTCCCTCTCTTCCCCATGGGTCCAAATCTCACTTGTCCTTCAGGCCCACTGCCAAGGAGCCTTCCCTGATTCCCCAGTCCACACAAATCTCTGCCTCTTAGGGTCAGTGCCATACAACCTAGCTGTCTGTGACGTTAATCTTGCCTCTCAAGCCAATCTCAGAATGTGGGTCTCTCTTGCCCTCCTGGGGCCCCTGGGGCTGTGCCAGCCCACCGGCACGCCCCACGTGGGGTGTCTACTAGACTAGGGCATGGGTGGGGAGGCCCAGGTGTGAGGGGCCAGGCAGAGTACCTCTGCCTCCCCCCTACTCTCCTCCACAAAACTGCCCCTCCTCCTGAAGCCTGCCCCTCAAGTCACAGGTTCCTTACATGACCTCACTGGGTAAGGGTAACTATGCCAACGTGCTGCCCTCAGAGAAACTTCCCTGCCAGTTCTCCACCAGATACCAATCTTTTGGTTGTCTGAGAGAGAATGTCTGACCAGATCTTCTATATTTACTCTAACCTGTCCTCTGTTCCCTGGGAGGGCAGTGCAGCAGGTACACTGAGACCGGGCATCTGTACAGGATGCATGGTGTACACACAACCTCCCCTGGCTGCCCCATGTTCCTGTGGGGCTTGCCCACCACATACACCTGAACACTTTCCCAGCTGTAAGTAATACCAGTGACCTGGGACACCTTCAGGGACCCACAGTGCTCACTGCTGAGGACAAGTGAAAGGTCATCCCTGGACAAGTGTGCAGGATGGTTCTGATCTTTATAAATGTAGCCTTCCCCTTTGGGCTACAGGATGCTTCCATTCAGACCCTTTCCTGACTGGCCTCTTAGCAAAAGACAAGTGCATTTTTGTTGGCAAATGGTAAATGGAGCAGTTTGAGGAAGAGGGCCACTCTTGAAACACACCTTCAAACCCAGGCACCTCTGTGCTGTCATGTAGACATCTATATCGGTGCCCTCAGACACATCCCATCCTGAGCTGCTGAGTACTAGGGGAGAGGGTGGTGCCATATTGATGGGAAGACCGGAAGAACCAAGGGGGGTGTTGAAGTGCTAATGAGCCTGGAGGGCTGAGGAGATGGTGTCCCAGGAGGCTGGGTTGACGTGAGCCTAGACTTGGTACCCAGAACCCGGTTCTGAGTCTCCTGATCACTCTGCCTCTGTATTTGGCCTTGTTCTAATCTAGATAAATGTATCAGAGCACTAGAGTTCAGTGTGGTTGAAACAGGCAGTATAAATGGGGCCCAAGAGGGGTTGCCAAGGTGGGAGGGGTTCTTAACCAACTTATATTAGATTATTTTTATCCAAAACTTGAAAGGCATTTCCATTAGAGCCTCAGAAGTGACAGACTGCAAGAAATGTTTTCTCTGTTGTGGAAGGGAGAGACGGAGAGGATCATGACTGCAATTACTTTCGGGTTCTACTGTTTTCCCTGGAAACGGTGAAGAGACTTCCTCATGTGCTGCAGCCGTAGGCTCTAGGAATTGCTTTGGCAGCAAGTGTCCCTTCTCTAGGGACTCATAGAGGTGATGGGCCAAGGCTGTGTTTTGGATGTCACGTAGATTAAAGGTCTTCAGCCAGAAACTGGGAGAGACATGAGAGAGCGAAATTCTGGCAGGAGACTGTGTACAGCAGAAGTGACTGATCAGTTCTGATTTTCTTTGCTGCAGCAGTGGCTCCCGTTTGTCTTCCTATACCTGGTCACTACCGTGTCCTCAACCGAGGGTGTGGGGAAACGCAGTTGGGCTGGCATGGGGAGACATACTGCCTGGTTGGTGGCTACCGGGCCTACGGGGATGTTCCTTTGGCCACGCCAGCAAAGGTGGAAGCGGAGAAGCCAGTCCCCAGACGTGCTCGCTAGGGAAAGTGCCCTCCGGAAGAGTCGGACGAAGACCTGGGTTGCCCCAGACCCAAACGCCGGCGATTGCAGCATTCAAGCAGTTTAGGACTAGAAGATGCTTTGATTCTCAAGCAGCGTGGCCCAACCTCTGGGCACATCCCCTCTGCAACAGCCCCAGTACACGAATGTCCCATCTTTGCTTTTTCAAGGTCGGCAACAGGGAGTCCCCTCCTAAAGAAGGTTCTCTCTCATTGCCACACTCTCAAAGGCTGCCCCCAATGTGGTTCCTTCCTGTGGGCCTGATCAGGCTAAGGGCAGAGTGGTCTCTTTCCTTCTCTGAGTCGGACCAAATCGTCTTAGTAACACCTCTTCACAGTGTTGACCATGTGTTTCACGGGGGCTGCTGCTGAGCCTTTATCTCATCCTTTCATGGTGGAGAGAGAGAGGATTATAATGATTTTTACTTCTAGGGGAGAGGGGAGTGTAACGATTACGTTGTCATTTTGTATTATGCCCTTTGGTCATGAACTTGTTT
This sequence comes from Balaenoptera physalus, assembly GCF_965194825.1. Classification (NCBI taxonomy): domain Eukaryota; kingdom Metazoa; phylum Chordata; class Mammalia; order Artiodactyla; family Balaenopteridae; genus Balaenoptera; species Balaenoptera physalus. The sequence continues at coordinate 49,627,816 of NC_138900.1, read as the reverse complement.
TGAATTTCGTACGAAAATGGGCCCACCATTCCCACTTTGTGAGGTCATTCAGCACCCTCATTTTGCACCTTTAACATCTCTCTCAGTGTCACTTGGAAATGTTTGAAATGGCATGAGCTCGTCCTCACATTCCTATCAGCTGTAAACCCGGAGCCCCAACATGAACCTAACCATTGAGCAGAGCACCTCTCCACTACCTGTGTAACACTGGGTAGGCCCCTTAACCTCTTGGTTTTCTTCAGTCCTCAGTTGTGAAAATGTGAGGGTTCTATGAATTTATATTTGGGGCAGGACAAGGTCGAGGAGAGTGTGTCTTTGCTTTTATTCTTCCAATCTGGAATGTCTTCCCTCTCTTCCCCATGGGTCCAAATCTCACTTGTCCTTCAGGCCCACTGCCAAGGAGCCTTCCCTGATTCCCCAGTCCACACAAATCTCTGCCTCTTAGGGTCAGTGCCATACAACCTAGCTGTCTGTGACGTTAATCTTGCCTCTCAAGCCAATCTCAGAATGTGGGTCTCTCTTGCCCTCCTGGGGCCCCTGGGGCTGTGCCAGCCCACCGGCACGCCCCACGTGGGGTGTCTACTAGACTAGGGCATGGGTGGGGAGGCCCAGGTGTGAGGGGCCAGGCAGAGTACCTCTGCCTCCCCCCTACTCTCCTCCACAAAACTGCCCCTCCTCCTGAAGCCTGCCCCTCAAGTCACAGGTTCCTTACATGACCTCACTGGGTAAGGGTAACTATGCCAACGTGCTGCCCTCAGAGAAACTTCCCTGCCAGTTCTCCACCAGATACCAATCTTTTGGTTGTCTGAGAGAGAATGTCTGACCAGATCTTCTATATTTACTCTAACCTGTCCTCTGTTCCCTGGGAGGGCAGTGCAGCAGGTACACTGAGACCGGGCATCTGTACAGGATGCATGGTGTACACACAACCTCCCCTGGCTGCCCCATGTTCCTGTGGGGCTTGCCCACCACATACACCTGAACACTTTCCCAGCTGTAAGTAATACCAGTGACCTGGGACACCTTCAGGGACCCACAGTGCTCACTGCTGAGGACAAGTGAAAGGTCATCCCTGGACAAGTGTGCAGGATGGTTCTGATCTTTATAAATGTAGCCTTCCCCTTTGGGCTACAGGATGCTTCCATTCAGACCCTTTCCTGACTGGCCTCTTAGCAAAAGACAAGTGCATTTTTGTTGGCAAATGGTAAATGGAGCAGTTTGAGGAAGAGGGCCACTCTTGAAACACACCTTCAAACCCAGGCACCTCTGTGCTGTCATGTAGACATCTATATCGGTGCCCTCAGACACATCCCATCCTGAGCTGCTGAGTACTAGGGGAGAGGGTGGTGCCATATTGATGGGAAGACCGGAAGAACCAAGGGGGGTGTTGAAGTGCTAATGAGCCTGGAGGGCTGAGGAGATGGTGTCCCAGGAGGCTGGGTTGACGTGAGCCTAGACTTGGTACCCAGAACCCGGTTCTGAGTCTCCTGATCACTCTGCCTCTGTATTTGGCCTTGTTCTAATCTAGATAAATGTATCAGAGCACTAGAGTTCAGTGTGGTTGAAACAGGCAGTATAAATGGGGCCCAAGAGGGGTTGCCAAGGTGGGAGGGGTTCTTAACCAACTTATATTAGATTATTTTTATCCAAAACTTGAAAGGCATTTCCATTAGAGCCTCAGAAGTGACAGACTGCAAGAAATGTTTTCTCTGTTGTGGAAGGGAGAGACGGAGAGGATCATGACTGCAATTACTTTCGGGTTCTACTGTTTTCCCTGGAAACGGTGAAGAGACTTCCTCATGTGCTGCAGCCGTAGGCTCTAGGAATTGCTTTGGCAGCAAGTGTCCCTTCTCTAGGGACTCATAGAGGTGATGGGCCAAGGCTGTGTTTTGGATGTCACGTAGATTAAAGGTCTTCAGCCAGAAACTGGGAGAGACATGAGAGAGCGAAATTCTGGCAGGAGACTGTGTACAGCAGAAGTGACTGATCAGTTCTGATTTTCTTTGCTGCAGCAGTGGCTCCCGTTTGTCTTCCTATACCTGGTCACTACCGTGTCCTCAACCGAGGGTGTGGGGAAACGCAGTTGGGCTGGCATGGGGAGACATACTGCCTGGTTGGTGGCTACCGGGCCTACGGGGATGTTCCTTTGGCCACGCCAGCAAAGGTGGAAGCGGAGAAGCCAGTCCCCAGACGTGCTCGCTAGGGAAAGTGCCCTCCGGAAGAGTCGGACGAAGACCTGGGTTGCCCCAGACCCAAACGCCGGCGATTGCAGCATTCAAGCAGTTTAGGACTAGAAGATGCTTTGATTCTCAAGCAGCGTGGCCCAACCTCTGGGCACATCCCCTCTGCAACAGCCCCAGTACACGAATGTCCCATCTTTGCTTTTTCAAGGTCGGCAACAGGGAGTCCCCTCCTAAAGAAGGTTCTCTCTCATTGCCACACTCTCAAAGGCTGCCCCCAATGTGGTTCCTTCCTGTGGGCCTGATCAGGCTAAGGGCAGAGTGGTCTCTTTCCTTCTCTGAGTCGGACCAAATCGTCTTAGTAACACCTCTTCACAGTGTTGACCATGTGTTTCACGGGGGCTGCTGCTGAGCCTTTATCTCATCCTTTCATGGTGGAGAGAGAGAGGATTATAATGATTTTTACTTCTAGGGGAGAGGGGAGTGTAACGATTACGTTGTCATTTTGTATTATGCCCTTTGGTCATGAACTTGTTTTGAATTTCGTACGAAAATGGGCCCACCATTCCCACTTTGTGAGGTCATTCAGCACCCTCATTTTGCACCTTTAACATCTCTCTCAGTGTCACTTGGAAATGTTTGAAATGGCATGAGCTCGTCCTCACATTCCTATCAGCTGTAAACCCGGAGCCCCAACATGAACCTAACCATTGAGCAGAGCACCTCTCCACTACCTGTGTAACACTGGGTAGGCCCCTTAACCTCTTGGTTTTCTTCAGTCCTCAGTTGTGAAAATGTGAGGGTTCTATGAATTTATATTTGGGGCAGGACAAGGTCGAGGAGAGTGTGTCTTTGCTTTTATTCTTCCAATCTGGAATGTCTTCCCTCTCTTCCCCATGGGTCCAAATCTCACTTGTCCTTCAGGCCCACTGCCAAGGAGCCTTCCCTGATTCCCCAGTCCACACAAATCTCTGCCTCTTAGGGTCAGTGCCATACAACCTAGCTGTCTGTGACGTTAATCTTGCCTCTCAAGCCAATCTCAGAATGTGGGTCTCTCTTGCCCTCCTGGGGCCCCTGGGGCTGTGCCAGCCCACCGGCACGCCCCACGTGGGGTGTCTACTAGACTAGGGCATGGGTGGGGAGGCCCAGGTGTGAGGGGCCAGGCAGAGTACCTCTGCCTCCCCCCTACTCTCCTCCACAAAACTGCCCCTCCTCCTGAAGCCTGCCCCTCAAGTCACAGGTTCCTTACATGACCTCACTGGGTAAGGGTAACTATGCCAACGTGCTGCCCTCAGAGAAACTTCCCTGCCAGTTCTCCACCAGATACCAATCTTTTGGTTGTCTGAGAGAGAATGTCTGACCAGATCTTCTATATTTACTCTAACCTGTCCTCTGTTCCCTGGGAGGGCAGTGCAGCAGGTACACTGAGACCGGGCATCTGTACAGGATGCATGGTGTACACACAACCTCCCCTGGCTGCCCCATGTTCCTGTGGGGCTTGCCCACCACATACACCTGAACACTTTCCCAGCTGTAAGTAATACCAGTGACCTGGGACACCTTCAGGGACCCACAGTGCTCACTGCTGAGGACAAGTGAAAGGTCATCCCTGGACAAGTGTGCAGGATGGTTCTGATCTTTATAAATGTAGCCTTCCCCTTTGGGCTACAGGATGCTTCCATTCAGACCCTTTCCTGACTGGCCTCTTAGCAAAAGACAAGTGCATTTTTGTTGGCAAATGGTAAATGGAGCAGTTTGAGGAAGAGGGCCACTCTTGAAACACACCTTCAAACCCAGGCACCTCTGTGCTGTCATGTAGACATCTATATCGGTGCCCTCAGACACATCCCATCCTGAGCTGCTGAGTACTAGGGGAGAGGGTGGTGCCATATTGATGGGAAGACCGGAAGAACCAAGGGGGGTGTTGAAGTGCTAATGAGCCTGGAGGGCTGAGGAGATGGTGTCCCAGGAGGCTGGGTTGACGTGAGCCTAGACTTGGTACCCAGAACCCGGTTCTGAGTCTCCTGATCACTCTGCCTCTGTATTTGGCCTTGTTCTAATCTAGATAAATGTATTAGAGCGCTAGAGTTCAGTGTGGTTGAAACAGGCAGTATAAATGGGGCCCAAGAGGGGTTGCCAAGGTGGGAGGGGTTCTTAACCAACTTATATTAGATTATTTTTATCCAAAACTTGAAAGGCATTTCCATTAGAGCCTCAGAAGTGACAGACTGCAAGAAATGTTTTCTCTGTTGTGGAAGGGAGAGACGGAGAGGATCATGACTGCAATTACTTTCGGGTTCTACTGTTTTCCCTGGAAACGGTGAAGAGACTTCCTCATGTGCTGCAGCCGTAGGCTCTAGGAATTGCTTTGGCAGCAAGTGTCCCTTCTCTAGGGACTCATAGAGGTGATGGGCCAAGGCTGTGTTTTGGATGTCACGTAGATTAAAGGTCTTCAGCCAGAAACTGGGAGAGACATGAGAGAGCGAAATTCTGGCAGGAGACTGTGTACAGCAGAAGTGACTGATCAGTTCTGATTTTCTTTGCTGCAGCAGTGGCTCCCGTTTGTCTTCCTATACCTGGTCACTACCGTGTCCTCAACCGAGGGTGTGGGGAAACGCAGTTGGGCTGGCATGGGGAGACATACTGCCTGGTTGGTGGCTACCGGGCCTACGGGGATGTTCCTTTGGCCACGCCAGCAAAGGTGGAAGCGGAGAAGCCAGTCCCCAGACGTGCTCCCTAGAGAAAGTGCCCTCTGGAAGAGTCGGACAAAGACCTGGGTTGCCCCAGACCCAATCTCCGGCAATTGCAGCATGGTGCCAGGAGGTGGGCCCCACAGAATCTTGCTGGTTGAGCCATTCTGAAGAGAGGGCAACGGTTTAACTGCCTAAGGCAACGAATGCCTCTTCCTGCAGTGACCCACCCCGTCCCCCAACTGCCAACTGCCACAGATTAGAACGTGCGTCGTTCTGTTTGAGCCTTCCTCAGCCAGGAGCCTCCTTCCACACTAAAAGGCCATAAGCAAGGAGGCTCAGAAACTGAGGTTTGAAATGAGAGTCTGCCCTGAACATCCCAGGGCTGAACCTGGCCTGGAAGAAAACGTGACGTTCCTCCGCTCAATCCTCAGGGGCCGAGCCAAGGGGGATGCAGGAGCAGAGACAGGGTGCAGAGAAGCCTTAGCAGTCTACCACATGCGCTCCTGCCCTGAGCCATTGTCAGCGGCCACCACCACAAACCAGGGGGGAGCTGGGTTTTTTGAAACTGAAAGCAGCAATCTGTGGCTTCCCAAAGAGCCTCCTGCCTGGGGTCTCAGGAGGCAGGCTAGAGAGACCCAGGAAGACCTGCTCCCTGAAGCAAGAACAGGATGGAGGGTCAAGCAGCACACACCCTGCCCCGAGGTTCACATGCTCCTTTATTCCCAGCCCTTTCTGTCCCCAGTGGGGTCCCTTCCTGCTCAATAAAATGTTTTTCTGTAACAGATTTCTAGGGTCGCCAGTGCTCAGACTTAGGTCACTACCCCTGTGCTAGGCACTCCTGCTACCCAGGAAACGTTCCAAAGGTGGAACAGCTCCAGGGGGTGCCAGGGATCAGAGCAAAAACTTGAGAGGCTGGGGATGAAGGAGTTTGGGCACAGTCCCTAAAGCATCTCAGTGGTTGAGCTTCTGTGAGAAGGCACATCCCCTGTGTGTGTGTGTGTGTGTGTGTGTGTGTGTGTGTGTGTGTGTGTGTGTTGGGGGGAGGGGGTCCCCAGAGGAGGCAGCTAGGGGGAGGGCCTGAGGCTGAAATGGGGAATGGCGTGCGGCCTCTGAGCAAGCACAGGCACTTAGCCCTTGAGGTTTCTGGGAAAGCTAGAGCCACAAGGGCCACGAGATAAGGCAAGTGTAGCAGCAGAACCCAGGTGCCAGGTCTTTCCTCAGAAACTATACTTCTCCACGAGGCCGGGCCTTCCACGCTGAGGTAGGAGGGATCCTGTCCAGAAGGTCAGCCAGCAGCTCTGGGAGGAAGGTTGCTGCGATGGGGGCTCTGCTGCCATGGAAATGACTTCATTTCCTTCCACTCAAATAGCCTACTGACTGGGTTCCTGCTCTGTTGAGTAAAAGGGTCGTTGACTCTCCCCAGAAGGTTGTTCAGTTCACATCCCAAAAGTCCCTCTATTCAGGCCCTGGGGAGGTGTAGCAACTCCTGAGGGCGCCCTTTCCTGAGGCTGGCTGACAGAAGTGGGGGAGGTTCCTGATAGTTCCCAGGTGCTGGTTGAAGTCCCCAGAGAATGGTCATGCAGGTTGGGGAGTCAAGTAGGTGGAGAGAGAAGGTCGGGGGCAGAGGGCCCCTTCCTGAATCCAGAGCTCACAAGGTTACCCCCCCCCATTTCCAGAAACTCTCTCTTCCCCCACACCAGCCCACATGGCCCAGTACCAGGAAACCGGGAGCCCAGAGCACTTGTGGCCGCAGAGACACTCGCACGCAGCCCTCGGAGTGGGCGGGGCCGGCTGCAGGCAGATGGGGACGCGGTGTGCTCCCGGGAGGCCTTGGGCTGAAGGTGGCCCTCTGAGAGAAGCACCCCAGCTTGGACAGGAAGGTTAGAGGCAGAGGAGAGCAACCTAGGGCGACCCCTCGGAGCAGTGGGAGTGGGAAGAGGGGCAGGGGCGGAGGGAACCCGTGATGGGAGGCGAGCAGGATCTCAGCAGAGGCCAGCTTAGCCCGCGGGAGCTGCCTCTGAGCAGGGGGCGGGAGGGCAGTGCCGCCCTGTGGCTGCCGGGCTTCGCGGATCGCGGCTCTCCGCACACGGGTCGCAGGGTCCTGTGACTCTGTATCCCCTCCCTCACCCCGCCCCCCCTCGCGAGGCCGCGCCGCTGGGTGGCCTGTGTCGATGGGCAGAACCCCATCCGCCGCCCCTCTCAGACCCGCCTCTGCCCACCTGCCTGGCCCTGCGCAGCTTGTGGCCCGGGGTCCTCGAATGTCCCCGCGCACTCAGCCAGCGGCCTCTGCTGTGTCTGCTGCTCCTGCTGTGTCTGCTGCTGCGGCCGGTAACCCGTGTCCAGACCACGCCGGGCACCTCCAGCACCCCAAGTCCGCGGGAGCGCACGCGGGCCCTGAGGCGGGACTTCCCGCTTGTGGACGGGGGGCTGCAGTGTGCGCGGGCTGGTGGGGGCCGGTGGGGGCCTAGCCTGGCCCCGGGCAGGGGAGGAGGTCCGGAGCATGCAGAGCTAGCGGGGAGGCCCCCTCACACACCCCTGGATGGCCTCTCCATCACCTATGGACGCCCTTCCCCTTCTCTGTCACCCCTCCCTGGTGGGAAGCCCTCAGCCCAGGCCTCAGCTGCTCCTAGTGTAGTCTGTGTGACAGTGGGAGGTGGGGGACCCCCCGGCTGGCCCAGGCCAGGCAATGTGTCCTACCTGATCCCAAGACCTAAGGAGCCCACCCATTTGCCTTGACCTCCCTCCAGCCACAACGACATGCCCCTGGTCCTGAGGCAGTTTTACCACAATGGGCTATAGGATGTTAATCTGTGCAATTTCAGCCATGGCCAGACCAGCTTGGACAGACTGAAAGACGGTCTCGTGGGTGCCCAGGTACCAAAGGGACACACAAGGTGCCACCATGGCTGCTGGGGAATGTGGGGCAGTTTGGGGGCCTCAGAGACCACAGGTTAGTCACATTGGAACTAAGTTACCATAATGACCTAGAAAGTGCCATGCCATGGATGCTGGGGGCTACAGGGGTCACAGTGAGCCAACCTGACGGGCATCCAAGTACCACAGAAAAAGCAACGCATTACATGTGACTTCTGGGCACAGTGAGTGCTGTGCCAGCTGAGGAGGCTATGAGAAGCCCAAGGAGTTCCAAAGCCCAAACTAAGCCCTGGCCTTCCCTCAGTTCTGGTCAGCCTACGTCCCATGCCAGACCCACGAACGGGATGCTGTGCGCCTCACCCTGGAGCAAATTGACCTCATCCGCCTCATGTGTGCCTCCTATTCTGAGCTGGAGCTTGTCACCTCAGTTAAAGGTAGACGGGGGACTTCCCTGGTAGTCCAGAGGTTAAGACTCCACGCTTCCACTGCAGGGCGCTCGGGTTTGATCTCCGGTGGGGGAACTAAGAGCCCTCATGCTGCACGGCACGGCCAAAAAAAAAAAAAAGGTAAACAGACTGGTGGTGGTAGGTGTTAGGGACTTCAGTAAGCTACCCCTGCCTCTGAAAATGATCATCTGACCTACCTGCCCCCAGCTCACAACAATACCCGGAAGTTGGCTTGCCTCATTTGTGTGGAGGGCGGCCACTCACTGGACAGTAGCCTCTCCATCTTGCGTACCTTCTATGAGCTGGGTGTGCGCTACGTGACACTCATCCACACCTGCAACACGCCCTGGTGAGCGCAGTGCAGATGGTAAGGGCCCAGTGAGGCAGGGATCTGCCCAAGATCACGCTGGGGCCCAAAGCAAGTTTACCCCTGGGATCCGGCCCTGAACCTGGGGTGGGGAGGGGAATGGAGGTTTGCAGAACAAGACTGAATCCCCAGAAGGGCCCTCCTACTGCCAGGCACAGCCCAGTTTGGGTCCCTCCTCTTGCACCAGGGAGTTGCAGGTGTAGACGGTTCGACAGAACCTCTTTCTAGGCTCTTGTAGCCAAGTCATGGCCACCAGTCAGACTGCCTCCTGGCCATCCTGCAGGGCACAGAGCTCAGCAAAGGGTATCCACCCCTTCTACAGCAATGTCAGTCGGCTGACCGGCTTTGGCGAGGTAAGGACCCGGGTTCCATATCCTGCCCCACATGAATGTACAGCCCCGCCTGTTCCCTACAGATAAATGCACACAAGATAAATGCAGCCCTGATGCCCTCTCCCCATCCTGTCCCTGCAGAAGGTGGTGGCAGAAATGAACCGCCTGGGCATGATGGTGGACTTGTCCCATGTCTCGATGCTGTGGCACGGCGAGCCCTAGAAGTGTCACAGGCACCTGTCATCTTCTCCCACTCAGCTGCCCGGGGTGTGTGCAAGAACACTCGGAATGTTCCTGATGATATCCTGCAGCTTCTGGTGAGAGACTGCCCTGGCCCTCAAACCTAAAGCAAGAGGTTCAAACCAGGAGCCCTTGAACCTGAGCCTCTTCTCCCTCAATTTCCTCAAACCCCAGGTTAAATATCTTCTGCCCCCAAAACCCACGGTCCACAGCCCCTGAACTCTTGAGCCCTAGGTGGGGGTCTAGGTGGTAAGATACTCCTCCAAACCCGGAAACCCAGGGCCAAGACACCACCCAGACCAGGGCTGCGGTTCCTCCATTCACACAAACCAGAGAGGAGACGACTCTGACCTCAACACCTTCCTCACAGGGGCCGAGAGAGTAAACAGGCAGGTGGCTGTGCTGGGGGCCAAGCTGACTGTCCACCGGTCCGCCCCTGCAGAAGAAGAACGGTGGCATCGTGATGGTGCCCTTGTCCGTGCGGGTGCTGCAGTGCAACCCATTAGCCATCGTGCCTACTGTGGCAGGTGAGCCTCACCCTGGGCTCTCTGAAAACTGATTTGGAGCTGAAGCTGGGTCCAAATTTGGGGAGGACTTCAGAAGAGCCCCAGTGGTTTGACCCACCTGTTGGCAATAGGTACACCTCCCAAAAACCCAATAATGGACGGTACACAGCACCTTGGTGCCACGTGGAACTGGAGCCATGGAATCAAAACTGCGATACTGATGGGTATCAGGGAGGCTGTCAGACACAGAGCCCGGGTGCTGCCCATCTGTGCCTCTGCAGCGGTTCCTAAAGCACACTGCCCCTACCTCTGGCCAAGGGACTGGACAGCTCCTTAGGTCTCTGGGGTCTTCATCAGTTGTACTCTTGTTCCTCTCTCATCCTCCACACCCGGGGAAAGGAGCCCCCACAGGTTCTCAAGGAGACTGGGAGGCAGGGTGAATCTTGGGTGGGAAATGGCCCAAACAGGGGGCTCTGGGGTCCACTCCAAATCTGAAGTCCAGTCTAGAGCCAGCTGGGATCACTTCACATCAAATCTCAGGGTCCTCTAGTTGGTACTCTCGGTGCCAGGCCATGAAGGAACTGGCCCGTTTGGCCTACAGGCTGCAAAAAGAGGAATCAACAGAGGCCAGTCATCTCCCCCACCCCTGCCCTGGAAGCCCCACACTGCTGACTTCCCATTCTTCAGATCACTTCGACCACATCAGGGCAGTCACTGGATGCAAGTTCATCGGGATTGGCGGAGATTATGACGGGGCTGGCCGGTGAGTGCTTCCCCGTGGCTTGTCTCAGGCTGGCTGGGCAGCAGTGGGGCTTTCACAGCCACCGTGCCCACCACACTGTGGTCCTCATGGCCTTGACCATAGCCTCAGGTGTGCTGGCCCAACTGGTATCTCCCCTCTCCCAGGGTCTGCTTCCTGGGCTCTCCTGTCTGTTTGGCCCTACTCTAGGTCATCATATTTGTCTAAAACACCACACAGAGCTCATCTGCCCAGCATCTGCGCCCATCCAGTGCCAGCAGACCCACGGCCTCTGAGCAGACTCTTAGCAAGGTCTGGGCTGGGCTGACCATCTTCTCTGCCTGCAGCTGGGTCTGTGCATGCAGGGGGGTCAACCCAGTTCTTAAAAAGCTTTTCTTCTCTTTATAAATGGAGGCAAAAATTGCATTCAGTGAAAGGCATAGATCTTAACAGTACAATTCAATGACTTTTGACGAATAGTCGAGGCGCTTTTGGGGCCTTCCTCTGAAGGATGAAGAGCAGGAGTGAATCATTTACTCTCTCCAAGTCTCCATTTTCCATATCTGACCAGGGCTGGGGTTCAGTGGACCCTGGACACATAGGGCTTTGGTTCTGACTCAGAACCAGGGAACAGGTCTGAGGCCCAATAGCTGGTTGGCTGGCGGCCACACAGGTTCCCACAGGGGCTGGAGGACGTGTCCATATACCCGGTACTGACAGAGGAGTTGCTGAGGCGTGGCTGGAGTGAGGAAGGTCTCTGGGGTGTGCTTCGAGGAAACATGCGGCGGGTCTTCAGACAGGTGGAACAGGTATGCTGGGCTGGGCAAAAGAGTAGCTCTGAGCAGGTGGTCTGAGCAGGTGTACGCGGGGGTGCTGTGAGAGGTGCTGCCCGCTGACTGCTGCCTCCAGGTACGGGAGGAGAACGAGGGACAGAGTCCCTTGGAGGATGAGTTCCCAGATGAGCAGCTGGGCAGCTCTTGCCGCTCCGTCCTCCCACGTCTGCATCAGAGAGAGGATCTGGCTCCAGACCAGAAACTAACCAGAGCTGCGGTTCGTGGGAATCCCATTTTGTCACCTAAGTGGTCATTCTCAAAATCTTGCCCCCACATGGGCCCAGGCCTCACAGTTATTGCTGCCTTCCCAGTCCTCATTGTTTGGCTCTGGTGATCCAGTTAATCCTGCCAGATGTCACTTTGGCAGCCACAGATACCCAACAAAGTTTCCTTGCATGCGAGCACAAACATTTCCTGAAAATAAATGTTTTAGAAATGGAATCAGCACGAGTGTCCTTCTCCGTGGTGGGGTCTGTGGTGCAGGCTCCCAATACTGGGGTTTGGTGGGGGACCCTGCAGTTTAGACACCGGATACTCAAGGAAGACCTGTTGGCAGTGGCCTGAGGAAACCCAGGTGGCTTGGCTCAGCACTGGAAGAAGACAGTGGGTGGCTCTGGCTGCGGGAGGGTGGACCTTACTCGGTTCCCGCTGTGTAGCTCACCTCAATCCACATCCTGACCCACTGACTACCACCTGGGGATCTTTCAGGGAATTCTGGTTCAGATGCCCAAGAAGAGAACATGCCTAGATCACAAATGATCTTTGTACCTATTTGCACAGAGCCCAGAATCTCAGGCTACTTAATGGGCCGTGGACCTCCAATGGCTAGACTGCTCTGGATGTGGGCACACCCCCTCCCCTGTTCCTCAGGGACTTCCTCTCTAATCGGTTCAGGCTACTTAGACAACCACCCCATCTTCCCCCAGTTCATTAATGATAATAGCAACTGCACTAATTATTGCCAAGATTGAGTTAATACATTGAGTTAATAATGAGACGTAGGGCCTCCCTGGTGGCGCAGTGGTTAAGAATCCACCTGCCAATGCAGGGGACACGGGTTCGAGCCCTGGTCCGGGGAGATTCAACATGCCGCGGAGCAACTAAGCCTGTGTGCCACAACTACTGAGCCTGCACTCTAGAGCCAGCGTGCCACAACTACTGAGCCCCGCGTACCTAGAGCCCATGCTCTGCAACGGGAGAGGCACCGCAATGAGAAGCCCGTGCACTGCAGCCGGGAGTGGCCCCCGTTTGCCGCAAGTAGAGAAATTCCACACGCAGCAATGAAGACCCAGCGCAGTCAAAAATAAATAAAATAAAATAAATAAATTTATTTAAAAAATAACGAGAGGTAATAATAATAAATAACATGATAAAAAAGATAATGACTAATAAAAGATAATAGTTAATACTAACAATCTACACATATCCCATTGGCTGAGCAATTACATCCCAGCTATATATCCAAGAGGAATGCATACATATGTTCTCCAGTTCCCTAAAGAGGTATATGAAATAATATTTATAGCAGCACTATTCATAATAACACCAAATGCATTTCAAAATCAAACTTAACTGAAAAAAAAAAATCAAACTTCTAGGAGCCAAAGACCAAAGGTTGTTTTTTGTTTTTTGGGGTTTCTTTTTTGCCATGCTGTGCGGTTTGTGGGATTTTAGTTTCCCGACCAGGAACTGAACCCTTGCCTTCGGTAAGGAGAACGCGGAGTCCTAACCCCTGGACCACCAGGGAATTCCCCCAAGATTATCTTAAAAGCTGTCATAATCAGCTCGGTGGGATAGAGGGGTGGGAGGGAGGGAGACGCAAGAGGGAAGAGATATGGGGATATATGTATATGTATAGCTGATTCACTTTGTTATAAAGCAGAAACTAACACACCATTGTAAAGCAATTATACTTCAATAAAGATGTTAAAAAAAAAAGGTGTCATATTAAAACAAATCACATTAGGGAATTACCTGGTGGTCCTGTGGTTAGGACTTGGTGCTTTCACTGCTGGGGCCCGGGTTCAATCCCTGCTCGTGGAACTAAGATCCTGCAAGCCACGAGGCGCAGCCAAAAAAAAAAAAAAAAATCACTTTAACTTGTGTAACAACAATAAAACTGACAACTGAATTTTCAACATAAATAATGGAAATCCACACACAGTGGAACACCTTTAGTCTGATGAAAGTAACTACCAATGTTGACTTCTGTGGACAGTGAAAATATTCTTCAAAAATGAAGGAAAGTGGGCTTCCCTAGTGGCGCAGTGGTTAAGAATCTGCCTGCCAATGCAGGGAACACGGGTCCGGGCCCTGGTCCAGGAAGATTCCACATGCCGCGGAGCAACTAAGCCCGTGAGCCACAACTACTTAGCCTGCGCTCTAGAGCCCACGAGCCACAACTACTGAGCCCGTGAGCCACAACTACTGAAGCCCGCGCGCCTAGAGCCCGTGCTCCGCAACAAGAGAAGCCACCGCAATGAGAAGCCCTCACACCGCAATGAAGAGTAGCCCCCACTCACCACAACTAGAGAAAGCCCGTGTGCAGCAATGAAGACCCAATGCAGCAGAAATAAAATACACAAATTTTTATAAAAATGAAGGAAAGTAAATACATTTTTGGACCAACAAAAGGAGAGAGAGAAATTGGAAATATACAAACCACCTAATGGGAATATCAATTATTATGGGAAAGTGCATATCAAATAGAAACTAAGCAGATTATAGGTGTCCTAATTTCACGTTTGAAATGGAGGTATAAAAATTTAAACAAAGTCTTCGGATTTTGAATTTTTAACTGGAGAAAAGTTATGTTCTATGAATACATCTGATTTGTCAAAAGCAGCCACTGACTTGCCTGCTACATATTCTGAAATTTTAAGTCATATAGAAATTCCAACTGACGGCTTTAAGAAACACGCAACATTGACGCTTTGTAATATAAAATCGGCATGGTGTTTGGATCTTCTAAAATTGATTCACAAATTTTGCTCAGTGGAATCGTATCCAAATTTGGGAATAGCCTTGAAAAAATTTTTAGCTATACTAGTTATGGTGGCATCCTGCAATAGAAGTCTCAGTAAGCTGCAGTTATTTTTTAAAATTACTGAAGAATGTCACTTGGTCAAGAGAAATTGTCAAACATTCAATCTATCAATAGAAAATGAACTAAGCAAAGAAGCAGGTTTTGAAAATATTATTCATGAGTTTGCTTCCATTAAAGCCAGAGAAATAAAATTATAATTCTGGTTTGAGTATAAGTAAAATATGGAAACATAAAATAGTATTGTGAGTTTTAATACACCTACGTTTAAGTTCTTCCATTTTTTTCAACTATTTTAATATTCTGGAAAAAACTAACCATTAAAAAATACATTTATAATGTGTATAGAAGTACACATTTTTCCTCTTGCCTCAGGGTCCAAGTTGGCTGGTCTCTGAACTGTTACTCAGAAAGTTCTAATAGTGCTTTCTATTTGTTTCACCTGTTCTCTTCTTGCTTGACTTCTTTTGGATGGATTGAGCAGCGCTCCGAGATCACCTTAATCCCATTTCAGAGCCTTCCAAGCTGAGCTGATCCAGCTCCGAGTCCAATTAGGGGGAAATGGGAAGAGGTGGAGGTTACTAGAAGATAGAAGCTTATAGAAGGGCCCTGTGTTGCTGGCGCTCAGACCTCTAAGGTCTCTAAGGCTCTGCTCAGTCGGTACAGGTGTTCTGAATGGGCATGACAGGGCTGCTCAACGATGGCCAGAAGAAGTTGGAGCTCGCAGCCAACTGCCACTGCTGGAGCCGCACTGACATAAACACAAAAAATGAGAGAGACATTCCTGTTTTCCTCTCCTGTCTTTCCATCTCCCTTTCTCTGGTAACTCCTACTGGCAGAATGTAATAGGAAGCCAGCTGGGTGGCTAGGAAATGTGGTTTCAAGAGTTCAAGCCCCAGCCTCACAGAGCAGAGAATAACAGAAGGCTGGATCTGCAGTTGAGAGACAATTGTTTGATAACCAGGATTGCTGAGGCCTGATTCACTCTTTCCCCTAGGGTGTGCTGTCTTGTGTTCCAACGCCTCAGGGTTCTCCCTTACTTTTGGGGGACCCTGGATACTAATCTCTATTTCCTTAGCCCCACAAAGTCCCTAGTGGAAGAAACAGCCCAAAGACCTGGCCCACCTCTGGGTTTCCACCCTCCCTGGATCCTTCACAAGTAATTTTTCAATATCTTGTTAACTCCCTGATGCCTTCAAGAAGATCCTTTTTATATTTTTCCCAACCTTTCTAATGATTGTCAGGAGGACTGTAACTTTGATTTATTTACTTAGTCAACCAAAACCAGACATTTGAAACTGCATATGCATTAATTTGATAACATTTTAAAATTAACTGTAAACATTATGCCCTCTCCTTTTACCTAAGACTAATATAGGAAACAAATGTATATGAAAAGCTTCTGCACTTCTGAGAAACTATCAGCAAAGTCATCATTCATTAAGTTGTTTAACGTCACTTAAATGAAGACCTCTGTGGCAGGTCAGCTCAGATGTATGAGTCACCAGACATACAAACACCTCCACCCCCCTTTGTCCTTCCTGAGCTGAGGAAGGCAAGCTGGAGGCAACCAGGTCAGACTTTGTCCTTGCCCCTGAGGCATGAGAAAGGGGCAGTGATGGACAGGGGGCAGTGGTCACCAGAGGCCAAGGTCCCTCTGGTACCGAGAGGGGAGGCCGGCTTGTCAGGGAGTCCAAGAGAGAGGAGACACATACAAATGCAAAAGGGGGGGACAACTCAGACTAGATTTCAGCCTGTGTTGTTGGCCCCTCTCAGCCTGGCAGGACCTGATGCAGGCCCAGGAGGCTCAGATGCCACCCAACTGCAGTTTTGAGATCAGTTCCCCCTAAACCATAGCTTTTTCTGCAGAAAACAACGAATTATACTGTCCAGGCCACTGGCCAGCCAGGAAACCACCTTGTCCTGAAGGAGGAATTCTGCCTGTCCTTAGGAGACTAAGCCTCTCATGCTCTTAGCACCAAGGGCCCTAACTGGACCTTGTCCCCCTAGTCTGTGCCTTGCAGACTCTTCCAGCTCTTCCCCCACAGCACAGTCATCCTGCTCAAACCAGACCTTTGCCTAGGCTATTGGCCAATCCAGATGCCCTCTCCACTCCCCTGCGGTATCCAAGCCCCATCCTTTCAAGGCTCAGCCACTGTTCTGGTGCCTTCATGAACCTCTTACCACCATGGCCAGCCTTCACCAGCACTGCCTCCGACTTCCCTCAGCCAGGATGACCATATACAAAAAAAGATGAGGCATAAATTGACCAGGGAGTAGGTAACCCCCTTCCCAAGATGGCGACCATTAACTAATGTTCAGTATGTATATTCCTCTAGGGTCTTTTGTGTGTGTGTGTGTGTAACAACACATGCACAGAAGTAAATTTTAACACGAGATACTAAAACAAAATGGTCTCCCATAAGTATTATTCTTAAATTTCATTTTTATTAAAAATATATAGGGAATCACCTTTCTGTCAGTCAAAACATACAGATCTAATTCACTCTTCTGAATTCTAATTCTTCCTAGAATTTCATGGAATATTTAACCCGTTGGAGGGCGGGCATATCCCTGCAACTAAAACCCCACATGGACCTGCGACCTGCCTGGCTAGAGGTGAAATTAGGAAGATTCCTGGACCCCTCCCAGTTCCCCCACTGGCCTCCTCCCCGAGTCCGTAGGTACACACAGCTCGGGAGGGGTGGATGGAGGGCCGGGAGCAAGGGCGGAGGGAGCCCGCGATGCATCGCTAGCGGGCGCTCCCAGCAGAAGCCAGCCTGGCCCACTAGGGCGCCGTCCTAGTCCGGGCGGGAAGATGCTACCGCCCCCTGGCGGCCACGCTGTGAGGCGGCATTATGGGTCCCCGCGCGTCTGTCGAGCGTCCTGACTCCAGCCGCTTCAGACGAGGCCGCGCCGCTGGGTCACCTACATCGACGGTTGGGACCCCATCGTCGCCTTCTGACCCTCGCGCGCCCCTCTCAGGCTCTCGAGACCCGCCTCTGCCCGCCTGCTCGGCCCTGTGAAGCATGCCGCCCGTAGGCCGCAAGGCTCCCCGCGCGCTCACCCATTGGCCTCTTCTGCGTCTGCTGCTCCTGCTGTGGCTGCTGCTGTGGCCGGTAACCCGCGCCCGGACCACGCAGGGAACCCCCAGCGCCTCGACCCGGCCGGACACCTCCAGCGCCCCAACAGTGCCGGGCTCCCCGAGAGCCCCGAGTCTGCATGAGCGCGCGCGGGCCCTGATGCGGGACTTCCGGCTCGTGGATGGGTGCGTCGGTGCGGCGTGCCGGCTGGTGGGGGCTGAACCCGCCCCTGGGCAGGAGAGGAAGGGCTAGTAGGAGGCTCCCTCACACCACCCCTCGCTCTTCCATCACCCATGGCGCCTTCCTCCCCATTACCCCGTTGCCGGTGGAACCCCACCCACCCACCTAAGAACTCCTCCTCAGGACTACCGTCTGTGTGAGGGGGGAGGTGGGCTGGGACAGAACAGGCCCATGACCTGGAGGCCACGTCCTCTACTCTTACTTTGTCTTGACCCCCCCCAGCCAGAACCACCTGCCCCTGCTCCTGAAACAGCATTTCCGGAACAAGCTACAGGAGGTCAACCTGCGCAATTTCAGCCTTGGCCAAACCAGCCTGGACAAGCTCAGGGATGGCCTTGTGGGTGCCCAGGTACCAGAGGGACACACTTAACGGCCGCTGGGGAATGTGGGGGCCACAGGAACCTGGGTAGACAGGCCTCTGACTATCAGAGGACACGCAGTCTGCCATCATGGGGCTGCTGGAGAGTGCAGGGGTGTTGGAGGTCAAAGCTGGCCAGCGGCATGGTTGCCCAGGTTCTGTGGAGACTCCAAGAAAGTGATCAGAAAATCCCTGGCGAGCGTGGGGGCTCTGAAACAACAAAGGATATGGTGGATTGCCTTTGGGGCATTCACATATCACATGGACAAACAGCAGGTGAGGACGGGTCCCGCCAGTTTGGCTGCTGGCAGCAAGCTGAATAATCAAGGTACCACGGGGTCATGCAGTGCCGCACTCAGGGCCACTGACCCAGATGAGTACCTTGGGGGCTGAGGAGGAGTAGCAGGCCAAGGGCACTTGGAGACCACCCTGATCTCATTCTGGACCCCTGGGCCAACCCCCAGTTCTGGTCAGCCTATGCACCATGCCACACCCAGGACCAGGATGCTGTGCGCCTCACGCTGGAGCAGATTGACCTCATTCGTCGCGTGTGTGCCTCCTACTCTGAACTGGAGCTTGTGACCTCAGCCAGAGGTGCGCTGGGGAATGGGAGGATAGTCAGGGCCTCACTCTGGTGGTTCTGGCCCTGGGCTCTGACCGCTTGATTCTCTGCCCTCTCCTAGGACTGAACAGCACTCAAAAGCTGGCTTGCCTTATTGGTGTGGAGGGTGGTCACTCACTAGACAGCAGCCTCTCTGTGCTGCGCAGTTTCTATCTGCTGGGAGTACGCTACCTGACACTCACCTTCACCTGCAACACGCCCTGGTGAGCAGTGCCTGGCCAGGGTGGAACGGTAGACGCATGGTGGGGAAACTGCCAGAGAGGTGAGGACAGAGGGGTCCACAGAGGGAGGCTGTGGGGTCTCAGCAGATCCCTCATACTCCCAGAAAGCAGCTGGTCCGGATCCTCACCCTGTTCTGAGGTGGGATGGATGGACAAAGAACCTGGAAGTCCAGGCTCTGTTGGCCAAGGTAGGGCCTGCTAGATTGCCTTCCTCTGGCTGTCCTGCAGGGCAGAGAGTTCCACCAAGTTTCAACACTTCTACACCGACATCAGTGGGTTGACAAGCTTTGGTGAGGTAAGGACTCCTTTTCCATATCCTACCCCTCACGTTCCCTACAGATATGCGCATACACGTGCGTCCCTCCTGACACCCCCCCCCACCGCAAAAAAAAAAACCCACCTGTCCCTGCAGAAGGTGATAGGGGAAATGAACCGCCTGGGCATGATGGTGGACTTGTCCTACGGGTCGGACACCTTGGCGCGGCAAGCCCTGAAGGTGTCAAGGGCCCCTGTGATCTTCTCCCACTCAGCTGCCAAGGCTGTGTGCGACAATATGCTGAATGTTCCCGATGACGTCCTGCAACTTCTGGTGAGCGGCCACCCCAGCCCTCAAACCTGGGACTAGGCATGCTTCATCCAAAGATCCTTTTTTTTTAAAAAATATTTACTTATTTATTTATTTGGTTTTGCTGGGTCTTAGTTGCAGCAGGCTGGCTCCTTAATTGCAGCATGAGAACTCTTAGTTGCAGCATGCGTGTGGGATCTAGTTCCCTGACCAGGGATCGAACCCGGGCCCCCTGCATTGGGAGTGGGGAGTCTTAACCACTGCACCACCAGGGAAGTCCCTATCCAAAGACCCTTGACCCTGAACAAAGCTACCAGCCCAGGCCTCACTCACCCTTGGATCCAAGGCTGGTTAACCCTCCCCCATCTCTGAAACTCAAGGCCAAATCCGTTCCACCCAGGGGCCAAGAGAAGTGAAGCCTTACCCAACCCCTCAGGCCAGGAGTGAGCACTTACCCTATCAGGGCCCCCAGGGCATAGGTGGCAGGCCATCAGGCTGGAAGTGCCCAGCTGAGTGTCCATTTGTTTATCCATGTAGAAGAAAAATGGTGGCATTGTTATGGTGTCACTGTCCACGGGGGTGCTGCCGTGTAACCTGTTTGCTAATGTGTCCACCGTGGCAGGTGAGCCCCGCTTAGACTCCTTGTGCAGTTGTAGCTTGGCCTGTGGCCGCTAGGGCCCTCAGGACAGCTCTAGGCGTCTGGCATACCTGCTGGGCCCTGGGCAGGCCTCCCAACAGCCCAGGGGAGCAGACACAGCTCTTCACTGCCCTGAACCCAGATCTAGGGCTACAACCAGTGCTGATGGGTTTGGGGGAGGCAATTGCCTCTGCCTCTGAGTCTCACGTTTGCTCCCACATCTCTGGAAAGGACAGGCAGAGCCCCGCAACCAGGCTCTCAAGGAACCCAGAGGCGTGGTGGCTCCTGGGCAGCAAAAGATCCAAAGGGGTTGGTGGCCCTGAGGTTCACTCTGGGTCCGGTGTCTAGCCTATAGCCACTTCAGAACTCACAATGGGCTGGGAGCTCTGTGGAGTCAGCTGTTACATCCTAGAGTGCTGTGGGCAGGGGATTGACCACGCTGAGTTCCCCCAGACCAGGGCTGGTCCCAGGATCTAACTCCAGCCTCGTGCTGCCCACCACAACCCTCACCCCCTAGATCACTTTGACCACATCAGGGCTGTCACTGGATCTGAGTTCATCGGGATTAGCGGAAACTATGATGGGTCTGGCCGGTGAGTGTTTCCCTGGGGTTTGTCTTGGGTGGGGGTTCAGTGGGGAGTCCTTTAGTCTCAGTTCCTTATCCCATGGTCCTCCCATCCTTCAGGCCTCCACCACAGACTCTGGCCTTCCAGCCCACCTGACATCTCCCCACTCCCAGGACCTGTTTCCTGGACTCTCCCTGTCCCTCCTGTGGCCCAGTGGACCCATTCCCACTCCAAGCCATCACAGTTGTTAAGTACCCACCCCCTCACAGGAGACCTCATCTGCCCAGCACATGCTCTACTCCCAGCCCAGCAGATGTGCTGTGGACTGAGCATCTGCTCAGCAGGTAAATGCTGCAGAAGCCCAGTCTTCAAGGAGCTTCCAAGTTCCATTCAGTAGCCTGAAGAACACAGACCTTCATTTCCCACATGTAGCTGGGGCTGGTATGACAGTGGGCCCTAGGCCAGGATCGGGTCCACAGCTAGCCAGCTGGTGGCCACACAGGTTCCCTGAGGGGCTGGAGGACGTGTCCACATACCCGGTACTGATAGAGGAGTTGCTGAGGCGTGGCTGGAGGGAGGAAGAGCTGCAGGGTGTCCTTCGTGGAAAACTGCTTCGGGTCTTCAGACAAGTGGAACAGGTATGCTGGGCTGGGCAAAAAGATGGTTCAGTGTTTCAGCGGGTGATGGGCGTGGGAGGGTGGGTGCTGGGGAAGCCACTGACTGCTGACTTTCATCCCCAGGTGAGAGAGGAAAACAGTGGCCAGAGCCCTGCGGAGGATGAATTTCCAAACAGGCAGGTGGGCAGGTCGTGCCACTCCCACCTGACTCAGCCTCAGAATGAACACCTGGCCGCACACCATGTGGGAAACAAGTGGCCAACCAATCAGGCCCTCCAGAGGCCCTCAAAAGCCTCCCCACACGTCGTTCTAGGCCTCATGGCTGCTGCCACCTTCTCAATCCTCATCCTATGGCTCTAGTGACCTGGCCAGTCCTCCAGAGGTCACTGTGTCAAAGTCTCACAAAGTTCCCCTCCTAGTGGTCCAGGCACAAACATAGGTATGCTGAGAATAAACACTTTGGGTACAGAGCCAGGTGTGAATGTCCTTCCTTCTTCACAGGCAGGGGGGTTGGGTCTGGTGGGCTCTTGGTTGGTAAGCGGTCTTATGTTCTAGACCCAGCTGCTCAAGATGGGTGGTTCCCATTGGCCTCCAGCTTTGTCTTTCTCAGGAAAGGCAGAGGCATCTTACCTTATTCTTATTCTAAAAGCCTGAGCCCACAGAAGAGCACTAAGGAATCAAGTGCAGAGTTGATCCCATCATGGAGTGTGACAGTGGTAGTTCCCAATGTCTCTCTGAAAGGTTTAAAATTTTGTTTGTTTGTTTGTTTGTTTTTAAAGGGTGATACCTTTTATAGCATAAACTAACTTGTTTGGAAATATCAAGAGAGAAAGCATGAAAAGCTTTTAGATTTTTCAGATAAGGTCCTCTTTTTTTTCTTAAACTGATTTTTTAATGGAGGTGGAGAAATCAGGTCTTGAAAAGAAAAAAAAAGGAACATAGTGCCATCTGCTCAGCTTACTACAGGCCTTCCATCTCGGACCACTTTCCTCTCCCAATCCACAAGGGTGGGCCAGAGCCAGATCGAAGTTCTTTCCATGGGAACTTGAAATTAGCAGAGAGACTATAGTGCCACATATGACATAAATTGTGTCCATATGTGTGTGGGTCTCTCTTTGAATTCTGTTCCATTTATTTGGGCTATTTGTTTATTGTAGTATTAATACTATAAAGTTTTAATCACGGCAACTTTAGTTTTTTTAATTTATTTTTGGCTGCATTGGGTCTTCGTTGCTGCACACGGGCTTTCTCTAGTTGCGGCGAGCGGGGGCTACTGTTCGTTGCAGTGCACGGGCTTCTCATTGCGGTGGCTTCTCTTGTTGCGGAGCACGGGCTCTAGGCATGCAGGCTTCAGTAATTGTGGCACGCGGACTCAGTAGTTGTGGCTCGCGGGCTCTAGAGCGCAGGCTCAGTAGTTGTGGTGCACGGGCTTAGTTGCTCAGCGGCATGTGGGATCTTCCCGGACCGGGGCTCAATGTCCCCTGCATTGGTAGGCGGATTCTTAACCACTGGACCACCAGGGAAGTCCCATCTCAGCAACTTTAAAACAAGTCTTGACATCAAGTAGAGTGAGTCTTCCCACTTTAAGAGCATCATATCAGTAAATATTTGATCAGATAAGTAGATCCACAGTGAATGATATAAAATAAGAGATTTATTATAGGGATTAGACTTTATGCACATATAGGAGACAATGGAAAAGGCTGCTTGATCTGGTGTTGGGTCTTAAATCTGTATGGGTAAGCTGGGCCAGAGTTAAAAAGGAGAGCTGGATGTGAGGTGGAGGAGAACCTGAATGAACCCATAAGGACAAACGGGAACAACTGGATATCCATTTGTGAAAAAAAAAAAAAAAAAGGGATATTGACCCCTAGTTCACACCATATAGAATAAAACATACAAAATAAAATTAATTTGAATATGTTACTGTTCCAAATGTGAAAGATAAAAGTACAAAACTCTTAGAAAGGGACTTCCCTGGTGGTCCAGTGGCTAAGACTCAGCGCTCCCAATGCAGGGGACCCGGCTTTGATTCCTGGTCAGGGAACTAGATTGCACATGCTGCAACTAAGAGTTCACATGCCACAGCTTAAAAGATCCCACATGCCGCAACGAAGATCCCGCACCAGCAATGAAGATCCAGAGTGCCGCAACTAAGACCCAGCACGCTCTTCAATAAGTGATGCTGGGAAAACTGGACAGCTACATGTAAAAGAATGAAATTATGAACACTAACACCATACACAAAAATAAACTCAAAATGGATTAAAGACCTAAATGTGAGACCAGACACTATAAAACTCTTAGAGGAAAACACAGGAAAAACACTCTTTGACATAAATCACAACAAGATCTTTTTTGACCCACCTCCTTGAGCAATGGAAACAAAAACAAAAATAAACAAATGGGACCTAATGAAACTTAAAAGCTTTTGCACAGCAAAGAAAACTATAAACAAGATGAAAAGACAACCCTCAGAATGGGAGAAAATATTTGCAAACGAATCAACGGACAAAGGATTAATCTCTAAAATATATAAACAGCTCATGCAGCTCAATATTAAGGAAACAAACACCTCAATCAAAAAATGGGCAGAAGACCTAAACAGACATTTCTCCAAGACATACAGATGGCCAAGAAGCACATGAAAAGCTGCTCAACATCACTAATTATTAGAGAAATGCAAATCAAAACTACAATGAAGTATCACCTCACACCTGTCAGAATGGGAATCATCAGAAAATCTACAAACAACAAATGCTGGAGAGGGTGTGGAGGAAAGGGAACCCTCTTGCACTGCTGGTGGGAATGTAAATTGATACAGGCACTATGGAGAACAGTATGGCGGTTCCTTAAAAAACTAAAAATAGGGCTTCCCTTGTGGCGCAGTGGTTGAGAGTCTGCCTGCCAATGCAGGGGACATGGGTTCGAGCCCTGGTCTGGGAAGATCCCACATGCCGCAGAGCAGCTGGGCCCGTGAGCCACAGCTACTGAGCCTGCGCGTCTGGAGCCTGTGCTCCGCAACAAGTGAGGCCGCGGTGGTGAGAGGCCCACACGCTGCGATGAAGAGTGGCCCCCGCTTGCCACAACTAGAGAAAGCCCTCGCACAGAAACGAGGACCCAACACAGCCATAAATAAATAAATAAAATAAATTTTTTTTTAAAAACTAAAAATAGAACTACCATATGACCCAGCAATCCCACTACTGGGCATATACCCAGAGAAAACCATAATTCAAAAAGACACATGCACCCCAATGTTCATTGCAGCACTATTTACAATAGCCAGGACATAGAAGCAACCTAAGTGTCCATCGACAGATGAATGGATAAAGAAGATGTGGTGCATATATACAATGGAATATTACTCAGCCATAAAAAGGAACGAAATTGAGTTATTTGTGATGAGGTGGATGGACCTAGAGTCTGTCATACAGAGTGAAGTAAGTCAGAAAGAGAAAAACAAATACCATATGCTAACACATATATATGGAGTCTAAAAAGATGGTCCTGATGAACCTAGGGGCAGGACAGGAATAAAGACACAGACATAGAGAATGGACTTGAGGACACGGGGAGGGGGAAGGGTAAGCTGGGACGAAGTAAGAGAGTAGCATTGACATATATACAATACCAAATGTAAAATAGATAGCTAGTGGGAAGCAGTTGCATAGCACAGGGATATTAGCTCGGTGCTTTGTGACCACCTAGAGGGGTGGGAGAGAGGCGCAAGAGGGAGGGGATATGGGGATATATGTATACATATAGCTGATTCACTTTGTTATACAGCAGAAACTAACACACCATTGTAAAGCAATTATACTCCAATAAAGATGTTAAAGAAAAAAAAAAAGACACATGCACCCCAGTGTTCATTACAGCACTATTTACAATAGCCAGGTCATGGAAGCAACCTAAATGCCCATCGACAGATGAATGGATAAAGAAGATGTGGTACATAGGTACAATGGAATATTACTCAGCCATAAAAAGGAACGAAATTGGGTCATTTGTAGAGACATGGATGGATCTAGAGACTGTCATACAGAGTGAAGTAAGTCAGAAAGAGAAAAACAAATATCATATATTAACGCATATATGTGGAACCTAGAAAAATGGTACAGATGAACCGGTTTGCAGGGCAGAAATAGAGACACAGATGTAGAGAACAAACGTATGGACACCAAGGGGGAAAAGTGGCAGGGGGGGATGGTGGTGGTGGGATGAATTGGGAGATTGGGATTGACATATATACACTAATATGTATAACATAGATAACAAATAAGAACCTACATATAAAAAAATAAATAAAATAAAATTCAAAAATTCAAAAAAAGATGTTGAAAAAAAGAAAAAAAGACCCAGCGTGGCCAAATAAATAAATAAATACTAAAAAAAGAAAATGAAAAGGTAGTCAACCTTACTAGTCACTAAGGACACACAAAATAAAACTCACAGAAAAGGATAACTAAAATTCAACAGATGAACAATACCAAGCGTTTGTAAGGGTGTGGAGCAGCAGGTATTCTCTCATACCCTGCTGGTGGCAGTGTAAACTGATAAAAACTACATTGAAAAAGAGTTTGACATTATTTACTAAAGTTAAAGACACATATACCCAAGGATTTAACTTTTTTTTCCCTAAAGACTCAGCAGAGGGACTTCCCTGGTGGTTCAGTGGGTAAGACTCTGCGCTCCCAATGCAGGGGGCCCAGGTTCAATCCCTGGTTGGGGAACTAGATCCTGCATGCATACCACAACTGAGTTTGCATGCCGCAGCTAAGAGCCTGCATGCTGCAATGATGATCTGGCATAGCCTGCATAAATAAATAAATAATAAATAAAATTTAAAAATAAAGACCCAACAGAAATGCCTGCACACATGTGCACTGAAAGACATGAACAAATATATTTAGAGAAGAGCTATTTTTAATAATTTCAAATTGAAAATAACCTAACAATAGAGAAATCAACGGTGCTATATTAACTCCATGGAAGAGTACACAGCAATGAAAAAGAACAAATTACAGTCACACACCACAACTTGCGAGAATCTTACAAAATAATCTTGAGTGAAAGAAGCAAGATATAAAATAATACCTATCATATTATTCCATTTCTATAAAGTACAAAAACAGGCAAAACTGATCTATGATGTTAAAGTCTGTTTAAGGGTATCCTCAGGGGAGGTAATGACTGGCAGGGGGCATGAGGAAGGGCCTCAGGATTGTTGGTAAAGTGCTCTGTCTTGATCTGGGTGCTGGTTACCTGGTGTGTTCATTTTGTGAACTATATACTGTACATAATTATGGTGTGTGAATATTTGGCCGCTGTTACACAATCATCATTGGAAGCAGAAGTTCTGTTGAGGTATTCCTCACAACCAATAATCAATTTTTGTAAATGTTCCAAGTATACTTGACCAAAATAAGGAATTTTCCAATTGTATGTAGAACTATATACATGTCCATTAGGTCACCGTCATTAATTCTGTTATTAAAATCTTTTATATCTTGCTGGGTTTTTTGTGTGTTTTTTTTGACCTATTTGTAAGCATGACAGTTGTGGTGAAATCTTCCACTGTGATGGTGTATGTATCAGTTTCTCCCTATAGTTCTAGCAATTTATTTTTATTGAAGTGAAATTCACATACCATAAAATTAACCATTTTAAAGTGAATAATTCAGTGGCATTTAGTACATTCACAATATTGAACAACCACCACTTCTATCTAGTTCCAAAATATTTCAATCACCCTAAATGGAGACCCTTTACCCATTAAGCAGTTGCTCACCATCCTTCTCTTTCCCCCTAACCACCAATCTGCTTTCTGTCTCTATGGATTTCCCTATCCTGGATATTTCTTACAAATGGAATCATATAATAGGTGACCTTTGTATCTGGCTTCCTACAGTTAGCATAACGTTGTCAAGGTTCATTCATGTTGTACTTTTTCTCCATTTTTATTTTACTCTTTTTCTGGAATTCCTACTGTGCAGATATTAGAACTTGTTTTTCTATCCTCCCATATCTCTTTTCTGTTTTCTCTTTCTTTATTTTTTCTTTCTTCTTTTGGGAGAATTCCTTAACTTGGTCTTTCCAATTTATTGATTCATTCTTGATTATAACTTTATGCTGTTAGATCGCCTATTGTGTTATTTCAATTATTGTGGTAATTTTAATATATGGTCCCATGTGCTTCTCCCATCCAAAGATGGGCTCCATGTCTGCCCACCCCTTGAATCTGGGCTTTGTAACTGCTTGACCAGTGAAGTATGGCAAAAGTGATGCTGTGCCCATTTCCAGGCGTAGGCCCAGAGAACTGTTCTGCTTCTTGGGATGCTTACTAATGGACTGTAGCCACTATACTACAAGGAAGCCAAGCAGCCCAGGGAGAGGTCCACACGCAGAGGACCCAGTGCCCTGGTCCACAGCCCCACTGAGCACTTAGCCTACAGCCAATAACAATTTGCTGGTAATGTAAGTGAATCATCTTTTTTTTTTTTTTTGGTCACGCCCCGCAGCTTGTGCGATCTTAGTTCCCGGACCAGGAACTGAGCCCGGGCCCCTGGCAGTGGAAGCAGGAGTCCTAACCACTGAACCGCAAGGGAATTCCCATGAATCATCTTGGAAGTGAATCCACCAGTCCTAACTGATGCCATGTGGAATAGAGATGAGCTTCCTCAGCTTACTGATTTGTGAGCAAATAAATATTTTTGTTGATTGTTGCTTTAAGCCACTGTTTTGGGGTAATTTGTTATGAAGCCATAGATCACTGGAATAATTATATTTTTCTCTACCTTATATTTCTGCTTGTTCTTTTTTATATTTTCATGTTTCATATTGCTAATATTCTCCCTTATCTTTTGTAATATGTTTATTAGGCTAATTTTGAATTTTTGATCCATGTATTCTAATCATTTTCCTGATAGATGTTTTCTTTTGAAATGTCTGTTCTTCTAAATGTCTGTTAGCTTTTGCCTGTTATTATTGCCCATGAGTACCCTGATGGTGCAGGCTATTTGACCAGTCAGTAGTATGGGGGAAGTTGTATCCTAGCTACAGAGTCCCCCAGAGCCTAAGGTTTCAGTTGTGCTTTAGTGACCTATCTTCCACGCAGCACCTGACCCCACCCCTGAGGAGAGACGCCAGGTAAGAACTATGGGGAACCTTTGCAGAGCATCAGGGAAGACCAAGGAGGGGGCACCTGTTCATTCTTTTTTTTTTTTTTTTTTAATTAATTAATTAATTTATTTATTTATTTATTTTTGGCTGTGTTGGGTCTTCGTTTCCGTGCGAGGGCTTTCTCCAGTTGCGGCGAGCGGGGGCCACTCTTCATCGCGGTACGCGGGCCTTTCACTGTCGCGGCCTCTCCCGTTGCAGAGCACAGGCTCCAGATGCGCAGGCTCAGTAGTTGTGGCGCACAGGCTTAGTTGCTCCGCGGCATGTGGGATCCTCCCAGACCAGGGCTCGAACCCGTGTCCCCTGCATTGGCAGGCAGATTCTGAACCACTGCGCCACCAGGGAAGCCCGCCTGTTCATTCTTTAGTCAAAAAATGTGTTGGGACCAGGACTGAAGATACCAAGGTAAGGAGACCAAAATGGTCCTGCCAATGTGAAATCCACAGTCTAGTGGGCATGAAAAACATTAAAGATCTCCACCAACACGTTTCTCCCTGCAGTGGGTCCTATGAAGGGAAAGTGCCCCAGGGGAACACAATCCAGGGGAGGGTGAAGCGGGGTAGTGGGGAGGTGGGGTGTGTTTCAGAGAAGTCTTCTGGAGAAGAAGTGGTACTCCAAGCTGAGGCCTCCTCCATACAGAGGAGTTTGGTAAATGAGGGTGGGGGCAGAGGGTAGAAAGGCATTCTGCCAGGTGCAAGTGCGGCACAGAAACTCCTTGAGTTTGGGGAAGTGAAAGAAGCCAAAGCATCTGAGCATCTGGTCTTCCCTGATGCTCAGCCAGAAAGGCTGAGGCTGGGGAGGAGGATAGGGAGAGATGCAGCTGGAGAGGTTGAAGGGGCCAGAGGGAGCAGGGCCTTGTGGACCAAGAGAAGAGCTTGGGCTTTCTCTTCAGAAGAGGTGGCTCTACCAGGAGCAGGGAGTCCATTGGAAGGCTGCTACTGTGGGCAGGTGAAGGTGCCAAAGCAACAGACCCTGGCCAGGATGACTATGGGGTAGGGGCCAGAATAGGGGTCAGCTCCGAGGTCTTCCTGCAGGGCCCAGCGACTCTGATCCCTTATTCTGCCCCAGAGCTGGAGGTCAGAGGGCGCAGAGTCTGAGGTAGGTTGAAAAGATACCACTAATTCTGATATTCTAAAGCCCTCTGAGTCATAAAAAGGAGAAAAAAAAATGGAGACAGAGGTGTGAAGTGGCCTCTGGGCTTTTCTGATAGAGAAACAAATAGCTAAAAGAATGGCCTAGAAAGATAAAGATGTTAAAGTAAAGCCAACTGGATAACTTATCTGAAGCAGTGGAGTAGAAAGTGAAAGAAAATTTAAAAGCAAAGAAGTAAATGGCTTGGGTAAAGGAATCCCTAAGAGGTGAGACAGTAAAAGATAAAACTGAGATGAAAGAACTTGGCTAAAGAATCCAATGCAGCGTCCAAAGAGGCAAACGGGGCTGGGCGAGGGGGATGGGTGTCCTTCCTACCGAGGAGGAAGCAGCCTCTACTGAAGGGTCAGGAATCCCCAGCAGCCTCCAACAGGGAGACATGGAGGGTGGGGGAAGGGAGGGGACTTTCCTGGGTTTCCGTTTCCAAGGTTTCGGAGGAGAGAGGTGGAAGAGAGAGATGATGAAAATGGGGAGGGGGTACTCAGGAATGGTGGGAGGCCCTAGGCAGGACTGGAATGACCTTTGCGCTCCTCCCTATCCTTCCCCATCCCTGAATCACAGAAATGTCACTGAGCGCTCACTAGGCACAAAGCGCAGGGCCAATGCACCCCGTACCCCATCTCACGGCCCTCAAGCAGCCCCAAGAGGTGGAAGCGCATTTCCCCATTTTACAAGTACCGCAACTAAGGCTCAGAGAGGGCGGCTCACCACCCGAGGTCACACAGGAATCGGGCCTACCCAGCGCGTGGAGTAGTACTCCCGCCCCGGGGTCTTCACTCCGCCTGGGCGCCCCCACCTCAGGGAGGAGCCGGTCCGAGCCCCTCCTGCTCCCCGCCCCCGAGGGGCGGCCCGCGGGGCGGGCGGAGGAAGTGAGCGCAGCGGGGAGGAATGTGAGCGGGCGGGGCGCGCCGGCCCAGGGCGGCAGGGACAGTCAGGCGGGCGGCAGGGGCGGCGGGCGCGGCGGGGCCGAGCGCGCAGGATGCCTCACTTCACCGTGGTGCCGGTGGACGGGCCGCGGCGCGGCGACTATGACAACCTCGAGGGTCTCAGTTGGGTGGACTACGGGGAGCGCGCCGATCGGGAGAACTCGGAGGGTGAGGACGCGCCCGGAGGGGTCCTTGGCGGGGGCGGGGGCAGGGAAGCTGGCCACGCTGGGCCCGCTCTCACACCGACGCCGGCCGGTGCGCGCACACGTCGATGCGGGCCCAACTTTTCTTAGGCTGAGTCGCCACCGGCAGTCCCTTACTCCGCGCGCGCAGACTCAATTTTCCTGGGCCCCCGGCGCCCGCGGTTGCGGTCGGGCCTCCCTCCCCGCCCCAGCTCCTCCCTTGCGGGCCGCGGGCGGGGGCTGCAGACGTGGCCAGGCCTGCCGGGCCAGCCGGGCCGCCCGGGGCGCGGAGAGCGCTGAGCCTCCATCTCTGGCCCTTCCCGGCTGGGAGCAACGACCGCAGCCCGGACCCCAGACCCTTCACCTCCTACCTCCTGTGAACCACCCCTAACCTCTTCCCGTCTTGCCTACACTTTTGTGCGGCAGCATCTCTTTCCCTAAGACTACCCTCTCTCTCCTCCCCTCTCCTCTTCCCTCCCAGCACTCCCGGGCCCTGGAAAGAAGGCTGTGCCTGCCTGAGGGGGTCTGTGGGTAACTGCCTGTGAGTGCACTTGCGTGGATCCCAGCTTACATCTGTAGGTACAGTGGGCATCTGTGGAGCACTCACACGGGACCAGGCTTGTCTAGGCACTTGAAGTGAATTAACTCGTTTAATCCTCCTAATTTCCCCCATGGGATAGGTCATGTTACTCACGCTTAGGAAGAAGTGAATTGAGGCATGGAGCCTTTATGTAACTTGCTCTAGGGGATTCAAATCGAGGGTTGGAGACTCCAGAGCCCTAACTCTTAACCTAGATGTTAAACTGGGCCTGAAGGTAAACCCCTCCTCCCCTCCTAGGTGCCTGCCCTTGACCCTTTCACCATCTCCTCCCCCAGGAGCCCCCCAGGGGGCTGTCCTTGCAGGGCCCACTCTTGGAGTGTGAACACTGCCGAGAACATGTGTCTGTATGTGTAGCAGCATATGCATGTGTAATTGTGCTTGTGCAAGTGTATAGCTGTGGGGTACCGCAGAGTGAAGATGGGGTCAGGATAGCACTTCTTGTGGGCCACCATTTCCTGCAGGGTTATCGATGATGAGGATGGTGATGTGACTGATGACAAATGCTTAGTCTGTGACTGACCATGATGGAGGTATGCAGGGAACATGTGTGTTGGCATGTATCAGGTGATGTGATCTTGATCTGACTCTGTGATGGTGACATGACTGAGGTGATCCATGCCTGACGTGGGTGAAGGCTATATGTGTGTCACCCGACTGCTGTGTGAGGAGATGGCACAGGACAGTGGCATAGGCTGCTGGACATCATGGTCATTTAACAGGCTTGACAGCTGTGTGGGTACACACACCTCAACCCCTGCCCCATGCCGGCACCTGCCCCTAGCCTTGTTCCAGTGGCCAGAGCAGGAGCCAGCATCCACCCCTGCTCCTCTGTTAGCCCTTGGAGGCTCGCTCTCCCCAGAGGCTGGGCTGGGCTGGGCTGCATCCCTAAGATCAGCCTGGACCAGTGGGTAGGCAGAGTGGAGCCCTGCCTCTGGCCCCGCCTTGGCCTCTCACAGGGTGACTATAGGGAGCTGGAGCCACATTGGCTGAGTCCTGCCAGGTCCCTCCAGGCTGGGCCAGCTCCTCCCACTATCCCGCTTCTTCCTCCTCTTCCTCCCTTTCAGCCAGATCTTGACTGCGTCTGCCGTATGGGGGACACTCTGCACCCTGGTGAGTGGTTATGATCCTTCTCGGTGGGGGACCCCCCAGCTTGGTGTCTGAATCTCTCAAGGCCCATACCTCTGCTCCAAAGGCCTAGATGGGCCTGTTCATCCAGCTCACCGTGGCCTGTGGGCAGGGGGTGAAGAGGCTCTAGAGGGGTACCCCTGGCAGATACCTGTGAGCAGAGAGATCAGGAGTGTCACCTGGGTCCCTGCTTGCAGCTGGTACACTCACAGCTGCCGGCAGGAACACGCATATATGTGTACCTCACAGGCAGCGCCCAGGCCCAGCCTTCATGCTGTGGTTCACCAGGGGTCTCAGGTGGTATCTGAGCGGCTTTGGCCTGGCAGGCATGCCCAGACCTGCCCTGGAATTTTTGGAATAGCTGAGGGCAGTACAGGTATCCAGGCACTGCTGAGACACCAACCCCCCCACCCACCCAGTTCCCACAATCCCATGGGAGCTGTCTTTAAATGAGGTTTTGGGGAACTCCACGGAATCCCTGCTGGGTGTCTGGCACCAGATTGTCCCTTTTCTGATGCATCTGGGCAGTTGGAAGAGTACGTGTTACTAGCTCTACTTCATAGAAAAGGAAACCAAGGCAACACAGAGAGGGTAGGCAGGTTGCCCTGGGTCACACAGTGGGAGGTTCAGGAATCCAAGCTAGTCTGCTGACCACTGAGCACCAAGAGCCTTGGGTATGCGCACCCTGGCCAAATTGCAAACCCCAGACACTCTTCTCTAGTTAAAGGCTTGTACTGCACCCTGGGGTGCCTCCTGGGATGGATGGAGGTCCAAAATAGGAGTAGAACCTACAACTCAGCTCCCACGTGGCTCTGGTGGATCCTGGGACCCAAGTTTGGCCCTCTCACTGAGTGACCTTGCCTCTGAATCTCTCTGAGCTTTACATTCCTTGTTACTAAAAGGGGGTAAATGATATCTACTGGAGTGTTGCTGTGAGGACTAGAGGTAACCCTTGCAAGGGCTCTGAGCTGCCCTGGACTCATGGCTGAGGGACAAGGATCAGCTGGGTCTTAGAGGACCATCCACAGGCGTTTTGGGGGAACTGCTGTGTGCTCAGCTCTGTGTTTTCTGGATACTAGTGCAGTCCTCAGAGAGATGAGGTAACAATGGTGGGGCAGCCTGCAGTGCAGGAGTTTAGAATAATTTATACTTTACTTTCAACCTACTTCCACAAAAGGATCAGAAGAGATATGCAACAGAAATGCCTCCCCAAGGGACTGTTACTGTCAGATCAAAACCATGCAGAGGAAAGAGGCAAGGACTCTGAGACGAGGTAGATGGTGACTGCATCTAAAAAATAAATTTAGCTTAGAGGTTCCTGGCAGCCAAGGTAGAAAGGGGAATAAGATGAGCTCTTATAGTTGCCTTTTTTTGACAAAATGAAGCCTCTGACTTATTCAGGAGAGATATTTTTTTGTCACAAAAATCCAAGAGTGCTTTTCAGAGGCTTCTCACTGAAGGGCTGTCAGTGTAATGGGCAGTGTTACTGGGTTTTCAGATTTTTGTTGTGGCTCCTTATCCTGATCCTGAACAAGCATCAAGGGCACAGCAAATGTCACAGGGTGTCTGAGGAGCTACGTGACCCCACGAGGCTTTTTTTTTTTTTTTAATTATTTATTTATTTTTGGCTGCTTTGGGTCTTCGTTGCTGCGCGTGGGCTTTCTCTAGTTTTGGTGAATGGGGGCTACTCTTTGTTGCAGTGCGTGGGCTTCTCATTGCGGTGGCTTCTCTTGTTGCGGAGCATGGGCTCTAGGCACGTGGGTTTCAGTAGTTGTGGTACGCAGGCTCAGTAGTTGTGGCACACTGGCTTAGTTGCTCCATGGCATGTGGAATCTTCCTGGACCAGGGCTCTAACCCATGTCCCCTGCACTGACAGGCAGATTCTTAACCACTGCGCCACCAGGAAAGTCCCCCCATGAGGCTTTAACATGGTTCTGTAGGTTGGCCTGAACTCCCACTACCTTTGTCCACTGTGCCGTTGGCATTGGCCTACATATAGACATGTAGCTTCTGGGACTGAGCTGCTTGGCTTAACTTAGCTAGTCCAGGTTCCTAGATGAGGCGATGTACCACTTTTACATACTGTGGGAAGGAACAGCTGATTTTGCCCCAGAAATTGTCATCAGCATGCTTTCCCTGTCAGTCTCTTTGGACAGTAAAGAATCCACAGTGCAGCACCTGCTGAGTGATTGTTGGCTCAGAGAAGGCAAGTTAAGTCTCATACTGATGGCAAGAGGATGTATCAGATCGAGGAGGATGTATCATCGTTCAGTATTCTTAGCTGCAAACAAGAGAAATGGATTGTGGGCTATTTAACCAGAAAAGGTTGGCAGGTAGCTCTCACAAAACCAGGCATGGCTGGAATACCCCACTAGGCTGGGTCAGTGAAGACACTTCTGTTGCCACCTCCATCACTGGACACCAGGCCAGCACTGCTGCCACAGTCATTGCCATCCAACACCAGTGTGGCTTCTTTGAACCAAGATGTCATCTTTCCATTTGCTGTGAAGCCTCCAGCCACTGCCACTGCAGCTGTCAGACTGTCTGAAGGGGGTTTTACTGTTAGCAACTGGAAAAGGAGTACTTGGTGTCTTCTGCCTGCTTGATGAAAAGCTGGGAATGTCACCCACTGAGACTCACAGTGGACAAAGTTTGGAAAACAGGGAAGAGTGTGAATGCCGGTGGCCAGAAAATGCAGGTGAGCTTTGAGAGTTGAGGCAGGCGTATAAAAAAAAGGTGCATCTGGCTCCTTTCTGTGAGGTTTTCTTGGTGCTGAGGCACTGCCTCACCAGCCTGGGGGGTAGGTGGACGCTGGGATTGGCCACATGCCTAGTCTGGAGCAAGCAGCCACGATCTGGGGACAGGGAGGTAGGTCAACAAGAGGGTCCTGCCCACAGTCCTGCTTAGTCCCACACCCACCTGGTCAGGCTTCTGTAGGGCTTTCCCAGATGACCCTAGACAGCTTCAAGCACCCACTTCCGCTCTCTGGCCAGTCTGCTGCTTGACTCTCCTCCCGGCATGCCTCAGGTGGCCCTCAAGGACGCCGCTGCGCAGTGCATGGTGGGGTGGCTGGGAGGTGGCTGGCTGGCCATGGCGGCAGAAGGAGCCCTGTGTGGCTTCATCTGTCTGGAGGGCAGCACCTGGGGGGAGCCCTGAAGACACCGAGCCCTGGGCACCCGGCACACTGGATATTCCCGAAGGGCTGGAAAATGGGAGTGTGTGTCTCAGGGGTGGTCTGAAGGTGGGCCATGACTGGGCCACGCCCTCCTGCAGCTGACTCTGCCCCTTGGTGTTAACACGTGCTGTCTGGGCCCTTCACACCTGTGCCCTCTGCTAGATGAGTGTACATGCTGTTTTTTTTTTTTTCTTTTTTTAATTTATTTTATTTTTGGCTGAGTTGGGTCTTCATTGCCGTGCGTGGGTTTTTCTCTAGTTGAGGCGGGCAGGGGCTACTCTTCGCTGCGGTGCGCGGTCTTCTCATTGCAGTAGCTTCTCTTGTTGCGAAGCACAGGCTCTAGGCACACGGGCTTCAGTAGTTGTGGCACGCAGGCTCAGTAGTTGTGGTGCACGGGCTCTAGAGCGCAGGCTCAGTAGCTGTGGCACACGGGCCTAGTTGCTCCGCGGCCTGTGGGATCTTCCCGGACCAGGGCTTGAACCCGTGTCCCCTGCGTTGGCAGGCGGATTCTTAACCACTGCACCACCAGGGAAGCCCTGCGTGCTGGGTTTTGATCATTGGCCACTGCCAATTCTGGCCCTTTCAAGGAGGCTGGCAGGGTATGATGGGGAAACAGGCCCAACATGGTAACACTGGCCCACAGAGTGCTCCACAGAGGTGACGGCACGCCTGCTGGGGAGGAGTGCATGCTGGGGGTTCAGTAGGCAGCCTCTGACTGGGATTCTGTTCCTCTCTCTCCACAGGACATGGCAACCACAAAGAGAGCAGCCCTTTTCTTTGTCCCATGGAAGCTTCCAGAGGAAGTGACTACCATGACAGGAACCTGGCACTGTTTGAGGTAGCTGAGGAGCCATTCTGGGCCACAGGTGTGGCAAGGAGGTGGGCGGGCAGGGACCTGTCAGGACCCAAGCTTTAGCTAAGCAGATAGGCTGGATGTTGTGCCTCCTTATGTCTCGGCTTCTCCTCCAGTCTCCCCTTGTCTGTCTCGCTCCCTTGGCAGCCAGACTGTGGTTCCCTCGGCCCTTTGAACTGAAACTGCTTTCCCAGAGGCCACTGTACCCCATTACCACCTCCAGGGGTGTTCACCTTTGACTTCCATGCAGCCCCTCAGCAAGGTCACCACCTCTCAGTATTTCTTACCTCAGGATTTCCTTTGTCCCCTTCACTTCTAGGACTTCTCATAGTCCATGATTCTTCCCTCTCCTGTGAACTCTTCCCTGGCCTTCCTGGTTGACTCCTCCAACTCTGTCCCCATCAAGTTTACTGAGCCCTGGTCCTTCTCACCAGATCTGCCCCCTCTAGCCATATCTGCAGCTTCAGTGGACGTCTCTTTGGAAACATTCCCAATTTTGTGCCTTTGAACTTGAATTTTTTCATTTTCAGACTCAAGCTCAGAAGTTGTATCTGGATTGAAGTCATGGTTTAGGCCCCTAAATTCTGACCCACACATTCAGCTGCCCCATGGAAGTCTCATAGGCTCTTCAATCTCCATATACCTGCAAAGACCTGCATCTTCACTTCTTACTCCAAACCAGTTTCTCCTTGTGTGTAGGGTCAGAAGGGAGCTGATAGACAGGGAAAGACTAAATGTGGGCCACAGGCAGGCAGAGGCACAGTGCTGGGGAAGCTGTGCTAGGTGCTGCGTGGGAGCTGGAGCCCTGGGAGGCCTCTTGACCTGGCCCCACCTGCAGATGGGCTAGGGGTCCAGGATCCCACCTTGGGAATTGAGGGGGGTTACTCACGGGGTGTGAGGCCTGGTGGAGAAGGCCATCCAGAACAATCAGGGTTTAGGCAGATAAGAGAGACTTCACTTGTCCCACACCTCTTTTGACTTCCTTGGTTCCCTGGGGTGACTAGGGTGGCTTTTTTGTTGAGGGCAGATATGAGTCCCAGAGGCCTACTCACAGCTGGGAGGTGGCCAGGCCGAACAGGCAGACTGAAGCGTGCCATTCGCCTGTCTGCCAGCCGTGCCCTGTCCTGCCCTTTCCCCCCAAGGCAGGTAGTTTTGCAAATGGGCTGGTAGTGATTGTAGCCAAGGTGGGACAGAGAGAAGTGAGTGCTGGGGTGTGGCACCCACACCTGCCCAGTGGGCTGGCTTGGGCTTCCCCAGGCAAGAGCCCAGGCCTGCCTCAGGGCTTGGCAAGGGGCCAGAGGCCAGGCTGCTGGCTACACACAGGTAGCCTGGTGCCAGTTGCCAGATTGCCCTGTGGCTCTGTTTACAGGAAGAGCTGGACATCCGCCCAAAGGTATCATCTCTTCTGGGCAAGCTCGTCAGCTACACCAACCTCACACAGGGCGCCAAGGAGCACGAGGAGGCTGAGAGTGGAGAGGGCACCCGCCGGAGAGCAGCCAAGGTGAGCTGGTCAGGGGCAGCAGAGAGGCCACTCCTAGGAAGACAGATTCAACACCATGGAGTTGGCAGTTTCCCCACATAGTTATGAGAATCCTGGGGGAAGTAGGTGCCAGGTTTGGTGAGCATGGAGGATGGGCACTGAGTGCTTTGGGCTCAAGGAGGCTTCAAGGGGTGGGCCAAGGAGGTGGCCCTCAGGGCATAGGACCAGGGAGGCCCTCAAAAATAACAGTGGAACGTGACATTACTTAGGCCTCTCTGTGTGTGAGGCATCATTCTAAGCAGTGGGCTTGGGTTCTTGTGTGTCATCTTCACAACAGAGCTGTGAGACAGGTGCTATTATCATCCCCATTTTACAGATGAGGAAGCTTGAGTGTTGGGGTATTAATTAACTTGCCTAAGGTGACTAAGCTAAACAAGATCAATGCATAATGCTGGGAGACTTGTGGGCTTACTGTGAGGTATGTGACTATGTAGAATGCCAGATCACGGGCATCCCATCAGGATGGCTAAGGATATTACCTTTGGATCCAGGAACCTGGTTGTCCCTCTGGGCTATGTGACCTAGAGCAGTTGACTAAACCCTTCTGCTTCTCACTGTGTTGGCTCCACTGGCAGACCCCTCCGACAGCCCCTGGGTTCCTTGAGCGCCAGGGTTGGGGGTGATAGGAGCATGCCTCTTGGGGCTTCCCTATCCCTCTCCTGGTCCCATCCCTAGTCGCTATCCAGGCCTCTGGCCCTCCAGCCGTCCTCTCTTCGGGATGACTTTGCACATCTTTGCTCAGCTCCCCTGTGTGACAGGGCTCAGTTTAACTGAATGCTGGGTATTTTTCCCCCCTACGTTTTCAGTTTGGAGGCAAAGAACGTTCCCTCCATGTCTACTGACTCCCTGAGGTTTGGGAAGAAGCTGTGATTTGGAAGGAGCTTGAGTCTGGCACTAGCTGTAGTATTCTTGCTGGAGGTCAGCACAGGCAGGAGGAGCTCTTGGTTGAAATAAGGCAGATCCCCAACCTCAGACCTGCCCATGAGATTTGGACCTTACTGAGGTGGGCCAAGGCGAGAGGCTGATATGCACCCCTCACTTCTGGGAGGCAAACTAGCCCACGCTTGAGAGAGGGCAGCTGAGATCTTGGGGTCACACAGACATGACCCCCACCCTATCCTGCTGGTTGTGATTTTGCTGATATTTTCTGAACTGCAGATAGCAGAGAACCCTGACTATCTGTGGCTGTCTGTGTTTAGCCCTGCAGTGGGTGGTGGGATCCTTGGGTAAAAGCCTCCTCCCTGTCCCTTCAGACCAAGCCCAGGAAGCTGGTGGCTGGGAGTAAAAAGGTCCCTAAGAAAGGCTAGTGTACATCTCAACAAGGTGTCAGAAGAAATTCTGAGTTGGTGAAGGGCCATGGTCCCTTGGCCTTATGAGGAGCTTGTGAGGATGCTGGGGTCCAGCCTCAGCTTACCTGCCAGCTCACCTGGCCCTAGGTTAAAGATGTGAGAGGATGGCTGAGTGTCCCAGCGCCAGTGGCTTTTTCATGGAGAAAGCAGGAGCCTGGTCAAGTCCACAGAGAGTCAGTAGGAAGCTAGGGAGCTGGGGCCGCTGAGCTGTGGCCCTCACCCAGGCAGGTCTGAGCAGGGGCCTCAGAAAAGGAAAGCTTAAAGCCGGAAGGGCGGTCCTCCAACCAGACCACACCAAGACCCAAGGCGGCCTCTCCATGGCAGCCGCTCCGCCTGTGGCCTGGTGACCTTCTGAGGCTGCCAGAGGTTATTTGGAGATGCAGAAAGCATTTCCGGCCCTGCCCTTTCCCACACTCCCCTTTTCCCAGAGTGACTCAGCCTCAAATGGGGGGCTGGGAGCTGCTACTATCCAGCGGGTGGTCCAGGGCCTCTGAGAAGGGCTCAGACAGAGCCCAGATGAGGTGTATCCGTCACCTACACTGTTCAGGACAGTTTGAGGGACCATTTGTTTTTACTCGGGCCCTTCTAGGCCCTTCTGTGGTCCTTAAGGCTGAACACAGATCCTGCCCCAGGCCTGGACCCTTGAGAAGAGTTCCTGTGGCCAGAGTTCTTTCTCCCACCCCAGCTCCAGGGCAGCAGGCTTTGCTGGGGTTCTGGTGGAAGCTCTCAGGGCCCCACTACTCTGGGCTGCTCTCATGTGAGGCTCAGTTCTTCAAGAAGGCACCAGCCCATGGGACTCCCCTGGTGGTCTAGTGGTTAAGACTCTGCGCTCCCAATGCAGGGGGCCAGGGTTCGATCCCTGGCCAGGGGACTAGATCCTGCATCCCGCAACTAAGAGCCCACATGCTGCAACTAAGACCCAGCGCAGCCAAATAAATAAATATTTAAAAAAAAAAAAAAAAGGAAGGCACCAGGCCTAATTCTGTGCTTCAGCGTCTGCCCTGGCCTCTTGTTTGGCCCCTACTCTACCCTTAGGTAGCTGAGAAATCCTGCCTGGATATGACCGTTAGACCTTCCCTACCTGCCCTCCAGCCTGAGTCTCTATTCTCTATGCAGGATTTTCCCAACCGGTTATCCCAGAGGCCTTCTAAGGCATCGTTCACTGGGCTCAGGAGCACCTTTTGAGTACCAGCAAGGGCCTGCTGATGATAGAACAGTGAACAAACCAAGTCTACCCAGTATGGTCATTCGAGTGAACAGTTACCATGACCACTATGAGGGAAGGGTATATCAGATGCTGAGGGGATGCAAGAGGAAGTACCAACTCCAGCTAAGGCAACCTGGGGGAACTTCCTGGAAGAGGAAACAGTTAAGTCTCCTGAAGGTTTAACTGAAGAGGAATTTGCCAGGCAGTGAGGCAGGGGTAACCCTCCCAGGCAGAGCCCAGCACATGCCCTGGTTCAGAGGCTCTGAGGGACTGATGTTTTCAGGGGCTGAGGCTGACAAAGGTGATGGGGCAGGCCTGGTAGCCCAAGCCAAGGAGCCTGGCCCACACTATGCATTACAGGATAGACAATGCAGAGGGGTTTCAGTAGGGATGATGAGACTGGACTTGGTTTTCAGAGACCTGCTCTGGCAGCAGAGCGGGCTGGAGTGTGGAGAGGTTGACAGGCACAAGAAGGCACCATCCAGGTGCCCCAGATGTAGTGCCCCAGGTTCAAGGGACTAAGGCTGAGGCAAGGAAGGCTGATCTCAGGGCAGCTTGAGAGGCAGACTGGGCAGGACTCAGTGTCCACTGGACTGAACTGGGGGGTTGGAGAGAGGGAGGGTCAGGAACAACTTCTTAGACTCTGGCTTGGGTGACATGGGGCATGCTGGGTGGGAAGGTGGAGATCTGACACAGACCTCACTTTCCAGAAGTATAAAAGAAGAGAGGAAGGGAAGGGGGCAGTACCATGAGGGGGAGGTGAGGCTCAAAAGCTCACACGTGGGGTTTTGAAAAGAATCAGGTTTTATACCTTCCCAGTCCCAAACTGTTTCTTCATGTATGAAAGTCAACACAGACATCCTCTCACCTTACCCCCTGCACTCCCCAGGACTCCACTTGGAATATCCCTCTGCAACCTGTTCTCTGGTAGAACACCCTGGGGGCGGGGGACTGTCAAGTGACTAGGGGCTGGCCTTCCACGGAGCATCTGGGCCCCTCTGATGCTCTGTCTCCCCCTTCCCGTCCTGCTCCATAGGCACCCAGCATGGGCACCCTCATGGGGGTGTACCTGCCCTGCCTGCAGAATATCTTCGGGGTTATCCTCTTCCTGCGGCTGACCTGGATGGTGGGCACGGCCGGTGTGCTACAGGCCCTCCTCATTGTGCTCATTTGCTGCTGCTGTGTGAGTATCCCAGCTGGGGCAGGGCCACGGCCACCCCCCAGAGCCCACCCAGCTGAGCTGCTCACCTAGGCCCTCCTTTCCACAGACCTTGCTGACGGCCATCTCCATGAGCGCCATTGCCACCAACGGCGTGGTTCCAGGTGGGTGAGCACCACTCAGGCCCGAGGGGGGGATGGGCCCAGAATCCACCTTGACATGCCCGGGAACACTCATTGCCCCCCAGGTGGGATCTTAGTCCTTGACTCCATGACAGTGCCACCACTTAGGAGCATCCTTGCTTGACAGAGTTTGAGATTGCTGTTGTTTTGTGTTTTGTTTGTTTGGGCTTTTTTTTTTTTTTTTTTGGATAAAAGTAATTTTTTTAAAAGCGGGGGCTGGGGCTGATAAAGAAAGGTGACGGGGCATACCTGGTGGCCCAAGCCAAGGAGTCTGGGCCACCCTGTGGATTACAGGATAGACAATGCAGAGGGTTTTCAGCTGGGATGATGAGATTGGACTTGGTTTTCAGAGACTCCGCTTATTTACTTACTCAACCATGTATTTTTATCACTGTGGACTCCTGGATATTTATTTTATTCTTTGGCTCATAATCTTAGTACCATCATTATTTATTGTTTTGCTCGAACTGTTCCACTTTGGCTATTTGGCTATTCGGGTTGGCTTCTGTGTTTGAATCCTTTTCTATTTTTTTCAAATAACAGCTTTATTAGCATTAGTATAAAAGTAATAGGGGAAAAAAGGCAATATATGTTTACCATAGAGGGTTTGAAAGTGCAAAAAATGTAGAAAAGAAAATGAAAAGTACCCATAATCCCACCATCCTAAGGTCATAACTGTTAGCCTTTTAATACATGGTCTTAGGGTCTTATAAAGTATTGAGATGTATTGTTTTCCCCAAACTGTGTGTGTGTGTGTGTGTGTGTCTGTGTGTTTCTCAAGTGCTGGAAACAGTTCATTTGTTTTTTTAAAACAGGATTGACATTACCTAATTTATGTGATTATTCTCCTACTCTTGGGTTCTACTTTTTCACTATTGTAAACATTATTGTCATAAACAGCCTTGCACACTGATCTTTGTTCACGCCCCTGGCAGTTTCCTTAGGAGAGGGTCCTAGAGGTGGGATTACAGCATGAAAGGGATTAGCCTTTTTAAAGCTTCTTGATCCCTGTTCCCAGATTTTTCACCAGAGAAGTTTCATCAGGAGCCGATTCAACCAGCAGCATGGGATTGTTCTTGTCCCCTGCACCCTCACTGGCCCTGGGGTCCAGTGTTGACTCAGTCTTGCCAGGGGTGTTAGACTCTGATGGAAGCACAGATTCAGGGCAGGAGGGTCAGCCGTGGACAGTCACCCAGTGGCCGGCCCTAGGGGCAAAAAGCTAGACAGTTCCTGCCCTGGTCTGGAGGGTCAGACTAACAGACAATAGCCCTTAGGAGGGGTGAGGCGTGCTGAGATAGGACACACCCAACCAGGGGAGGCTGCGGGGACTGACCTAACTGCAGGCAGTTGGGGGACAGTAGGCTGCTTAGGCTTTGCTGCGGACCTAGAGCTGCCCCAGCAGAGTATTCATGTCGCTGGCCCGTGCTGGGTGTTGGAGTCAAATGGAAATCAGGTCCAACCGCAGCCTGGCCACTTATTAACCATGCCGCCTTGGGCAAGTCTTCTAACCCTCCTGCTCGTTCGTAAATGGGAAAAGCAGTCCCTGTCCCTCTGGATGGTTGTGAAGGGTTGTCATGGGAGTGGCCCCCTTGAAGAAGAACCAGCCTTGACCTATGTACGCTTTTTCTGTTGTAGCTGGGGGCTCCTATTTCATGATCTCCCGCTCGCTGGGACCAGAATTTGGAGGGGCTGTCGGCCTGTGCTTCTACCTGGGAACAACATTTGCAGCGGCTATGTACATCCTGGGGGCCATTGAGATCCTGCTGGTGAGTCCAGCTAAGCCCTGGCCAACTCTGGTCTTGTCCAAACAGTCCATTTCCCATAGGCCCAGGCGGCTCATGCTCCCTTCACCTCTGGTCAGGGTCTAGGGCTTATAATGAGGGAGGCCTCTTCGAGGGAGAAAGATCTTTGTTCAAGCCAGTCTCCCCTTCAGCCCTTTCCCAGTTTGGGCCAGGCAAGGAAGGGGCCTGGCTGTCTTCACCTTGACCCTGGATGTTCCATCCACTCGGGCAACATTTCAACCATGGCAGGTGGTCTGTGAACTACTGCATTTAACTCAGTGACAGATCTTGGTGGTGATGCAGAGCCTGCCTCCCACGCTCATGTGGGCTCTGGCCAGCTCTGTCTCCCCCCCAGGGCTCTGTGCTAATAAAGCCCTTCAGATCCATCTTATCCTCATCCCTAAATCAGGGTGAACAGCCACAGGACCCTGACCCTGTTTGGAGGTCAGTGCCCCCTCTGTGGGCCTCATGTGTGCTCTGACTCAGTTTCCCGCTTCCCACTGAACTGCCCTTGTGGTGGGAGAAGAGGGGGAGGAGCAGTGGGGAGCACAGGGTAAAAAGTGCCCACCCCTGGGCATAGAGGAACTGCCTGTCTATTCCCACCTCCAGGTCCCCTGTCTGTTGCGTGGAGACTGTTCCTGGATATTCTGGGGGTTTTGTTGTTTGTTTTTCTTTTTCTTTTTATAAATTTATTTATTTATTCATTTATTTAATTTTTGGCTGCATTGGGTCTTCGCTGCTGCACGCGGGTTTTCTCTAGTTGCTGAGAGCGGGGGCTACTCTTTGTAGCGGTGTGTGGGCTGCTCATTGTGGTGGCTTCTCTTGTTGCGGGACATGGGCTCTAGGTGTGCAGGCTTCAGTAGTTGTGGCTCACAGGCTCTAGAGTGCAGGCTCAGTAGTTGTGGCGCACGGGCTTAGTTGCTCCACGGCATGTGGGATCTTCCCGGACCAGGGCTCAAACCCGTGTCCCCTGCATTGGCAGGCGGATTCTTAACCACTGCGCCACCAGGGAAGCCAATAATGGCTTTATTAAGAGAAAATTCACATACCGTACAATTCACTACCCATTTAAAGTATACAATTGGATGGTTTTTAGTATATTCATAAAGTTGTGCAACTATCACCACAGTCAATTTTCGAACATTTTCATCACCCCAAGAAGAAACCCCATGGTCATTAGTGATCACTCTCCATTCCCCCCAGCCCTAGGCACCCATTAATCTTCT
Source organism: Balaenoptera physalus (assembly GCF_965194825.1). Lineage (NCBI taxonomy): Eukaryota > Metazoa > Chordata > Mammalia > Artiodactyla > Balaenopteridae > Balaenoptera > Balaenoptera physalus. The sequence continues at coordinate 49,583,017 of NC_138900.1, read as the reverse complement.
TTCTGTCTTCAATAAGATATAATCAGGGACTTCCCTGGTGGTCTAGTGGTTAAGACTCCGTGCTCCCCATGAAGGGGGCCCGGGTTCGATCCCCGGTCAGGAACTAGATCCTGCATGCTGCAACTAAAAGATCCTGCATGCCGCAATGAAGATCCCGCACACAGCAACAAAGATCCCACGTGCTGCACCTAAGACCCGGCGCAGCCAGATAGATAGATAGATAGATAAAGATTTAATCAGGTTTACCTATTCTGGACTTGTCATATAAATGGACTCATACGATATATGCTCTTTTGTGACTGGCTTTTTCTGAATACTCTTTTTTGTTTTTGTTTTTTTTTGGCTGTGCAGCTTATAGGGCCTTAGTTCCCCAACCAGGGATTGAACCTGGGCCATGGCAGTGAAAGCGCTGAGTCCTAACCAGTGGACCGCCAGGGAACTCCCCTCTAGATACTCTTAAAAAGAAAACCAAAATGTAGGGCTTGACTCTCCACATAGGAAGATTCAACCTCCTCTATCTGTCTTCTTGTTTCAGACCTACATTGCCCCACCAGCCGCCATTTTTTACCCAACAGGCACTCATGACATGTCGAGTGCCACTTTGAACAACATGCGGGTGTATGGGACCATTTTTCTGACCTTCATGACCCTGGTGGTGTTTGTTGGTGTCAAGTATGTGAACAAATTTGCCTCACTCTTCCTGGCCTGTGTGATCATCTCCATCCTCTCCATCTATGCTGGGGGCATCAAGTCTATTTTTGACCCTCCCGTGTTTCCGTAAGTAACCTGGGAATACATCCAGGCATTGCACTGACATCCTTCCCACGTGGATGGCCTTTGATGCCTTGAGTTGTAGAGGCTACAGGGTGGGAGCAGGTTGGGGTCTCCGGCTGAGCAGGTGCTGATGCTTCTGTCCCCCCCCCCCCACCCCACAGAGTATGTATGCTGGGCAATAGGACCCTGTCCCGGGACCAGTTTGATGTCTGTGCCAAGACGGCCTTGGTGGACAACGAGACCGTGGCCACTCGGCTCTGGAGCCTCTTCTGCCACAGCCCCAACCTCACCGCAGACTCCTGCGACCCCTACTTTCTGCTCAACAATGTGACTGAGATCCCTGGCATCCCTGGTGCAGCTGCTGGCGTGCTCCAGGGTGCGTCCTCCCTCCTGTCCTGCTCCTGCCCCCCACACTGAGCAGGAGGTAGGGAATGAGCACGGAAGGACGGATTAGCACAGAGCCGTCCTTGTGTGGCCAGCTCAGGAATGGGAGGCAGTTCTGGCTGCCTTCCCAGCTCAGCCATGTCCTCTCAGCCTGGCTCCTGGCAGCTGGGTTTCGGGTGAACGGAGCCTGTTTGGCCAGTGTCCCAGGCCTGCAACAACCCCGAGAAACTTCTGGCAGCCCATTTCTCCCCAGCCACCAGCCCCTGACCCTGCCTGTGATTGTTCTCACAGGAGCCATAAAGGGCCTCTGTCTAGGAGGCAGGCAGTGTCAGGTGATGGTGGCTCAGCCACCTTCGCCTTTCAGACTTCTAGCCAGACAGCTCCTTCTCTGTGGCCAGAGCAGCCCGGTGGCTGACACCATAGCCATTCGGCTGAAGTCACCCCCTGAACCCCGAGAACCTCATACATCTGCAGCCTCTGGCTGGGCTGCCCCAAACTTCCCTGGGAAGTAGGTGGGGCTGCAGTGGTGATGCTGCTGCCCCCACAGAAAACCTGTGGAGCGCCTACCTGGAGAAGGGTGAGGCCGTGGAGAAGCGCGGGCTGCCCTCCACAGACGCCCTTGGCCTGAAGGAGAGCCTGCCCCTGTACGTGGTGGCCGACATCGCCACGTCCTTCACCGTGCTGGTCGGCATCTTCTTCCCCTCCGTAACGGGTGAGCCCTCTTGCCCACCCACCCTGCCCTGCCCCCACTCCCGGGGAGCCCCTGAGGGAGTTTCCTTGTTTTTGGAGGCATTATGGCTGGCTCAAACCGCTCCGGGGACCTCCGAGATGCTCAGAAGTCCATCCCAGTGGGGACCATTCTGGCCATTGTTACAACCTCCCTTGTGTGTATCCTTTCCCAGGCCTGGGGTGGGTGGGGAAGGGGGACAGGAGGCACTTGCCTGTGTATAAGTCACCAGCTGGCACGCGCAGACACACTCCCTATGCGTGCATGTGTTCCTCACCCCTCACACACGCGCGCGCACACTCAAGGGGTGTGTACACAACATGAAACCTGCAGCTGCAGGTGTCCCAGCTGAGTCTGCCAGCTAAGGCTTGGGCGAGGGACCCTTGGGCGCTGTGCGGGGATGCATGGGGACGGCAGTGGCAGCGGAGGCCGAGCTTTCCTTGACACAGCCACAGACTTCAGCAGCGTGGTTCTCTTTGGCGCCTGCATCGAGGGTGTGGTCCTCCGGGACAAGTGAGTGATCTGGGCCCCTCCCCGTGGCACTGGGCTCAACTTTTGCTGCCCTGACACAGGCCCCCCTTGCACACGTGGTTCCACACATGTCCTCAGGCTGCTGGTTGCCAGTGGTGGGTCAGGCCCCAGCAGAACTTTTGCTTCTGAGAGGAGGGTGACATCAGATCGGGGCTGGGCTGAGGGGAAAGGATAGGGGCTGGTGGCCTGGCCTCTGCTGAGGGGCCAGAGCTCTGTCCACCATAGCCATCCTTCCTGACCCCTGCCAACCCTCACTCTGGGCGACCCCACCCAGGGTTTGGGGGGCTCCTTGCATGGAGCATGGCCTGAGCCCGGCCCCTGCAGGTACGGCGACGGCGTCAGCAGGAACCTGGTGGTGGGCACGTTAGCCTGGCCTTCGCCCTGGGTCATCGTCATCGGTTCCTTCTTCTCAACCTGCGGCGCCGGCCTACAGAGCCTCACTGGGGCACCACGCCTGTTGCAGGCCATCGCCAAGGACAACATCATCCCCTTCCTCCGGGTGAGCCTTCTGCACTCCCCCACCGCCTGGGTGCTCCTGGCCCCCCACACTGGCGGGGGGAGAGAGGTAGGAGGTAAGTATGGGTGCGTTTTATCCTGCTGGGGGCCAGGGCCATGCAGCTGTCCATGGAGAGTTGCTGAGAGCTGCCCTGGCCCTGGCCCTGGCCCTGCCCTGCTGTTGGTAGAGCTGCTTGGGCCCAGAATCCTCAAGGCCTCTCTGTGGCTCATCCACAGCAGAGAGGCCTGAGGAAGTGGAGGGCAGAGGAACTTGTACCTATCAGGATAGGCATGGGTGTGACCTGAGCCCCAGAGGGACTTCATGATGGAGGCCAGGCTGTGACTTGTGGCCTTAGGTGTGGAATGGGGGCAATGGAACCAACTTCTCCACTTCTGACCCTGGTGCTTGCAGGTTTTTGGCCATGGCAAGGCAAATGGCGAACCAACATGGGCACTCCTCCTGACGGCACTCATCGCTGAGCTGGGCATCCTCATTGCCTCCCTTGACATGGTGGCCCCCATTCTATCCATGTGAGCTGGGGGCCAGGGCAGGGCTGGGGGATGGTCTTGGGAAAGGCTCCTTGCACTCTCAACACCCCTCAGCTGGGGGCCCCGCCCAACAGCTCTGTGACCCTGTCTGGTGTTGAGGGCGCAGTAGGGAGATGTGTCAGGCTGTATGGGGGGATGTTTGCCTGGCAAATCTCAGCCACTTCTGCCTTCTGGAGCGAGCCTGGCACTTACTCAGAAATTTTAAAGAGACCAGTAGGTCCCATGTGCCTCTGTGGGAGACCCACAGCGTCAGGGCAAGCACTGGTCTCTAGCACCTTGATGAGGCCACCACTACCCAATCCATCTGTTTTCAAAGTTGTTTGCTTTTGAAGTTCTGGAATGCTGGGCATCTGAATCTGCCAGTGCCCTGCAGGAGGTGGTGAGCACGCGGCAATTTCCAGGGGTCCTGGCGGCAGGGCTCGTGTCCTTGCTGTGTTCACCTCTGCCAGGGTTGGGGCCCACTCCACCTCTCCTCACACATCTTGCTCCACTGCCGGTGCTCCTTTTGCTTGTTCAGTTATGACTGAGCCAGCCTTCACTGCCCCACTCAGCCTGTGAGACTGAGAGTGACCCCCTTCCCCCCGAAGTAGCTGCCCCCCAGCCCCAGCCAGGCCTGCTGGAGTCAGTGCTCTGTTGTTCCCCCCAGCACACCTCCGCCCATTACTGCCCAGCTCCACCCACACGTCAGCGCACACCTGAAACTGTTCTTGCCACAGTCGTCTCTGGTGGTGGCCCCTTACTGCCCAAGCCAGAGGATGTATCTCAGCCTTTATCACGTGGCTCCTCCTGGCAGCCCTAATGGGACACCTCGTGGGAGTCCCTGCCCCCTGGCACGCCCTCTTTCGTAAGCCCTGCTGCCTTCTTGTCTGTCCTTCCTCTCGTACCAGCTGAGGGTGGAGGTTGGCGTCCCCTCCACTCAGCCCTCTGCCCCTCGGCTCTCATTCCTGGAGGGCTCATGCGGTAGGCCTCCCCCGTCCCAGTCTCCCACACCCACCGCAGTGTCCCTCAAGTGTCTCTAATTCAGTGATTCAAAATGGCCCTTGTTGTCTTCCCCGACCCACTCTCCCCACATTCATGACAGCCCCTCATCCAACTGGTCACCCAGGCCAGAGGCCTGACTGTTGTCTAGCCGTCTCCAGACGCTGAGCCCTCCTTGACACCATCCTCTCCCACAGCTGTTCCCCCTGCCTGCAGCCCCCTCCCCTCCTCTGCCTGCGAACACTTGCCCATCCTCTAAGACCTGGTTCTGCGGACACTGCTGCAGTGTCCCATCTGCATCGGGCTGTGGGACTGGGCGTGGTGAGGCTGAGAGACCTGCCTGAGCCCGTGCAGGGCAAGGCCATGACATGTCCTGGTTCCTCATCCAGGCCCAGCCTGGAAGGGCAGGGACATCAGGTACCTGGCTGCCAAGGAGGCCGCTCTGTACCAGCCACTCCCTGTGCTGCAGGTTCTTCCTGATGTGTTACCTGTTTGTGAACCTGGCCTGTGCTGTGCAGACGCTCCTGAGGACCCCCAACTGGCGGCCTCGGTTCAAGTACTATCACTGGTAAGTGCCAGCTGGGCCCCTGAGCCAGGTCCTCTGACACAAGAGCTATTGGGGAAGCCAGGAGCCCCATTCTGGATGGAGTCTGAATTTTCTGGGCAGCAGTTGCTATTGGTGAGAGATTGGGGGTCTGGGCCTGGGGCCCTATTGGTCTCTCCCTGATTCTGGCCCTTTCCCACTCTCTGGCCCAGGGCGCTGTCCTTTCTGGGCATGAGCCTCTGCCTGGCTCTTATGTTTGTCTCCTCCTGGTACTATGCCCTGGTCGCCATGCTCATTGCCGGCATGATCTACAAGTACATTGAGTACCAAGGGTGAGTGAGGGCTGCCGCCTGCTCGGGACCATTGGGCCACTCTTTGTTGGGTTGCGGGGAGCTGAGCCATCCTTCGTTAGCCACCGTGGTGCTGGGGCTGGGGGACTGTGACCCGGGCCTGGCCCCTTCATCTCACCTGCACACGGACACAACCCCTGGGTGGGACCAGGGGCTCACCAGCTTGTGGGGGCCTCTGCAGGGCTGAGAAGGAGTGGGGCGACGGGATCCGAGGCCTGTCCCTGAGTGCTGCCCGCTATGCACTGTTGCGGCTAGAGGAGGGACCTCCTCACACCAAGAACTGGCGGTGAGTCACGCCCGGCCTGGCAGGGCCCAGTCCGGGTTCTCAGGGGGCACTGTGAGGGTGGGAGAGTCAAGAGGTGCTGGCTCCCCCTCCCTAGTCCGTGTTCCCTATCCTGAGTTGCCAGGGGCGCCATCCTGCTTATTTGGCCCTTGGATCACTGCTACCTGTAGGGGCCTGTGAGCCAAGAAGGGAAGGAGCTGGGCTCCCTGGAAACCTCTGGCCCTGGTCTCAGGCTCCCTCTCCATTTGGCCACCACAGGCCTCAGCTGCTGGTTCTGCTGAAGCTAGATGAGGACCTTCATGTGAAGTACCCACGGCTCCTCACTTTCGCCTCCCAGCTTAAGGCCGGCAAGGGCCTGACCATTGTTGGTTCTGTCATCCAGGGCAGCTTCTTGGAGAGCTATGGCGAGGCCCAGGCCGCTGAGCAGGTGCCTGCTGTAAGGGGGCGGTGTTGGGAGGACACTGAGCTGGACTAGAGATGTCCGGGCTGCAGCTGGTGCACGGGGGAGGGGACCAGTGCTGGCCAGCCAGGTGGACAGCACTGCTGCCAGCTGAGAGCTGGAGCAAGGGGGTTATAACTGTCCCATCTTGAAAACATGGCCTCTGGGTGGGCAGCTTGCCCCCATCTCCTCCCCCACCCCCACCCTCTGCACCCTAGGGGCCTTGGTGGGGAGCCCAGCAGAGGGGGCGCTGATGGCCTTGATTTCTGACCCTGCTATGTTCCCCACAGACAATCAAGAACATGATGGAGATTGAGAAGGTGAAGGGCTTCTGCCAGGTGGTGGTGGCCAGCAAGGTGCGTGAGGGGCTGGCCCACCTCATCCAGTCTTGCGGCCTGGGTGGCATGAGGCATAACTCCGTGGTGCTGGGCTGGCCCTACGGCTGGCGACAGAGTGAGGACCCACGTGCCTGGAAGACCTTTATTGGTGCGTGAGGGTCAGGGCCTGGGCTCGACCACATAGGACAGGGGCAGGGGTCAAGTGGGGACAGAGGCCAGAGGGTCACAGGCTGACGATCAGTAGTGCCCCTCCTCCCCAGACACCGTGCGCTGCACCACGGCTGCCCATCTGGCCCTGCTCGTGCCCAAGAACATCGCCTTCTACCCCAGCAACCACGAGCGCTACCTGGAGGGCCACATCGATGTGTGGTGGATTGTCCACGATGGTGGCATGCTCATGCTCTTGCCCTTCCTGTTACGCCAGCACAAGGTGGGCCAGGCGGTTGGGCCCCGGTGTGAGGGGCTGGGCCCTTGGAGGGGTGGGGTGTGATTGAACCACCACCTTCTGTTGCCACAGGTCTGGAGGAAGTGCCGGATGCGCATCTTCACGGTGGCCCAGATGGATGACAACAGCATCCAGATGAAGAAGGATCTGGCTGTCTTCCTGTACCACCTGCGCCTCGAGGCAGAGGTGGAAGTGGTGGAGATGGTAAGCCACCTGCCCGACATAGCCCTGTGGGTACCCTGCCCCACGTAGCGCGGTCCTCACGGCTCACCCTCTCCCCAGCATAACAGCGACATCTCCGCATATACCTATGAGCGGACACTGATGATGGAGCAGCGCTCCCAGATGCTGCGGCAGATGAGGCTGACCAAGACTGAGCGGGAGCGAGAGGTCAGTGGCCTTCTCGGTCCAGGGCAGGGTCAGGCCTTGGGAGACGCCATCAGGTGGGAGCATCAGAATGATTCACCCCAGCCCCACCCATTTCCCTAAGGCTGGGTGATCATGCTGGGCCAGCCAGGCCCACCCTTTCCCATGGCACCGAGGCGACTTCCTCTGATTGTCCTCAGGCCCAGCTGGTCAAGGACCGGCACTCAGCCCTGCGGCTGGAGAGCCTGTACTCAGACGAGGAGGAAGAGTCTGCAGCTGGGACTGACAAGATCCAGATGACATGGACACGGGACAAATATATGGCAGCGGAGCCCTGGGACCCCAGCCATGCCCCCGACAACTTCCGGGAGCTGGTACATATTAAGCCGTGAGTGCAGCAGAAATGGACCCAGCCACATTAGGGTCTGGGGTTGGAGGTGGGATGGGGGCAGACAAGCCCTGTGGGTGGGCCAGGGGCGGGACCCATGATCAGCTGCATTATCTGCAGGGACCAATCCAATGTGCGGCGCATGCACACGGCTGTGAAGCTCAATGAAGTCATTGTCACACGCTCCCATGATGCCCGCCTGGTCCTACTGAACATGCCCGGCCCACCCAAGAACAGCGAGGGCGATGAGAACTGTATCCCTTTGTAAAGAGGCGGGCAGTGGGGAGGTGGACAGTGTGTGAGGTCAGGCCAGGAGCTCCTCTCCCTGGGTGCCCTAGGGGGTGCCAGGGCACCCAGCTCTGACCGACGGGCCAAACTTCCCTGGGTGCCCCTTGGTGCTTCCCTGGGTGCTGCCTCCTTGACCCGATGCCCTACAGACATGGAGTTCCTGGAGGTGCTGACTGAGGGCCTCGAACGGGTGCTGTTGGTCCGTGGTGGTGGCCGTGAAGTCATCACCATCTACTCCTGAGCCCAATACAGACTTGTGGCCTAGAGTGGAGGTGTCCAGGGTAACAAACAGCCCCCTCCCAGCACCCGCCCGCCAGCCCTGCTTTGCCCAGCCCTGCCCTGGACCCAGCTTTGCTAGGTCTCCTTGGAGACTGGGCCCAGACCTGGCAATGGAGGTGGATCCGAGGTCCTGCAAGACCCTGAGAGGTTTGGGGACTTCCTGTCCAGCACCCCAGGACGCCTGTCCTGACTCAGAAGACTGGTGGGGGCTGATGTGGGGTTTGAAGGCAGCTGGCCCAGGAGCGCTATTTATTGCATATTTATTGTTCGAATGTCACCATCAGAGAGGAGGGGAAGGGCGACCAGGGAGGGGTCTGGCCCAGCCGGCCTGCAGGAAGATCTGACTCAGGCTACTGTGGGCAGGGACTCCCACCAAGCCGAGCTGAATGGAACCAGCCAGCTGAAGCCTGACTTTTTTCAATAAAACATTGTGTACTTCTGGGCCTCCCGCTGCCCCGGCTCTGTTTCCCCTGGCACCAAGGGAAGAAGGCGGAACTGAACCCAGGCCCAGAGCCGGCTCCCTGAGGCTGTGCCCCTTTCCGGCAATCTCTGGCCACCCCCATTGGCCAGGCTGTCCCTCCCACTGACCCTGGGGCCCCTCCCACCCCCACTCCAGATAAGGCCAGCCCAGGACTGCTTCACTGGGCACTAGGCACGAGGGCTGGAATGGGGCCGCCCGGCTCCCCACGGCAGTGGGTCTTGCTGCTGCTGGGGCTGCTGCTCCCCCCCGCCGCCCCCTTCTGGCTCTTCAATGTGCTCTTCCCCCCGCACACCACGCCCAAGGCTGAGCTCAGTAACCACACACGGCCCGTCATCCTCGGTAAGCCCCCACCAGGCCCCTGATACACCAGGGCAGACCTTGGGGAACCTGGGCCCCAGCCCCTGGTAGCAGAGCCTGCCAAGGCCCTTCTGCCCTTGCATTAGCCCTGATCCCTGCCTCAGCGTCTGGAGGGGCCAAAGGCTTGTCCTGCAGAGAAATCAACCCCTTCTCGCACCACACTGTTCTTGTGTCTTGGAGTTGTCTCCCCGAGGTGGGTGGAGTAGAGGGTGGGTGTGCCTGAGGGCTTGGCTGGGGCATTACAAGCTGTGGTCAGCTGTAGTCACCGGACCCTGGTCCAAGCCCCACCACTCCTTCCTCAGCCCTCAACCCGGCAAGGACAAGGTGCCCAGCCCAGGAGAGCAGGAGAGGCTCATCAGGTCCTGCCCCTGCTCCTAGGCCCGGCCCCACTCCCTCGTACTATTTGTTCTCCCCTTGGACTTTGGCAGTGATGGAGAGCCACGCTAGATGTTTGCTTGGTGGGGGCAGGGGTCAGTGGCCTTGGCCCCTGTACCCTCCCTGACTGAGGGGAGCCTGGGCTTTGGGGGGACGGGGCGGGGGATGTGATCAGAAAGAGAGTATCTTGTCCTTCGTCCCTGGGGGTGGAGGGTGTGGGAGATGAAGGGGCGGGGCTGGTCACTGCAGTGTCGGGGAGGTGAGACCGGGGTGGGGTCCACTGCAGGGAAATGGGAGGGATCCAGAGTGAAGGCTGGTGCCCGCAGTGCCTGGCTGCCTGGGGAATCAGCTGGAAGCCAAGCTGGATAAACCAAATGTGGTGAACTGGATGTGCTACCGCAAGACAGATGACTTTTTCACCATCTGGCTGGATCTCAATATGTTCCTACCCGTTGGGGTAGACTGCTGGATCGATAACACCAGGTTCGTGCCATCCCCTCTGGCCTAGCCCCCCACCCTGCTCCTTGGTTGCCGCTTCGCTGACTGTCCCACTGCCCCCAGGGTTGTCTACAACCGCAGCTCTGGGCGAGTATCCAATGCTCCCGGTGTACAGATCCGTGTTCCCGGCTTTGGCAAGACCTACTCTGTTGAGTATCTGGACAACAGCAAGTTGGCAGGTGTGTGTGTTGCAGGAAAGTGTGGGGCTCTAGACTTGGTGGGCTTGCAGGAGCCACGGCCAGAACCCCCAGTGCCGCTGCCTCGCCCACAGGTTACATGCACACACTGGTTCAGAACTTGGTCAACAATGGGTATGTGCGGGATGAGACGGTGCGGGCCGCCCCCTACGACTGGCGGCTGGAGCCCAGTGAGTATCTCTGTGCATAGGGGGCTTGAGGCAGGGCAGGTGGCCCCTAATCCCAGCTGTGCTGACCCATCCACCCCCCTGCAGGCCAGCAGGAGGAGTACTACCTGAAGCTTGCTGGGCTAGTGGAGGAAATGCATGCTACCTACAGAAGGCCTGTCTTCCTCATTGGGCACAGCCTCGGCTGCCTGCACTTGCTCTATTTCTTACTGCGCCAGCCCCAGGCCTGGAAGGACCGCTTCATCGATGGTTTCATCTCTCTTGGGGCTCCCTGGGGTGGCTCCATCAAGCCCATGATAATCTTGGCCTCAGGTGAGAGGGCCTCTGATCACTTGTGTCCCATGGGGAGGGGTGGGGGGGTGGAATGAAGCTGACTGTGGGCCTTCCCTCACTCCTGTTTCTTCTCGCAATGCCAGGCTAGGGGTGTTGTCTACCACCTCTGGGGCACAGCCCCTTTCATTGGCCCTCTGAGAGCAGTGAGCCTGGCCTGGACCATTAGAGTGTCTCCTGACAGTGTCTCAGCGATGACAAAGGGGAAGTAAACAAAGAGGAAGTTAACCCCAGCAATCTGACTCATTGCTGAGGTCTGTTCCTTGTGGCCTCAGGTCCTACCCACTCAGCTTTCGGCTGCCTTCTGCTCCCAGGAGCCCCTTTGCCCAGGGATCTGCCCTAAGCCAGGGTCAGACCCCGGGAGCCCCTCCTGCCCTTCCCCAAGGAGTGGCATAGCTACCACCTGCGGAGCACCCACTGTATTCTGAGCACAGCCAGACATGGCCTTACCCCTAGGAGCTTAAGTGAAGGAAACACTCCCCAGACTATATCAATGAGTGTCAAACAGAGATTGGTCTCATTTCATTCTTCCCAGAACACAGCTCTGAGCCCTGTGCAGCACAGGCCACAGGGGCCAACAGACACCTGCCTGAGAGAGAACTGCCAGCACCATCCCCCACTGTTCACACACGCAGGAAACCCCTCCCTGCCCTCCTGTTGAAGCTCTACAGCTCTGCCTCACAGAGGTGCCACTAGGGCTTCTCACTTAACAAGTACACACGGAGCTCCTCCTGAATGCCAGGCCGGTTCTAGTCCATGACTTGGAGTCGATGTTTGGCGTGGGCAAGACAAGGTTGAGCATCCAGCTGAGCTTGGGCTGGGGGGCAAGTTGTGGGCCGGGGGTAGCCAGGACTGGCTCCCTGCCCCACCTTGCTCTGTGTCCACAGGTGACAACCAGGGCATCCCAATCATGTCCAGCATCAAGCTGAAAGAGGAGCAGCGCATGACAACAGCGTCCCCCTGGATGTTTCCTTCCAGCCAGGCATGGCCCGAGGACCACGTGTTCATTTCCACCCCCACCTTCAACTACACAAGCCGTGACTTGCAGCGCTTCTTTACAGACCTGCACTTTGAGGAAGGCTGGTACATGTGGTTACAGTCACGTGACCTGCTGGCAGGGCTCCCAGCACCTGGAGTAGAAGTATACTGTCTGTATGGCGTGGGCCTGCCCACACCCAGCACCTACATCTTTGACCATGGCTTCCCCTACACGGACCCTGTGGGTGTGCTCTATGAGGACGGGGATGACACCGTGGCCACGCGCAGCACCGAGCTCTGTGCCCACTGGCAGGGCCGTCAACAGCAGCCTGTGCACCTGCTGCCTCTGCCTGGGATACAGCACCTCAATATGGTCTTCAGCAACCAGACACTGGAGCATATCAATGCCATCCTGCTGGGTACCTACCGAAATAGCACCGCCGTACCCCCAACTGCCAGCCCAAGGCCCATGCCCCCTGAATAAAGACCTTCCTTTGCTGCTATAAGCCCTGACGTGTGTTATGGGTTCAGGGAAAGGCGCTAGGGTCCTCACACCAGGATTCATTCATCTGCAGGCCTGGTGCTTTGTGGAGCATAGGGCAAGAAGAGCTTTGTTAGAGCCTGGGATTGAATTGGGCACCTTGCGATGTACAGCTTCCCACTCTCCTGGTTGAGCTATTTAAGCAGCCTCTCCATGCCTGCCTCTGCTTTGGGCTTGGGGACTGGAGGGAGCTGCACACACAGCTGTAGAATGGGGGTACGTGGAGCCTAGGGTGCAGGATGGGGACGATCTGAGCTGCCCCTCCTAGCTCCCAAAAGGGCAGGTGAGACCCCGCCTCTAGACAGAGACTTCTGAGTGCTAGGTGGGTGACAGAAGCACAAGAGTTTAGCATCTAGGAGAGTGACAGGCACTAAATAGGTCATTTCACTACTGAAGATTTAATTAATGGAGCTAAGTGATCTGAGAGAAAAGTTTAGGGAGGAACAAGGTGGTGATTCTTGTGGGTCAGGGAAGGCTTCCCAGAGGAGGTGGTGCCTGTGCTGAGATGAGATGGAATGAGAAGGGTAACTGTAAAGACTGGTTTCAACCTAAGAACAGCATGCAGCTGATACAGGGTTTAACCAGGGGAAGAGTGTGACCAGATCTCCAATCTAGAAAAGAGCCCCCTCTCTGCAGGGCAGAGTGTAGCCTGGGGTGGAGGGTGAGGGGCAGGAAGTGTGGGGAAACCAGGGAGGCCAGTGCAGTGTCCAGGGGAGAGAGGATGCTAGCTAAAACAAGCAGTAATTAGGAGAAAGAAGTGGATAAAGGGTCATTTGGGATGTGAAATAAGGCTTAGCCATGGGTAGAGCCCAGCATGCCTACGAGCCACCAGATGGACAGCTACAGTGCCCCTCTTGAGAGAGGGAAGACAGCATCCGAGACATGGAAGACAGAAGGATCATCATCACCTTGGCCGAGGACTGAGCCTCGGTGTTTGAGGTTTTAGGAAGAAGGCAAAGGCAGCAAAAGAGAGGCAGGAGTTGGGAGAAGGACAAATGGCAGACATGACTGATGCTGTTGGAAGGCCACCAACAATGAGAACAGAGACCTGGTCAATGTGACAGCCTCAGGGCTTTGGGACCTGAGGTTAGAGTTGGGGTCAGGGTAGGCAGAGCTCGGGGCTCAGGCTGGACAGTGGCCAGAGAGGAGGGATTTGTCCCTCTGTTCAGACAGAGGGCCCAGGAGCAGCATGGAGAGCCAGGCAAGGGGCATCTCCCCCTTCCCAAGCTGCCTAGGACCAGAGCTGAAGGTGAAAGTGAAAGAGAATATGCAGAAAAAAGGGGCCGGCATGCTCTGAGGGAAGGTGAAAGCAAAAGGAGGAAGCTCAGTAGTGCAGCCAGAGAGAGGTCAAGGCTTCGGCCTTCCTCCCTCAGTGTTGATCCCACTCCTCTGACCCCCTGCCCACCTGGAGATGCAGAAGACAGCGCTAGAACCCCAAAAGGGCTTCTCCTTCGAAAACTGCGAGAGGTGAGTGGGGGAATGGTTGGTTCCCCAGCTGCCTACGCCCTCAGTGGGGGCTTCCGGGAGTGGGAGCCCCAAGGTCTTTAAAATGCCTGGGGGCGAGGGTGGGGGAAGGTACGTGTGTGGAACGACTTGGGTTCCCAGGCTTACCCGAAAGGTGAGGGAAACCGGGACGGAGTTAGGGGATGTTTCAGTTCAGTTACCAGAAGAACTGAAACCTGGGTTTCTCCCCTCCGTTTCCAGAAACGCAGCCTTGGAACGCTCCCTCCCGGGGCTCCGTGTCCCTCATGCACGCAAGACCGGAACCACCATCGCAGGCCTTGTGTTCCGAGTGAGTAGAGAGTTGGGATTGTAACACTCAGAGGAGCGGCCGGGAATGGGAGGTGGGTACTGAGCCAATGGCTCCTCCCCCCCCTCCAGGACGGGGTCATCCTGGGCGCGGATACGCGGGCCACTAACGATTCGATCGTGGCGTACCAGAGCTGCGAAAAGATCCACTTCATCGCCCCTAAAATCTAGTGAGCATTCCCCCGCCCAGTTCCCCCCTCAAGAACCGCCCCCTCGTTCCCATCCCGGGTCCCAGCACATCCTAGTCCCGCCCACACGAACCCTCCCTTCGCCTTCAGCTGCTGTGGGGCTGGAGTAGCCGCGGACGCAGAGATGACCACGCGGATGGCGGCGTCCAACATGGAGCTACACGCGCTGTCCACAGGCCGCGAGCCCCGCGTGGCCACCGTCACCCGCGCGTTGCGCCAGACGCTCTTCCGGTGCTGGGGCGGGGCTAAAATGATCCTGGGGAGGGGCAGTTGCGGGGAGGGCGGGGCTGAGAGGAGGCTTGACAGGAGAAAGGGCGGGGCTGTGAGGTCCGAGAGACCGGAAGAGGCTGGCCTAAGAGGAGCTAAGAGAGTGGCAGGAAGGAACGCTGTCGGTCACGGGGCGCCAGACCACGGGAAGGGGCGGGGCTCGGGTGCAGGGGCGGTATCGCGGAGGGCCGGGACCTGGAGTCCTGTGCGTTCGACTGACCGCACCCACTCGGCGAAAAGGTACCGGGGCTACGTGGGCGCCTCGCTGATTGTGGGCGGTGTAGACCTCACCGGACCGCAGCTCTACAGCGTGCACCCCCACGGCTCCTACAGCCGTCTGCCCTTCACGGCCCTGGGTGAGCGCTTCCGCCCCCTTCCCGCGAACCCTGCCCGTGCGACCTCAACGTTTATCCCGCGACTGGGAGGGCGCGGCTGACCTCAGTTGCCCTTCCTGCCTGCAGGCTCCGGCCAGGATGCGGCCCTGGCAGTGCTGGAGGACCGGTTCCAGCCGAACATGACGGTGAGCGACATCTCCCCCGCCCCGCCCCCCACTACGCGTGCATTGGTGGGAAGTGCACCCGGGAGCTGGGGAAACGCAGAGGTACTCTGGCCTACTCTAGAGGTCGGGAAAGGCTTCTCGGAGGTGACGACTGAGTGGAGACTGAGGGGCCAGTGGAGTGAGGGTGAAGTGCTATTCCAACAGTGCCAAAGCTTGGACTGACCCAGAAGTCAAAACTCAGAGAGGGCCATTTGGTGTTGAGGGAGAAGGGAAGAGCAGCTGGGGTCTGGAGTCTGGATTTTGTTTAGGGTGGATGGAAGCAGAAGGCATATGTCACTTTATAGGTGCTTAAGGCCCAGAAAGAAAAAGGCAGTGAGCCAGGGATTGGGGGTGGGTGAACAGGCCACTGGAAGCAGAGCCACAAGTGTGACTCAGAGAAGTTTGTGAAGATGGGGGCAGTGGGAACATTGGGGTCTCTGGAGAGAGGGATACTGAAACCAGGGTAGAGGAGCCTGGGGTGGAGATGGGGGTGTAGGGAAGAGAGAGGAGTTTGGGTGTGAGCAAATGGTAAATAGTCCAGCCTTCAAGATTAACAGTCTCCAGGCTGTAGCCTGAGGGTGATACTAGAAAGGTCCATCAGGACTCACACACACACACACACACACACATCTTTACAGCTGGAGGCAGCGCAGGAGCTGCTGGTGGAAGCCATCACTGCAGGGATCCTGGGTGACCTGGGCTCTGGGGGCAGTGTGGATGCATGTGTGATCACTGGGACCAGCGCCAAGCTGCTGCGAACACTGAGCTCTCCCACAGAACCTATAGAGAGGTAGGAGCATGTGAGATGGGGGAATCACAGGGGAGGATGGGGTGGTAGCAAGGGAGATAGGGGGCTGCAGAGAGAGGACGGGCCACTTGATGGGCCAATTTGAGAGGTCATCCTTTCTCCTTCCCAGGTCCAGACAGTACCACTTTGCCCCTGGGACCACAGCTGTCCTGTCGGAGACAGTGATGCCACTGACCCTGGAGCTGCTGGAGGAAACTGTGCAGGCCATGGATGTCGAGTGAAGTAGGCTGAGGCTTAGAGCTTGGAACAAGGAGGAATAAACCCAGAAAACACAAACACCTAGACAGATGGCTGTGTCCTTCTTGGGTGGAGGGGGACAAGCAGCCAGCAGGGCTCTGTGGCTAAGGTATCCGTGCAGGGGCCACTCCCTCCCATGGCTTCAGTGCCTAGCCTAAGGGGTGCACTTCACCCATCACCTTAGGCATCTACCCCTCCAGAACCCCAGCCCTGGCAAGTATCACAGGCTCAAAGTGGAAAGCCCCCCTCCTGACTCTCCACACTGCAGAGGCTCCCCCTACCACTCCCATGCCTTGCTCTTGCCCTCTAGTCCACTGAGGGCTATTGTACAACCCGAAAGGCCTTATGTACTGCCCCTACATAGAGCCTTTACCTGGCTCATCAGTGGCCAAGGACACAGCCCACAGCTCTCAGTCAGACCCCCCCATCCCCACTGATGGCTAAAATGCTGGTATAGGAGCTGCTCCCTGATTCCAAGGGCAAGTTCTCACAAGCGCACACCTCACCCCTACAACGCCTTTATCTGTGAAACCCTTCTGATGACCAGGCATACCTGAGGTGCTAACATGATGCTGAGCTTCTGTTTGCACGTGTTGGGCTGTGACTAAGGGGATTGACTCCAAGTTTTCTGGGTGCCAGGGGTCACAGGGCTCATGTGGGGAGAGATGACATGACACATTTATCCAGCAGACTTTTGCTGAGCACCCACTGAGTGTCAGCCCAGGTGCAGGGTGCTAGTGGGAGCATCCTGCCTTGGGAGAGAATGGCTGAGCTCCCCTGGAGCTTTGGAACTGTTAGAATCTGCCCAACCCCTGGGGAGGGTCTACTCCAGGCTGGACATCCCTGGGTCCCTGATTATGCTTTTTCCCTCAGTATTTTATTATGAAAATTTTAAAACATAAAATCTGGAAAAAAGTTGAACACCTATATACCTACTGCAGACTTTACAATTAGTATTTTGTTATATTTGCTTTACCACGAATCTATCTATCCTTCCCTCTAGTCAGCAATTAACTCATCTTATTTTTTTGACTGATGTGTTCTTGAATCAGCCAAAGCCCTCACACCCCTAGAAGGAGGCAAGCCAGCTTACCTGTTTCAGCTTTGCACATAGGGGTGTCTTCTCTCCCTCGGTTCAGGCTCAGCTTGCGGCTCTACAGTGAATGGACTGTAGATACCAGGGGCTTATCCGTGGGAGCCCCAAGGCCTGGAGGCTGAGATTTGATGGCTGTCATCCTTCCACCCCTGATCTCCATCCAGGATCGGCCAGTCACCAAGGGCTCATACCTTGCCCTCCTGTGCACAAGGCCCCTCCTAGGTGTATCATCTCACCACGAACAGTGTGGGCTTTGGAGCCAGACAGAAGAAGGTTTGGGTCCAAACACACCATGTGGCCGGAGAGTCAGCATCTCCCTGAGCAAACCGTGACACCCATTCCAAGTTGATGAGGAATCACTGAGGTGATATGTTAGGATTTGCAACCCGCCAGCACCCCCGTCCTGGCCCTGGCCCTTCCACAGCAGAGCTGGTGCAGGTGGACATTCCCTCTACCAGTAAGGAACACCCCTGGGTGCTGAGCAGGCTTCTCTGAGTCTGGTGCTCCTGATAGCCCTGGGAGACTTCCCTGATCCCAGCCGCCAGGTGGTTACCATAAATCTAACCACGAGTCCTTGGTACCTGGTGCTCAACATTTGGGATGTGAGGTGGTTCAGGGATCCAGTCAGGGGCCAGGCTTTGGGGGGTGGAGGAGGTGAGAGCCTCACACCTGGGCACTGTCTGATAAGTCAAGGCCTGGGTGGAGGACCTTGACCTAAAGAGACCCTCCTCCTGACTAGAGCATGGCAGGAAGCTGAACCTCCACAGCTGCCTGGCCTCAGTCCTGGGACTTTGGCTCAAGGATGAAGAGAACCATAAAGCCAGGCCCAGTTCTCAACCTCATGCCTGCCACAATGTTGCCGCTCAGCCTGCTCCTTACCCTGGTCCTCCTTGGCTCCTCCTGGGGTGAGTGGGCCTGGCCCAGCCCTGACTGAACAGGCTTAGGGTAACCCAGCTCCCAGCACCAGCCCAGGCTTCCTGCTCAGGGCCTCAGGGAAGGGGCCAGGCTGGCTAGAAGGGAAGCAGGTGGACAGAGTGGGCAAAGGAAAAAGGATGTGGCAAGGCTGGGAGGACGCAAGAGGGGGTCAGGGGCCAGTCTCACAAATGGGACAGGAGCTTGGGCTGGGCCCAAGAGCCGGGGAGGGTTTAGGAAGCTGAGAAGCAAAGGTTGAACGTGTAGTTTAGGAAGAGCCTTCTGGCTGCATGTGGGGTATGGACCGTTGAGGTCTGGAGGGAGTGAAGAGGCTAGGAAGGAGACAGGAATATTCCTGGGGACAGGGAGAAAAATGGCCTGGGATCGGGGGTGGGGTGGAGTTGGGGAATGGTGGGGAGTAGGTTGGAGAGAGATGGGGGAGAATCGACAGAACTTGGGGGCTGGTTGGATGGGGGCAACTGAGATAGCTATAGAGGCCCAGAGGTGCTCAGGGTGAGAAGGGGTAGTGATGAGCCCTCTTGATTTGGACCCCTCTGGGGGGCACAGCCTGGGGGCACCCAGGAGGAGGAGAGGAGAGGTCTGCTGGGATGTGGGAGGCAGGTCCTCACCAGCCCAATGGTCAGGTTGCAGCGTTCCTGCCATCAGACCGGTGCTGAGCTTCAGCCAGAGGATTGTCAATGGGGAGAACGCAGTGCTGGGCTCGTGGCCCTGGCAGGTGTCCTTGCAGGTACATGCACCCTGGGGGTGGTGCAGGGTTTCAGGTGTTTCATGCCTGGGTGTAGCCTGGGCCCACCCCCACTTCTGAATCCTGACCCTAGGACAGCAACGGCTTCCACTTCTGCGGTGGTTCCCTCATCAGCCAGTCCTGGGTGGTCACTGCTGCCCACTGCAATGTTGTGTGAGTGCTTCCCTTCTACCTGGCACACCCCCAGCCCCCACCTCCCCACCTCCTTGCCCTGGAGGCCCCTCTTTTGTCACTCTGCCCTCCCTGTGGCTGCCCAACCCCACTCTCACTGCAGCCCTGGCTGCCACTTTGTCATCCTGGGCAAGTACGACCTATCATCCAGCACTGAGCCTTTGCAGGTTCTGTCCATCTCGCGGGTCAGTGCCTGGGCTGCAGATGGGGAAGGAAGAGTGGGCAGTGTAGGTGTGTGGGCTCTGGGGGTGAGGAATTCCAAGCATGCCCTGGCCTAGTCCCCTCAGCACCCATCACCCTGGGGGCCTGTGCCCACCCCCATCCTGCATGGCCCCTTCCTGGCTCCGCAGGCCATCACGCACCCTTTCTGGAACCCCACCACCATGAACAACGATCTGATGCTACTAAAGCTCGCCTCCCCAGCCCAGTACACAACACGCATCTCACCAGTTTGCCTGCCTTCCTCAAATGAGGTGCTGCTTGAAGGTCTCACATGTCACCACTGGCTGCGGCCGCCTCAGCGGTGTGGGTAGGAACTCGGGCCAAAGCTCTGGGTGGGAGGGCAGGGTGGGGACAAGTCATCTGGGACCTAACCACCCACTCCCGGCCCACAGGCAGTGTGACTCCCGCAAGCCTGCAGCAGGTGGTTCTGCCCCTGGTCACCGTGAGTCGGTGCCAGCAGTACTGGGGCTCACGCATCACCAACTCTATGATCTGTGCAGGGGCCTCGGGGCCTCCTCGTGCCAGGTGGGCACTGGCCCCCTGTCCTGTCCTCTGCACTGTCCTGTGGCACTCCCACCCCCCACACTGACTTCTCCCCTCTCCTTCTGTCAGGGTGACTCTGGAGGCCCGCTTGTCTGCCAGAAGGGGGACACGTGGGTGCTCCCTGGTATTGTCTCCTGGGGCACCAATGACTGCAACGTGCGCGCGCCTGCCACATACACTCGGGTTAGCAAGTTCAGTACCTGGATCAATCATAGCCTACAACGGAGCCCACCACAGGCCCTCTTCCCATCTCAGTCCAATAAAGACCCCAGGCTCTGTCCTCTTGTGTATGTCTGTCTGTCTTCCTGGTTCAGGGAAAAGGAGAGGCTCTTGGGGGCCCCACTCCCCAAGCGGACTTTGTCTTCTGGCACGGCAGGTGTTGAGGAGTCAGGATCCTCCTAGACTAGCCGTGACCAGGCTGGGCTCTCCCCACCTCCCCACCACCTCCTGGGCAACCTCTTGTCCACAGCAAGAGACTGGGCTGTCAGAATGAATGGGCAGCTTTCCCTGGGGAAGGCAGCCTGTTTATTGAGTACGAAGGATACATTTACAAACTGAGTACACAAAATAAATAACTGCACATTCTCCATCCACAGTCCATGGCATAAAGGCCCAAGTCTCCAAACTCCCTCCGTCCTACCTTCAGGACCAGGCCCATCCTGGCCAAAAGAGGAAATAAATCCCCAGAGGCACTTGGGGAAGTAGGGAGAATTCTGAGGCCATGGGGCTTGGGCTTTCCACTGCCTTGTGCTAGGGGAACTGGAAACAGAAGGAGGGGGTGTACAAGGCACGGATGACTTGGCCCAGAGTGGTCTCTTTTGGCTTGGTTTCCCACTGGAGGTGGCACATGCAAAAAGAGGAGGGCCTAGCCCAAGGGAACCCACTGGGAGGAACTGAGAGCCAAACCCTCCCTGCTGGCAGGGGACCTGCAGTCCAGCTAAGGCTAAAGCTGGGCCCTGGCTCCTTCCCACCCACTGAAAGCAGCTGTGGAGGGACAAGGCTTGGGT
The DNA here is from genome assembly GCF_965194825.1 of Balaenoptera physalus. Taxonomy (NCBI): domain Eukaryota; kingdom Metazoa; phylum Chordata; class Mammalia; order Artiodactyla; family Balaenopteridae; genus Balaenoptera; species Balaenoptera physalus. Next base: position 49,562,371 of record NC_138900.1, on the reverse strand, counting down.
TCCAGCCCCGTCTGTGGTGGTGGGGAGGCACCATGACTGACAGCGGGATGGTCTGGCTCAGACCTCTGGGAAAGCAGCCACCCAATTCCACCCGCCTCTCGCAGGGGCTCCCTCCAGAGAGAGATTCAGCGGGGCCCAGAATGGAAGGGTAATGCTGTGAAAAGAAGCAGGGACAGGCTGGACTGAGCAAGGCCACCGTGAGAAGGTCAGTGCCCCAGGCACTCAGGGTTCAGAGGCAGGTCACACAGTATGGCTAAGTTCCAGGGAGCTGCGCAGAAGCTCAGCAGAAGGGGATAGAGTTGAGCACCCCGGGGACCCTCCCTCAATGCAGCAGCTCCTTCCTTTCCACTTCCTCTTGGAGGATAAAGGGAGAGCATGGTGCTCATTCCTAGGCCGCCCATACTCATGCCAGACGCTAGATGGCTCCTTCATGCAGCTGCAGAGGAGGGAACAGCAGCACCTGAAGGGAGAGGCAACACCACGGGTGGAACCAAGGCTGACACTGGAATCCTGATGGGGCTCTCCCTCGGAAGCCCCTGCCCTTTGCTTTGGCCCAGGTGCCCCCATCCCCCAGGTAGCAGCAGTGGGGCTCCTTTTAACCCCGCACAGTTGGGAAGGAGGCACCTGGGAAATAGAATGGGCATCCAAGGGGGAGAGGGAGGTGATAGTAGGCTCTGTAAAGAAGGCACTGAGTGCAGTAGGCTGGTGGGCAGGAACTCTCATAGTCAGAGAGAGGCTGAAGCCTGGAGCAAGCCTGCTACCAATGTGGCCACACAGTCCAGAGGGCCAAGGACCATTCCATGGTCCTACCACCAGAGATCCTGGCAAGTCCTGGGGCCGGGAGGGGTCCCTGGGGGCACCATGAAGGAAGACAGATCTTGGCTGGGAGGTGGGAGGCTGTTTAGACTTAGCCAGGGGCTGAGAGTCCAGCCAAGGCACAAGCTGTGGGCCTACCTGGGCCTTGCACTGGAGCATAGTCATGAGGATCAGGGCGCCATGGAATGTGGGGCGGGGGGAGGGCAGACAGGAAGGCTTGGTAGAGGAAAGGGGGGATTCCAGAACTAACTGTCCCGAAGAGTCCTGGGACCACAGGACGCCCTCTACCTGGCACTGCATGCTCATTTGGTCTAGGGAAGAGCCAAGAGGTGAGGAGACTGAAGGCCAGGTCCTGCCCTTCCCCCAATATGTACCAGAGCAGTTGTCCAGCAAAAGGAGCATTAGTGCCAGACCAGGCTCCCCGTTCAGGGGGCTCGTACGCCCCAGGGCTCCCTCCACTCTGTCGCACCAGACTCAGGCCCAGGGTGAAGATGGGGACTGCTGAAGGCACAGAGAAGGGGCTGGGGCCATTCACCTACCACTGACCATAGAGACCTATCTCTAGAGAGGGCGGTGGGCCCAGATGGCACAGCGATGTGTGGCCAGGCTGGGGCCATGCCATGTCTGCACCCCAGCCTGGCAGCTCAGCCATTGTACTGCTGCTGGTAGCGCAGGTTGAGCTCCCGCAGCTCTCGCTCCCGCACTCGGCGAGACTTGTTGGATCGTGTAGAGCGGCTGGAACGCGTGGACTGGGCAGATTTGGTGCTCTGGCAGCGCGAGGAGGCGCGTTTGAGGAGGTTCTGGGAGATGGAGCGGTGCAGATTCTTCATAGACGAAGAGGCTGCCATGCTCACCACCCACGGATGCCTCAGGGCCTGCAGTGCCGTCATACGGGAGCCAGGGTCCACCGTCAGCAGGCGGTCAATGAAGTCCTTGGCCAGGTTGGACACGCTGGGCCAGGGCTAGAAGCCAAGGACAAGCATTAGAGCGAGCACACTCAACATTGCCCTGGACATCCCAATGACGTCACCTACACAGCACTCAGACCTGTCCAGTAGCCCTGCACTCTCCCCCTAGAGAGAGGAACTGCCCGGCTCCTCCCACGCAGAGCATTCCGGGCCTCCCCTTCCCACCCAGTGCTGACCCAGGCCACTGAGCAGAGGCTGCTCTCTGAGTGACAAGGAATGTGCTAGGAGGTGAAGGATCCACCCCGAGTTTGCCGAGGAGCAAACTTCAAAGGTGCCCTGGACTCAAAGCCTGGTTCAAGGAGGTGGTCCCCGTCAAGACCACCCAACCTACCCCAGGACCACCATAACTCAGGGCGATTTAATGAGAACGACCCAAACCTTCCACCATATCTTGAGCCGGACTTAAGCTCCCATCACTGGATGCCCATACCGGGCCACTTCCTAGTCCTTAAAAACAGGGTCCGCCCTCCCTTCCACCTGAAAAAGTGGCCAAAATAATCACTGCATCCTCTGCATCAGCCTCAGCCTCAGCCTCTCAGCCATGAGGAGAAAAGGAAACAATTCAAGGCAACTAGATTTCTCCATCTGCTGGGATAGCAGGGGGATCCCGGGAGCCCAGCAGGGATCAGGACCCTTCTCAGGGGTGCTTCTCATGTCTGCATGACCTCTCTAAGCCACACAGGGGCTCCTGGCAGTACCCTGTGCCAACCTCGTTTTAGTATATTCTTTCCTCAGCACAAAGCCTGCTCTGCTACACGCACCCACGGCTGCCTCATCTCAGCCACACACCGAACAGCCATCTGTCTCAGGGCCTCAGCCTGCACAAATTGTCTTCACCTGGCTGAATCCTCAGGTTCTCAGGTTAAAGGACACTTGCTCACACTCCCTCTCTTAGCCCCCAGTGCTAAGCAGCTATTCGAATAATTTCAAGTTTATTGTTCCCATTAGACCATGCTTAGCTGTTCACCAGTGCCTGGTGCCGGGCATACAGGAGGCACTCAGTAGATAGAGGCTCAGCCAGTAAACAACCCATGCGTGGCACCTGATGGGTGCCCTCTCCTGCAGCTGCTTCCAGGATGTGGGGCTCAGACGCCCGGGCCCTTGACTTACTCTGCCGAAGGAGGGCAGATGCAGCACTTCTCCGAGTCCCTGCATCTCATGGGAGCACTCTGGCACGGGCTCTGACACTCTCCAAAGGGTGGGTGGCTAGGACTTTTGCTGAACCTGCTCCAGGTGGTTCGGCTGGGATGCCAGGGGTACTATCACCCTCCTTCCTGTCTGGTGAGAGGTCTGACTGTTCTACCCCATGGTGCCCTTCACCTTGAGGAGCCCCTGAACACACTCTCCAAGGGGCTCAGGGAAGTCTGAGAGCCCACATTTTGGGTAGCTGCATGCCCACTCAGCAGACACACTAACACAGTATCGCTACCCCCAGTCAGGCTTCCTTGACCCCCAACTCTTCCCCCATGCCCTTCCCCACTGATTTCGATGTACCGGGAGGCAGTGGGTGGGGTGGGGTAGGAAACAAGGAAAAGACTCATCTGGAGTCCTGAAGAAGGGGTGGAGCTACTTGTAGTTGTTATCCTGACTTGCCCTTTGGAAGGCAAATCTCAACTTTTACTGAGCTGAACTGGAAGAAAGTCACAGAAAGCCCAGATTTCTAAATAGCCACCTAACAGGGTCCTCCTCACCAATGGGCCAGCTCCCAGTGATTCCTGGCAAGCGACTGGCCTCCAGGAGGAGGGCAGTTAGGGCCCATAAATCCCGTGCTGTCTGAGAGCAGTGAGGGAGAGCAGGGAGCAACAGCCCTCCCATGCAGGCAGCCTGGTCCACATTTCCCTGCAGGCCTGTGTAACTCAGGGCTCTGATACTGAGGCTGACACGCAGGGTGACTGGACTAGACAGTTGCCACAGTAGCTGTGGGCTCTCAGTTCAAGAAAGCCCCATGGCTTGCTGCTGCCACCTGAACACAAAGAGCCATTGTGAGGGGCCAGCCCATCTAGACCACAGACACACTGTGGCCCCTGTCACTCATTTGAGAAATGGAAAGACGCAGGCATAATGGGGCCACTGATGGACAAAGCAAACCTAGAGCTGGAACAGGTCATGGGAATACCTGTGCTTGTGCTGCACGGCGGCTTTTATGGTCTCCAAGAAAAGGAGAAATCACTGGGGAACACACTGCAGCTCAGCCTGGCCTGTTGGCGGGACAGCTCCAAGACAGAGCTGCCAGCCCAGGCCAGCCAAACAGGGCTGGGACATGGATTCTGCCCCTGGCCCTTGGTCCAATCAAGCCAGAAGAGAGGCAACTCCTCTGCAAATGACAGAATAAAAAGTGGCGAAGCTGGACTCACAAGTCAGGAACCTGAACACAGATGGATCGGAGGCATCCCCACTTCATATCCATACCCAGTCAAACCAAGGCCTCCTGCAGCTCCAAACCAGTCCAGTGCAGCCTCAGATGGGCCTCTCACGAGACACGCACTGTGGGCTTAAGCATCTCCACCTCCAGAGTGACACAGGCTCACACCAGCTGTCAACCCCTGCTGCTTGTTGCCATGATCGCCAAAGTGAGCCAGATTGATCTGCCCCTCCTCCTCCCCCAGGCGCTCGCCTCTCCAATTACCTTGTACAGGCAGCAGTGTGAGGAATGCTGATGGGCTCATTAGTCTGAGGGCCAGCCCACCCTCTCTGGCAGGCCCCAGCTCTCCCCCATCTTTGAAGAACTGTGAGCAGCTGGGCCAGGTGGGTCCCCTAAGGCAATGTGACTCGAGCTGTCCTGACATGAGAACCGGGCTGTGCAATGGCACCCAGCCTAACCCTCACACACTGAGGGACCTGCAGTGGGAAGTCAAACAGGACAAACACGGGAAGGTGGTCCTCAAGCCAACCCACTGACAGTGGGGCAGGGGCTTATGTTGACCTCCAGAATAGTGGCCCCTTGGAGGTCTCCAACAGGGCTCACAAAAGCGAAGCAAGGCCTTCCACACTCACCCATGGCCACGCTTCTGGCCAAGTCCAATTCAGCACCTCCTGAGAAAGCGATCGGGACCTCCCTGGTGGCACAGTGGTTAAGACTCCATGCTCCCAATGCAAGGGGCCCGGGTTCGATCCCTGGTCAGGAAACTAGATCCCACATGCATGCCGCAACTAAGTGTTCACATGCCACAACTAAGGAGCCCATGTGCCGCAACTAAGGAGCCAGCGAGCCACAACTAAGGAGCTGGTGAGACGCAACTAAAGAGCCCTCAAGCAGCAACCAAGGCGCCCTCGAGCTGCAACTAAGGAGCCCACCTGCTGCAACTAAGGAGCCCACGAGCCGCAAATAAGGAGCCCACCTGCCGCAACTAAGACCCAGCACAACCAAATTAAAAAAAAGAAAGCGATCAACACATGCAGACCAACCCACCTGCTTCCCCAACATGCTCGGGCCTCTGGAGCCACATGAGTATGTCTGGCAGCCTCTGACTGACTGGCCAGGTAACATTCTGTTCCTCATATGCAGCCAAGTAAGGAAAAGAAAAACGGGAACTCCCTGGCAGTCCAGTGGTTAGGATTCCACTCTTCCACTGCAGGGGGCACGGGTTTGATCCCTGGTCGGGGAACTAAGATCCCACATGCCGCACGGTGGAGCCAAAAGAAAGAGAAAGAAAAATGGGCATGAGGAAAAAGGAAAATGATAAACTGTCATGCTCTTCAGTTTCCACAGCTCTAACTGCCAGCTGTGGGTAAAGGACAGACCTTTTGCCTCAGTATACTTGGGGCCAGATCAGGGACACATGTAAGCCTCAGGTGGGTGGCAGAAGGGACAGGCCCCAGGTACCACTTGGCCAGTCTCCTAGAGGCTTCCACCCATTTCTCGGCTGGCAAAGAGCATGGGGCATGAAAGGGAACATCAAAATGTCAGTCGGCCTTGCCTCCAGACACTCAGGTCTCCCTGAGACCTGAGTGTGCAGAGGACAGCTGCAATACTCAGGGTGACAGCCCGCACCCTCCTGGCCACAAGTCAGTCTCTCATGAGCTGTGTGGGTGAGGGGTCCTGCCCCAAGAGGAGGACAAGAAGAGGCTGTAGGAGGAAGGGCATCACCTCCACCCTGTTTCTGACCATCGAGCTTGCCGCCCTTCTGCCTACGCTGTAACCCCCAGAGTCCTTGCAGCTCGGATACCTACTCCTGATGCTGTAACAGCAGAGAAACCAATAGGGTAGAAGAAGGATCTCCCCCATGAGCACTTCCTAACCAACTTCACCCTCCTCATCGCCCTGCTTCCGTGGGACCAGTCACTCCTGGTGACACTCAGCAGCTGAATCCAACTCTCCCTTCAGAGGGAGGCACCAGACCAGAAAGGGCTTGCCACTCCAGCTAAGAGGACACACTTCCTCCCATCCCAGTCTCATTCACTTGCTCTAGCTCTAATGTCACAAGGGCCTGGCAAGAAGAATGTTACTCAGGCTACTTCCATGGTCCTGCCTTGAGCCCCAGGGCTAAGGGAACAAGGGCTGGAACCAGCTCTCGAGGCCTAGGCTGTAGAGGGAGGAAGAAGCTGCTTCCTTCCAGCAGCAAACCCAGCTCACGGGGCTTACCCTAGACACCCTCTGGTAAGCAGGTCTGACGGCTCTCAAGTAAGGGGAGAAAAAGGCCTAGCGTCTCTTTGGGATGGCATCTGAGTGACAGATTGAAGTGCTGGGCTGGAAGCCCAGTGACCTGCGTTCTAGGTCTACCGTCTCGGCTGACCATAGAGAAATCACAGCCTCCTCACTTTTAATATGAAGGAGCTGAATGCAATGAATTCTAAGTCTCTTCCAGTTTATAAAGTCCTGGGTTGTAAGAAGATGGCTCCCCATCTTTTTTCCCCACTTGGCTGCACGTGAGGAAGAGAAGTAGAGCATCTAACGTTTAAGCTGACTTGATGTCTTGACCTTTATGGGTTCTCTTCCAGCCCATGATGACACTGGGGAAGGTTCCGTGGCAGAGAAGGAAGCCCAGGCAAAGAGATGCTAGGGGAAGAACGGGGAGAAAGAAGCCTGGGCTTTGCTCCCATGACTCAGTTCTTCCCTCAGCTTTGTCTTAACATGTGTTTTCAGATCCAGCATTCCCACGTTCAAAGCCCTCCTTCCTGTACTGACATGGGCCTGAATGAGAGCAGAGAGAAGGGCACAGAGGAAATTCTGGGAAATGGAGCTTCAGGTTTACTCAGGAGAGCAGAACTATTAGTATGATAAGAACAGCACACTCTGATGTTAACCATGAGGAAAAGTGTTTTGAAAAAATCAGCACAATTAGACACTGTGGGGCTGTAGAGCCAGCATCTCCTCCTCTGGTCAAGACACTCACCATCCTGGTGTCTGGACTTCCAGACCAGGCAGTATCCACCGTGCTGAGACCATGCTGTGGGTGGGGGGGCCTGAGCAGCAGAAAAGAGAAAGATGTTGAGGGAGAGAGGCTGACAGGAGAAAAAGGAAGAAGATAGTAGAGGTTTAAAAAGAGGCAGAGGAGCTTCCCTGGTGGCACAGTGGTTAAGAATTCGCCTGCCAACGCAGGGGACACGGGTTCGAGCCCTGGTCCGGGAAGATCCCACATGCTGCGGAGCAACTAAGCCTGTGCGCCACAACTACTGAGCCTGCGCTCTAGAGCCCGCAAGCCACAACTACTGAGCCCACGTGCCGCAACTACTGAGCCTGCAGGCTAGAGCCCGCGTGCCACAACTACTGAAGCCTGTGTGCCTCAAGCCCATGATCTGCAACGAGAAGCCGCCGAAATAAGAAGCCCGCGCACCGCAATGAAGAGTAGCCCCCGCTCAACACAACTAAAGAAAGACCGCACACAGCAACGAAGACCCAACGCAGCCAAATATAAATAAATAAATAAATAAATTTGTTTAAAAAAAAAGAGGCAGAGAATCTCGAAGATAAAAATAAAATGAGAAAAGGCGTGACAACTTAAAGGATGGTAAAGCTGCATTCTAAAACTTGAGATGGGGGGCTTCCCTGGTGGCGCAGTGGTTGAGAATCCGCCTGCCAATGCAGGGGACACGGGTTCGAGCCCTGGTCCGGGAAGATCCCACATGCTGCGGAGCAACTGGGCCCATGAGCCACAACTACTGAGCCTGCGCGCCTGGAGCCTGTGCTCCGCAACAGGAGAGGCCGTGATAGTGAGAGGCCCGCGCACCGTGATGAAGAGTGGCCCCCGCTCACCGCAACTGGAGAAAGCCCTCGCACAGAAACGAAGACCCAACACAGCCATAAATAAATTAATTAATTAATTAAAAAAAAAACAAAACTTGAGATGGGGACTTCCCTGGCAGTCCAGTGGTTAAGACTCTGTGTTTCCAATGCAGGGGGTGTGGGTTCGATCCCTGGTCGAGGAACTAAGATCCCACATGCTGTGCGGTGCGGCCAAGAAAATATTTTAAATTATTAAAGAAATGCAAATCAAAACTACAAGGAAGCATCACCTCACACCGGTTAGAATGGCCATCATCGGAAAATCTACGAACAACAAATGCTGGAGAGGGTGTGGAGAAAAGGGAACCCTCTTGAACTGTTAGTGGGAATGTAAATTGATACAGCCACTATGGAGAACAGTATGGAGGTTCCTTAAAAAACTAAAAACAGAATTACCATATGACCCAGCAATCCCACTACTGGGCATATACCCAGAGAAAACCATAATTCAAAAAGACACATGCACCCCAATGTTCACTGCAGCACTATTTACAATAGCCAGGACATGGAAGCAACCTAAGTGTCCATCAACAGATGAATGGATTAAGAAGATGTTGCACATATATACAATGGAATATTACTCAGCCATAAAAAGAAACGAAATTGAGTTATTTGTAGTGAGGTGGATGGACCTAGAGTCTGTCATACAGAGTGAAGTTAAGTCAGAAAGAGAAAAACAAATACCGTATGCTAACACATATATATGGATTCTAGAAAAAAAAAATTGTTCTGATGAACCCAGGGGCAGGACAGGAATAAAGACACAGACGTAGAGAATGGACTTGAGGACACAGAAGGGGGAAGGGTAAGCTGGGAAGAAGAGAGTAGCACTGACATATACACACTACCAAACGTAAAACAGCTAGCTAGTGGGAAGCAGCTGCATGGCACAGGGAGATTAGCTCGGTGCTCTGCAACCACCTAGAGGGATGGGATAAGGAGGGTGGGAGGGAGACACAAGAGGGAGGGGATATGGGGATATATGTATGCATATAGCTGATTCACTTTGTTATACAGCAAAAACTAACACAACACTGTAAAGCAATTATACTCCAATAGAGATGTAAAAAAAAAAAAGACACATGCACCCCAATGTTCATTGCAGCACTACTTACAATAGCCAGGTCTTGGAAGCAACCTAAATGCCTAACAACAGACGAATGGATAAAGATGTGGTACATATATACAATGGTATATTACTCAGCCATAAAAAGGGAACGAAACTGGGTCATTTGTAGAGACATGGATGGATCTAGAGACTGTCATACAGAGCGAAGCAAGTCAGAAAGAGAAAAACAAATATCGTATATTAATGCATATATGTGGAATCTAGAAAAATGGCACAGATGAACCAGTTTGCAGGGCAGAAATAGAGACACAGATGTAGAGAACAAACGTATGGACACCAAGGGGGGAAAGTGGCAGGGGGTGGGGGGAGTGGGGATGAATTGGGAGATTGGGATTGACATATATACACTAATATGTATAAAATAGATAACTAATAAGAACCTGCTGTATAAAAAATAAATAAAATTCAAAAAAAACCAAGAACAAAAAAAACAATGTCCTGGAACAGCCCTAGAAGGTTCTGGATTTCAGAGCTAGCTACATAATGGTCTATCTCCACTCAAGGGTTCTGCTGAAGTGAGGTAATTTCCAGGGCCTAACCTGGCTTTTTTTTTTTTTTTTAACTTCTTCCCATTCTAATTTCTGAGGCAGTTTGGATCCCTGGTGGCTGTCAGCATGTCACCCGTACTGTGTCCTCTGTCCCCAGAGGTTTGTGTCCCTGGAACCCTGGGTACAAAGGACTCGGCTCAGGGCAGGCACTAGGTCTACATGGGTTGGCAGGATGAGTGAAGAGACGAAGGTGACTCAGTCTCCTGCTCCAGGCTGGCCGGGCCATGCTGCAGCAAAGCTCAGGTCTGGGCACCACACTCGCACTGGGAGACAGAGAAACCTACGAGGAAGGAGAGTCTGGAGAGGCACGGCCACGGGGTGTGGTTGGATCAGGTCACCTTTAACCACAGTGGGGGCAGGCGGGGGATGAGCGTGGGGGGTCATAAGCAGATTTAAAGAGGTCAGAATGTGGGAGAAACAAGAGCCCCAGCAGGTCCCAGAGGAACTCAAGGGCCTAGAAGCAACAGGGCCTGTGAAAGGGCAGAGCTATCCAGGTGGAGACAGACAATGGGAAGAGCAGGAGAGGGAGGGGACGGATAGGGCACCAGAAGCCACTCTGAACGCAACCCACAATATACCCCTTTGTTGGAGGAGACCTCAGCAGCGGGGGGTGGGAAACAGCAGTAATGAAAGGACCTTGGGATAACGAGATGCTGTAGGTGGTCGGAGCAAGGCGTTTTGGCAAAAATGCTAAATGCAACAATGTGGGGAGATGGGCATCTGTTTCTGCCACCACAGGAGGTGAGTGTGTAACCAGGGCAACAACAGCAGAGGGATGCCAAGAGGATGGGGCTCCAGGGAGCCAAGCAGTGGCCCAGGGGTGGCACATGAGCCCCTATCCACACTGGCCATGGGAACATGAGGCAATTAAAGGTATCCAGCAGAATCCAAGCACGAGCCCAGAAATACACCACCTGCCTCCTTGCATTCTGCTCTGCTGCCCATACACGTCCAGTCTCCAGCTCTCCCACGTCCCCCGGGCAGTCCACCCCATGGTTCTGGGGCAAGGTCCTATCCCTGCTCACCTGGCCGCTCCGTCAGAACATATGAAGCAGGCTGCATGAGCAGCCCCCACAGGCGCTGGCGCCCTTCATGTGGAGAGCACCAGAACACACCACATGCCCTGCACTTCATTTTATCCTCAACATCCCAGGGTAGAATGGCAAGTGTCAGAGTCACTTTAAGAAGCGGCAAACAGTTGGGATGGGAACGTAAATGTCAGCTCTGGCTCTGGGCACTCACCCTACTGCAGGGCTATCAGAACTACCACATGGTGTAACGCACAGCCCCTGAGCAAGTGCCCCTTGGCCCAAGCTGATGGATGGTCAGCCTGCAGCCCAGAGACCCACCCCTGGAAAGCCACCTCCCACCAACACAATCCCCCGGGAAGTGGCAGATCGGTCCTGCAGGTGAGCTTCGTCTCCCACCAGGATTCTGTCCTCCACCTGGCAGCACTCACTCTCCTGAACAAGGCTCTGTGAGAACCTTTGCCCAAGCCCACCTGTTCCTGGCGCAGTCACCTGGGCTCGCCCACAGCTCAGAGACTGCCCAAGCAGAGGAGGGTGACAATTAAAAGTTGCTAAACGTGGCAGACAGCAAAGCTGCTGATGGCATCACTCTGTCATCATTCCCACAAGAGCCTCTTCATCCATCCTGCCTCTAGGAATAGAACTCTTGACAAAAGCAATAACGTTAGGCCCACAATGTCGCATTTCATGTCAAGTGAATCATAGAATCTCCAAGTTGGCGGGACCATAACAGTCCTCTAGTACGGTCTACAGATGATGACTCACCTTCTGTGTCACTCCTTTAGAAGCAGCTGCTCCAGGCCTCCCATGACAGGAAGCTCCCTCTTTCAAGGTGACTCTTTGTGTCTTCAAACTGCTCTCACACTCACACAGGCCTTCCTCACATCTGGCCAACATGTATCTCCCTATCACTTCCAACATGACCCTAGCTTGGCCCTCTCCACTCCAGCAACTCCGGTCACTGGATACAAATTCAGATTTCTCCTCTCAAAATCACCTGTCACAGGCTTTCCTTTCCAGAACTCTCTCCTCTTCCAAGATTCCTACATTTGCTTCTAAGCAGGTCTGGCCAACAACCCCCTAAGTGCATCTCCAGCAGGCTCCCCGCTTCTTCCTGGAGCCCAGCCCCAGGAGAGAACACTCCCAGCCAGCAGGAGCAGCCTAGTCTACCTGACAGTCACTTCTGGGTCCTTGCCCAGGGCCTCACCAGCAACCACTGGTGCTTCCCTCAAGAGAAGCAGGAGAAAGTACTGGGAGCATATGTATTGATACACATGCTGTCCTCAAGAACCTTACAGGCCGGGGAGGGAAAAGATGTCCACAGATGACAGCCTGGGAAAGTGCTGAAACAAAGACTCCAGCAACACGCTGAGGCATATGTGTCAGGGAAAGTAGACTGTGGGCATGGGAAGGCCAAGAACTCTGAAGCCAAGATGGCCTGGATTCAAATCCCAGGCCTGCCACCCTCTGTGAGACCCTGGACAAGCTACTTAACCTCATTAGCCTCAGTTTACTAATCTATAAAATGAAGGGATTATACCCACTGACAAGATTATTGTAGAGATTAGACATGCTGGGTGTAGAACCCTCAGACCTGTGCCTGGTACTCAGTAGGCTACACAATGGCAATGGTTGGCATGATTCTTAATGGAAGCAATCTTTGAATGGGATGATTGAGAGCCAGTCAAATTTCTTAGGCTGACATTGGGAACAGAGGGAAAATCCTGAGCACAAGCATAGTGTGAGGAGTGAAAGGAGCAAACATCTCGGGCCCATGGTGTGTAGGGAATGGGGTGGAGCGTGGGGCCAGGGCTGGGGGCTAGAGTGTCTAGAGTGTCAGCATTGTGGGGCAGGTGCTGAAGGAGGCCCCACTTGTGTGCATCCCTCCACTGCTGGGTCCCATGTGGGGATGTCAAAGCAGGACTCTACATATTCTCCGGGGCAGAGCGCAGCTTGGGGTCCGTTCTCAATCTGCCTCGTAAGATGATGCTCCTCCTGCAGAGCTGCAGGACGGCTCTGCCCCCCAACTCCTTCTCTTTCTAAACTCTGGCTCACATGTACTATGTTGAGCCCACTTGCTAGAATCCTTGATCTGACCCAAACACCCCAGGACACCAGGCTCCCCCATTCCAAACTGGGATTATTCCAACAGCCCCCAGTTAGTTTCCCCCCAGCTAGTCTCCCACAACACTTCCTGTTACATTTCCCCTTCACTGTCAAGAACCCAGAGGGCTCCCTCCCACCTAATGCTTGGAATCTCCAAATAATCCCTGGCACTATAGAGCTCCCAGCAACAAACACCAGGCCTGGCCCAGCCTCATCAACCTCTGCTCTGTTATTCCCAAACAATCTCCTGTTTATTCTGGAGCACAGTGAGTAATATCCCCTTCTCTGAGCTTCCTCCTCCTCAAAGCCCACCTCCTGAAGGAAGTCCTCTATTCAAGTCCACAGAAACTACTGAGTCTGAAAGAGGGCTGCAGGGATAGAGCCCCTGGGAAACAAGCACACCAGACAGGGTGTGGTATACACGAGAAACCACTATAAGGGGGCAGGGTGCCTATTAGAAAGGCACCAAGTGCCATGGGACTTACTGTCAGGTGAGGAATGCACACCTCCAAACCTTGCTGAGTTCAAAGCGGGCAGTCCCTTACCTGCACAAGAAGCTAGATGGAAACACCTCCCTGAGGCTCTCAGACAGGGCCTTGCTTACTCAGAATGCCTTCATAAGGGCAAATGACCATCACACAGTAGAAGACAGATGGTTGGGTGAGGATGCGGGCAGGGCCCAGTCCTAAGAAGGGGGGCCAATCCACCACCTGACCTGCGCCCCATGGCCCATGTTCCAGACTGCCCAGGCCTGTGCTGGCATGTGCCTGCCAACAAGGGTTCATTCTGTGGCCATTTCCTATTCCTAGTCCTTTCTCCCGGGCAATCTCAAGTTTCATGGGGATGGGGAACAGGCCTTCATGTCTCTCTGCATCGTCCCCAGTGCACTTACGGGTAGGCAATTACAAGCATAAGAGAAAGGTGCCTGGTCTCCAGCTCAGAGAGCCTGATCTAATGATAAGGCCTCCTTACCCAGGAAATACCCCAGACAAACTCCTCCCAATCCAGAGCTCTCTGCAGATGGTGGTGGAATCTCCTCTTGGGGTCTGCCAAGCTCCTGGTAACAGACAGGTGCCATCAGTGCTGGCCAGGGATTTGAATCTGGGACTGGAAACTGATGTTTTCAGCTTCAGATGAAGGGCATTGGGGGCCAAAGGTTGGGCAGTGCCCCCCCACACACCGGGAGCCCCAGACCCGTGCCACGTGATTCCAGCAGAGCAGGAAGCAGAGTCTCAGGACCCAGTCTGTGGCCACAATAGGAACAGGAAGCCTGAGTTCATTCCCCACCCTATTTATTTGTCATTCTCTCACCCTCAGATAATCAATAGCCAGTTAGCAAGACTCTGCAAGGTCCCATTAGATAAACTGCCTGATCAACAACTGCCAGAATCAGGAACTCTTGGGCAAACCTACATACTTCTGGAAAGAATCTTTCCTTTGTCAGCAACTCTTGGGAAACCTCCCTGCCTCCTGTAGCTAAGCTACACCACACAGAGCTCCAAGGGCAAGCCAGGCAGGGCCCTGGCACAACACTGCCTCTGTGAGGTGGATTCTGGCTCTTCTGACCTGTGATGAAACCCAGCCCAAAGGGTGAGCAGGGCGGTGTCCACTGTGACCACTGCATCACAGCCTGGGCTTCCCAGCCAGTCGGCGTTTGTTTTGTTGAATCCATTTGGAGCACAGAAGAAAACATGAAAAACTTTAGGGGAGAGCTGGAGAATGTCCCAGTTTCTCCTTCACCTGTGGTCAGCAGAGCTGGCCAGAAGAAGGTGGCTTCCCTCCCTTCCTCTCACCACCCTGAGGCACGTGATGTGGGGACCACCTAGGGAAGGCCAGCCCCCATGCTCACAGGAGGGAAATCCTTGACTGACCCCACGACCATGTCCTGAAGCTGACAGGGAAGATGATGGAGCACAGGACCACAAGCACTGCAGGCACTTTGCCTTCATGAGACTCTGGGGCAACTCCTGTAGGAAATGCTGCTCTGGGCCAATTGGTTGAGACCAGGGAGGGCCCAGTCCAACATTCCTGGGAGGAAAGCTGGGCTGCAGAAGGGAGCTGGTCCCAGAGCTCCCTCCCCTCTCCATGGGTTGTTCAGGAGGCATGGATAGCAGTGCAGGCCTGAGAGGAACACTGTGGGGAGCACTCTGCAGGGGGTACTTGCGGAGGGGCCCTCACTGCCTTGGCAGAATCTTGTCATCCTGCAAAGCTTACCTCACCTCCCACATAAAGCCATCACACATTCTTTTCTTCCCAACCTCCCCAAGAACATTCTATCCACCTTGCTGTGCTCACCGTTTCCTGTGGTGAGCCTTGTCTCCTACCCGGTCAGCATCCTGTCAGTTCTTACTCTTTCTGAACCTCCCTTCAGCTGCCAGCAGTGCGGAAACCTAACAGGTCTTTTCAGGCATCAGGACTATCAGTGGATCCAAAGACACAAACTGATGGCCTGCTGGTTGAATTAGGGCCAGAAGTAAGCATTTGCTGGGTTAAGCACATGGTACTGCTTAAATATGTGAATTATATTTTAACACTTTAAGATCAGATTTTCTGGCTTCTCTTTAAAAAACTGGAATGTCTGGGTGCATGGAGTCCGCCCTGCTCTGTGGCAAAACTGGGCTGAGATGAGAAGCAGCTGTTCCTTTAGACCGGGCATGGTCACTAGCTTGCCCTAGTCCTCTGGACCAGATGCTATGGGTGCCCTGCCCTGCTTCATCTCAGCCCACCTCTGGGCTCGCCTGCAGCTGCAGTGCTCATGTGCGTGCTGACAGCTTCCCATGGCCAGTGCCTGTATCTCTCTGCTTCTTTGCCTGAGGACTTTCTCCACCACTAGCTGGCATTCAGAACAGCCCGGAAGTGCCAGGGATTTAAAGCCCCTGCAAGGAAATTCTCGACTCATACAAGAGTCAGTGGATTAAAACCCACCCTCTTTCCTGCCCCTCAGTGGTACAATTCTGAGCACATTCCACATGATTATTCACAGGGTCCCCAGTGGAACGGAGTTCCAATGGCCCACAGTGGCAGTCCACTCCACTCCCTTTCTGCCTCACTTTCCCCACCCTTCACTTGTGCTTACTGGAATCACATTCCAATTAAACTATCTGCTCCCAAGTCCTTGTCTCAGGGCTCACTTTCGGGGAAATCCAAGCTAAGATACCCTACTAGTCTCACTTTACCATTTTTACATCATCTGTCTGGCCGCACGAACATGGCCCTGAGAGCACATGCCCCTGATTAAGGGCTGTAGGATAGGAGCCCCCACCCATCCAGGGGCCTCCCAACATCCCCAAGACAGAAGACTCACCTCCCCCGAGTAACTGTACTTGCCCCTGAGGATCTGCCGGTACAGCCGGGTGCGGTTGTCATCCTCAAAGGGCATGGTGCCACTGAGCAGGATGTAGGCGATGACGCCCAGCGCCCACATGTCGACTGAGTTGGTGTAGGGCTTGCGGACCAGGACCTCAGGGGCAATGTACTCGGGCGTGCCACAGGTGGTCTTCATCAGGCAGTCGTCACCCTTCTTGCGGGCACTGGCCAGGCCAAAGTCGGTGATGATGATCTTGGAGTCAGTGCCTGGGTGGTAGTAGAGCAGATTCTCAGGCTTGAGGTCTCGGTGTGTGATGCCCAGTGCGTGCAGATACCGGACGCCATCCAGTACCATCTGCAGCACTCGAGTGGCGTCACGCTCAGTGAAAGAACCCTTGGCGATGATGCGGTCAAAGAGCTCTCCACCAGTGGCCAGCTCCATCACCATGTACACGCGCTCCTGTGTCTCAAACACCTCCACCAGCTGGATGATGTTGGCATGGCGCACCCGGCGCAGCACACGCAGCTCCGACTCACACACCTCCCGCCCCTCCCGGTACTTGGTCTCAATCATCTTAATGGCATATGGCTGCCGGGTTGCCCGGTGCTCCACACGCACCACTCGGCTGAAGCTGCCTCGGCCAATCAGGGCTTTGATGTCGTACTTGGCCGTCACACGTGGGTCGAACTTGGCCCTGTACTTAGCCACCCTGGCCCTGCGTGGTGGTTCTGAGGGAGGCTCTGTGTGGCCGGTGGTGGGGGCACCAGGGCAGGGGTTTGCACCCTGACTGGCTTCTGGGAACCCAGCTTTGAGAGGGCCAACACTGTCCACCTCTGTAATGAAGTGCTTGTACACATCGCTCTTAGTGCCACTGAAGGGCTCCACCTTCTTGACCAGATCCAGCTGGACATCCTTGGGCGGCTCGGGAAGGACCTTGCTTGTCCCACAGCCCATCACGGACACGGGGGCATCCTCTCTAGCGAGGCTGGCAGAACCTGCTCTGCAGGCAGTGCCCCGTCTACACCTACACAGACAGAAGAAAGGAACTCAGCATAGCCAGGGACACTTCTGGAGGGATCCCAGCCATCCTCCTTACCCCCTCCCCCCTGGCCCTGGATAAACCTAGCCTTAAGACCTGACTCTGGTATGGTTCCCTGGAAGGGGAGAATGGCTTTGGCCCCTGAGTGCTTGGAGCCCAGATGCCATGAAGGATCCAGATGAAAGACTGGGTCTGAGTTCCATGGTCTTGATGTACATCCCCCTGGGTATAATTTTCATGCTGCTCTTCAACTCTGAAGAGGGGCAGGAACATGCACCAGGCTCAGCTGTCACTGCCTCCAACCTCCTCCCTACTCTCCCTGGGTCCCTTATCACAGTTGAAGTCCTATGTTTTTAAAAGGTTAAAATTATTCCTCTTATTACTCTGACTCATCTTTTCTGAAACGGGGGCGTGGAGTGTTGGAGGCCTGTTCTCCAACACTATCACCCACCAGCGTGTAGAAAGCCACTTCCCCAAGGCCTCCTCCCTCATGGATACCTTCCTGGCCCTCTAGGCCTCCTGCAGGGGTTGATCCCCCACTGCAACAACCCACCACCACCCACTTCTCTGGGTGCTGCCCTAACCTCACTCTTCCCTGGATGGCTCGCACTACTTTTCTAATGCACCATCTTCACCCTGGCAGTTTAACACCCTGTTCCAGGGTCTCTCACTTCCCCAGTTTACCACATAGATGGCTAAAATGCCACACAAGTCCCAGAAATGGCTAAAATCAATTCCAGTGAAGTAGGAACCACAAGCCTTAGCACACTGCCACTAGATAGCCACCAAACTAGCCTGGGCTTCATTTAAGAGGCAGAGGGAGGAATTTCCCTGGTGGCACAGTGCTTAAGAATCCACCTGCCAATGCAGGAGACACGGGTTCGAGCCCTGGTCTGGGAAGATCCCACATGCCATGGAGCAACTAAGCCTGTGTGCCACAACTACTGAGCCTGCGTGCCACAACTACTGAAGTCCACACGCCTAGAGCCCGTGCTCCACACCAAGAGAAGCCACCGCAACGAGAAGCCCGCGCACCACATCGAAGAGTAGTCTCCGCTTGCACCAACTAGAGAAAGCCCGCGCAGCAAAAAAGACGCAGTGCAGCCAAAAAAAAAAAAGAGGTAGAGGGGGCCTTGAGCTCAGAAAGGACACTAACAACTTCATCCAGATGAGACGCAGGCTGTGGATCGGGGCACTCTGCTTCCATGGGATGAGGATCCAGGAGACTTTCCCATTTGTTTTCCAGACAAAGATGTTCCAACTATTAATACCTTGTGGCTGGTGGGGCCCTGGACAAGTTGAAGTGCTGAAATACCGCTTTCCAGAGGTCACTTCTATCCAGGCTGCCCTTCTCTAAGTCTATCTGAGGGCCCCAGGGGTGAAAGAAAAGAGCTGAGAATTTCCTATTAATTAGGATATACAGAATTGGGGATAAAATGATCAACTCAGAACAAGCGTTTACTGAACATCTACTAGGGATACAGGAATGAATAAGACGTCCAGTGCAGGTATATTTTAACATACCCAATACAGGCAAAACACGGCCAATAAACTCATAGTCTAAATGAAGAGCAAAACATCAAAACAGGTAATTTCAATATAACAAAGTAAATGTTAGGCTTGAGAAACAATAGTAGATACATGAATGACACAAGAATGACACAGGGATTAGGGAAAGCTTCCTGGAGGAGGCGACCCCCACGCTGAATTTGAAGTAAGAATGAGGCAGGTGAGGAAAGGTGGGAATGTTGTTTCAGGCAGAGAGAATGACACACTCAAAGGCTCAGAGGCCCAGAGCAGCACCCCGTGCCTGGGAATGTGCAGTCTGGTGATGTGAAGACAGGACTGGGGGCTGAAGTGTTGGAAGGTCAGCAGGAACTAGGTTGTGGAGAGCAGCCCAAGTTACAGCGAGTCATATGTCAGTATGACTCTCAGCAGAATGAGATTTATCTTTCCTCACATAAGAGGAAAAGATTCCTCAACCAACACAGGCTCTTCAGGATTTGCTGCAGTTTTCACCCAAATGCCCAGGAGATCCCATATAGCAGCTTAGGAAATCATGTTTAAACACAGGCATTTAGGGATTCCCTGGTGGCGCAGTGGTTAAGAATCCGCCTGCCAATGCAGGGGACACGGGTTCGAGCCCTGGTCCGGGAAGATCCCACATGCCGTGGAGCAACTAATCCCGTGTGCCACAACTACTGAGCCTGCGCTCTAGAGCCCGCGACCCACAACTACTGAGCCTGCATGCCACAACTACTGAAGCCCACGCAGCTAGAGCCCGTGCTCTGAAACAAGAGAAGCCACCGCAATGAGAAGCCCGCGCACTGCAATGAAGAGTAGCCCCCGCTCGCCCCAACTAGAGAAAGCCCGCGCGCAGCAACGAAGAATCAACGCAGCCAAAAATAAATAAATTAATAAATTATTAAAAAAAAATAAACAAAGGCATTTAGAAACAAGGTTCTTTTTCACAGAGGCCAAAGATTAGAACTGTGGACTTTGGAATTTTGCAGACTCATCTCTTCCTTCAGGGAAAATACAAGACTTAATACAGTAAAGGGCTGCAGCTCAGGAAAAAAAAAACTCTTTGGCCAGGATTCCTGAGGCAGAACACAGGCCCTGATCCCCAAGACCACACTGTGAACAACATCTACCACCACTCAGAGAGAAGACAAATTGCATGGGTGACGCAGCACAGCTACTCAGATGTCACTTCTTCCTGGGAAGGAGGCATAACCCTAGATCCACAAAATAAGTAACGTCTCCAGGTGTACCCACCGGCTCTTTTTGTTTAGATGTGCATACCTAGTCTGGTCCTGATGAGAAAAACTAAGGTTTACAAAAGAAAAGGCCTGACTTTTCACTTTAAACAAAGTCTAAGCAAGGATCTCAAGTCAGCAGTGAGACAGCCAAGGATTATCCCTCTCTGACCTTCCTTATTCCTTTCTGGGACACAGTTTCTCTCACATTTGTTCCAGTTAGAAACTCTTCAAAGATAGGCTGATGCTGGCACTCCACCTTCCCAACTACAGATCGAGAGTGGAGGAAAGAAGGTGCCAGCTCTGATGCGGGGAACTGCTGATAACCTCCAAGGTGATCATAGCTGCTCCACACTCCAATCACATCTGTTAAATTCTCTTTTCACATCAGTTAGGTGAAAAGGCAAACAGGGACAAGGGAAGCAGCTGGCAAAATTCCTTCTGTGAAGAGGGCAAAGTGTTTTCCTGCCCTCAGCTCTCATGTATGTGCCCCCAGCAGAGTGACCAGGGTGGGGGTGAATGAGGAAAGCCTCAAGAAGTGACCTCCCAGGAAGGTCATGCTATGCCAGCTCTCACAAGTCACTATTCTGTCTCACGACACCAATCCTAACACATCTTACAGAAAGTATTGAACTCTCTGGAGTCGGCCTCCACACCTTCAACTCCGAGCCTGACCCAAAGCACTCCTCAAAGAAGCTAAGCGTACTGGACAGAGTGCAGCAGTAGGCGTGAGCATGGAGCACTACTGTCCTCGCTAACACTGTATAGAAATGACAGGCCAAAAAGGTAGAAACTTGTCCAAAGCCACTCAGATAGTGACAGCCGAGAACAAACCAAAATCTCATTCTCCATCCAGAGCTCCTTCCACCAAACCAGATAGACTCCAGAAGTGCCTGGGGCCCAGCTGAGCTCAGACTCACCAGGTCAAGGCCTCAATCCTTCCTCATACCACTCAACTGATGAATCAACGAACCTTTACTGAGGATCTTTTTTTTTAAAATTTATTTATTTTTGGTTGTGTTGGGTCTTCGTTGCTGTGCACGGGCTTTCTCTAGTTGTGGCGAACAGGGGCTACTCTTTGTTGCAGTGCGCGGGCTTCTCATTACGGTGGCTTCTCTTGTTGCGGAGCACGGGCTCTAGGCTCACGGGCTTCAGTAGTTGCGGCATGCTGGCTCAGTAGTTGTGGCTCATGGGCTCTAGAGCTCAAGTTCAGCAGTTGTGGCGCATAGGCTTAGTTGCTCCGCGGCATGTGGGATCTTCCTGGACCAGGGCTCGAACCCGTGTCCCCTGCATTGGCAGGTGGATTCTTAACCACTGCGCCACCAGGGAAGCCTGAGGATCTTTTCTGAAGGGCATGTCTTCCGAAACCTCCATTCCACGTACAATCTGTGTCACACTGCTCACTGCTATACTCTAGATTACTTCTGATCACTAGAGTTGTCAGCCTTTTGAGGGAAGGGGCCACTTCTCAGGTTTCTAGAACTCTCTGGCTCCCAACAAAGCGCTGAGCTGTGAGCAGGCATTCAATGTTTGTTAACACTGAGTGAAAGGTGGGCTGGTTCTCAGGTTTCTTTTTGCTGCAGGGCAACAATCCCAGAACCTCAGAAATTTTCAAGTGGCAGGAAGAGGCCAGATTGGTGGTTAAACCAGAGCCATGCTCTTTGGGCGCTTGTATAAATGTCCTCAACAACAAAGGAAGCCAGAGTCCTCAGGTCTATTTGGGTCTTACAGATTGTTATCTGAACTCCAAAGCAAGTTTGTCCATAAATTGCGAGACCCATCTGTGGGGAGACCAGGGGTCTAGGAGCAGAGGACAGGGATGGATCCTGAAACAATTTTCCTGGCCACAGAAGTCTGTGGATGCCTCCCAGGCAGGCACCCAGCCCTCTCCAATAACACCTCCTAAGACTGTTCTCCACGGCAAAGCTTCACAAACTTTTGCCTGCAAAGATCTCTATATTCTGCTCCCATGTTTTGAAAGACTGTCTATCAAAATGAAGTAGGCAGTAATCTCTCAGGAATCCCAGAAATAAGTAACTGCTAAACAGCACTTCTAACCATCACGAGGCAAGCAGGGATAGCTGGCAAAGAAGTCTGTCACTTTAGATAAAAACCCCTGACCCTCACGCCACACACAAAAATAAACTCGGGACTTCCCTGGCGGTACAGTGGTTAAGACTCTGAGTTCCCAATGCAGGGGACCCAGGTTCGATCCCTGGTCAGGGACCTAGACCCCACATGCCGCAGCTAAAGAGCCCGCATGACGCAATGAAGATCCTGAATGCGGCAACTAAGGCCCTGCACAGCAAAATAAATAAATAAATATTAAAAATAAAATCAAAATGGCTTAAAGACTTAAATATGAGATAAGACACCATAAAACTCCTAGAAGAGAACATAGGCAAAACATTCTCTGACATAAATCGTACCAATGTTTTCCTAGATCAGTTTCCCAAGGCAATAGAAATAAAATCAAAAATAAGCAAATGGGACCTAATTAAACTTATAAGCTTTTGCACAGCAAAGGAAACCATAAACAAAACAAAAAGACAACCTATGGAATGGGAGAAAATATTTGCAAATGATGGGACCAGAAAGGGCTTAATTTCCAAAATATACAATCAGCACCTACAATTCAATAACAAAAAAACAAACAACCCAATCGAAAAATGGTTAGGGCTTCCCTGGTGGTGCAGTGGTTAAGAATCCGCCTGCCAATGCAGGGGACACAGGTTCGAGCCCTGGTCCGGGAAGATCCCACATGCCACGGAGCAATTAAGCCCGTGTGCCACAAGTACTGAGCCTACCCTCTAGAGCCCATGAGCCACAACTACTGAAGCCCACGTGCCTAGAGCCCATGCTCCACAACAAGAGAAGCCACCGCAATGAGAAGCCGGCACACCATAACGAAGAATAGCCCCTGCTCACCACAACTAGAGAAAGCCCGCGTGCAGCAACAAAGACCCAACGCAGCCAAAAATAAATATAAAACAAATAAAATAAATAAATTTTTTAAAAAAGAAAAATGGTTAGAAGACCTAAATAGACATTTCTCCTAAAAAGACATACAGATGGCCAATAGGCACTTGAGAAGATGCTCATCATCACTAATTACCAGAAAAATGCAAATCAAAACAGTGCGGTACCACCTCATACCAGTCAGAATGGTCATCATTAAAAAGTTGACAAATAATAAATGCTGGAGAGGGTGTGGAGAAAAGGGAAACCCTCTTACACTGTTGGGAGGGATGTAAATTGGTGCAGCCACTATGGAAAACAGTATGGAGGTTCCTCAATAAACTAAAAATAGAGTTGCCATATGATCCAGCAATCCCACTCCTGGGCATATACCCAGAAAAAACTATAATTCAAAAAGATACATGCACCCCTATGTTCACAGCAGCACTATTTACAACAGGCAAGACATGGAAACAACCTAAATGTCCATCAACAGATGAATGGATAAAGATGATGTGTGTGTGTGTGTGTGCATGTGTGTGTATGGAATGGAATATTACTCAGCCATTAAAAAGAATGAAAAAATGCCATTTGCAGCAACATGGATGGACCTAGAGATTATCATACTAAGCAAAGTTAAGTCAGAGAAAGACAAATACCATATGATATCACTTATATGTGGAATCTAAAATACGACACAAGTGAACATATCTACGAAACAAAAACAGACTCACAAATATAGAGAACGGACTTGTGGTTGCCAAGGGGCGGTGGGGGGAGGGAAGAATTGGGAGTCTAGGATTAGCAGATGCAAACTACTGTATATAGGATGGATAAACAATAAGATCCTACTGTATAGCACAGGGAACTATATTCAATATCCTGTGATACATCATAATGGAAAAGAATATGAAGAAGAATATATATGTGTAACTGAGTCACTTTGCCGTACAGCAGAAATTAAACACAACACTGTAAATCAACTATACTTCAGTAAAATTAAACAAAACAAAACAAAACAAAACAAAACAAAACCCTGAACAAGGACCTCTGCAACCTTAGGGGGAACCACACGATTCTGCTTTCTAAAACAGGAGAACTGGGACTTCCCTTGTGGTGCAGTGGCTAAGAATCTGCCTGCCAATGCAGGGGACATGGATTCAAGCCCTGGTCCGGGAAGATCCCACATGCTGCAGAGCAACTAAGCCCATGCGCCACAACTACTGAGCCTGCGCTCTAGAGCCCGCGTGCCGCAACTACTGAGCCCGCATGCTGTAACTACTGAAGCCCGCGCGCCTAGAGCCCGTGCTCCGCAACAAGAGAAGCCACCACAATGAGACGCCCACGCACCACAACGAAGAGTAGCCCCCGCTTGCCACAACTAGAGAAAGTCCGCGTGCAGCAACGAAGACCCAATGCAGCCATAAATAAATAAATAAATATTTAGAAAACTAAAACAGGGAAACTGACACGAGACCCAGCAATTTCATTTTCATAAATAATTCTACAAAACCACTTCTACAAGTACACAAAGATATATTTGTAGAAGAAAGCTCATGGAACCATTCTTTATAATAATGAAAAAATAGAAACAACCCAAATATTCATCAGGAAGGAAATAATTAAATAAACTAAGATACATTCACATAATGGAATGCTCTGCAGCTGTTGAAATGAATGAGGTAAATCCATATATATTGACAAAGAAAGAAAGATACCCGTCAGTTTGAGTGGTTTTGTACTAGTATCCATGTCTGTGATGTACCAAGGAGTTTAAAACAGTTTGTGAAGGGACTTCCCCAGTGGTCCAGTGGTTAAACTCTGTGCTTCCACTGCAGGGGGGCAGGGGTTCAATCCCTGGTCGGGGAAGTTCCGCATGCCACGTATTGCAGCCAAAAAAAAAAAAAAAAAAGAGTATGTGAAGTATATGTCTAATGAGGAATTTCTAAAAAGGTATAAACATATACATGGGAAAAAAATATCCTGGAAAGGTAGAAGAGAAGCTGTTGACAGTGACTGCCTCTAGGGTGTGGGAATGTCAGGGGAACAGGTGGAAGGAAGGGAGACTCTTACTTCTCACATTACATACTTCTGTGCTATTGCTATATTTTAAAGTCATCACCACATATTATATTTTTAAAGTTAAAAAATACATATTGTAGAAATGTATAGACTAGTATATACATAAGAAAAAAAAGCTGGGGGAATATACGCCAAATTATTATACCAAATATACACCAAATTATTTTAAAAGTGATTAGTGTTTGTGTCTAAAGACACAGTTCATTATTCACTTCCGTAATGTTTTAACTTTTAACACTATTTCATAATAAGAATTGTTATAGCTTCTTTTTGGAATATAGTAACTCAGGACTCCACCTCTTAAGGACTCTGTGCACCACTGCTCTACATGGTAATAATTGGTGAGCAGAGACTCCTGCTTTAGGGCTGAGAGAAGGAGAGTTCAACAGTTTGTCGTGTCCTCCTCATTTTATCCTGACCCTCAACTCCATCTGAGACATCCCACCCACTGCCCATCCCACCATCAGAAATACAGCCTCTGGCAATGTACCTGGGGTTCTCCTTCCAAAATCCTAAAGTTCAACCCATAAATATTTACTGAGCTCCTGCTGTGGGCCAGGAACTCTGCCAGGGGCTGTGACAGACAAAAAGAAGGCAGTTATAATCTCTGTTCTCAAGGAACTTACAGCCCAAATGGCTCCACACCAAGAGTCCCCTGATCCATTACTCTTATGATGCCCTGTGAGGCCACTTCAAGGCTGGCAGCCTGGAAGGGGTCCCTCTGCGATAATTTTCCTGTAGCAAACGAAAACAGCACATTTTTCTACTTTAGCATCACATGAGATGCCATGGCAACAGAGGGCTGTACCAAGAATTAGCTCAGTGATGACCTAGCCAACACAAATTGGCTTAATACTTACTGAGTAAGATTCCTGGAAGAAAAGAAAGTTCAAATAAATAAGTCTCTCTCCAGCTCTCAACAAGCGGAATTGTTTCCTTTCTTCCAGGGCTGTACTTCTCAAATTTTTCTCTGTGCACCCTGGGTCAATGGAGACAGCTGTTCTCAGCTATCTCAAAGCTTAAGGGTCAATACTTTGGCACACCTATAGCCAATTCACATCACACAGTCAGGAAGCACTGGAAAGGATGAAAGTTGCCCAAGTAACATGCTCACACTTATAAAGTAAAAACAGACGGCTAAACCAAAGTCTCACTCAACAATGAACTTGTGAGTGACAGAGAACCCCAGTATCTAGTTCAGATTTCACAGACACTAGGATCTTCTGGGGTATTCCATTCCAAGTGAGGCTCAGCTCTAGCTCAGTGTAAGAGGCAAACAAGTTTCCTGAAAGCTGCACTTTCCTTAGCTCATTTATACAACTTAACAAGATTTGCAATTAGACCTGGACAACGTACTTATTCAGCAAACCCGCCCTCCAGTGAGTCAGCAATCCACATCTTTTCTAGGGGAATAGCCAACTGCAACTGCCCTGAGTAGAAGCACAGTTTTGTCAGAGCTATCTCTGATGATCAGAAATTACCTCAAGGAAATCACATAACATAAGGTAGCTTCCTAATCAAGACTCAGTCTGAAGAGCAAACAGGCTTACTAAGATGAGATCCCCTTTTGACATGGGATGAACTCTGGGAAGAACAGCCATTAGTAATAACAGTGGCTTCCATTTCCTGAGTTCCAACTGTGCTAAGCGTCTTATATGCATTCTCACTCCTCTCTGCAACCACATAAAGTAGGCATGATTATTCCTATTATGGGATGAGCAAACTAGGACTCAAAGAACCTCAAGATCTCATAAAAGTCAAGAACTGAATCAAAGTCTTTCTTATTCCAAACCCCCTACTTCTAACCACCAAATCATCCTGCCTCCCCAAGAGATGGGAAATGAGACTGCAACAGCAGTTGTGTGCTACAAGGCACAGCTGGCCCTTCCCACTGGACAAAGACACAACAGTTTCCTGGAGTGATGACAAAGATTTTCAACCAAGGAGCATAGTAAAGTCACCTGGAGAGTTTTAAAAAAATACAGACTCCTACCAGATTCCAGATATTCTGCATCAAAATCTCAGAAAATGAGACTCTTGAATTTGTATTTTGAAAAACCACCCCAGGAGATTTTAGACCATCAGGTTGACCAGGCTGCACCACCTACCACATGCATACGTGTGAATGTGCAAACAGGACACTCGCATTTGCTGTGCTCATCTCAGGTCCTTGGCCCCTGATATGTGCTCAGTAGTATAGCTGAATCTGTATCTATTCTTAAATCAGCAACCTATCACAGTTGACTCAGCTCCTACTTTATGCCAAGCACAGAGCCAGACACTGATATGCAGACAGAAGACACAATCCCCAGGCCAACCATCAGGTGACACAACACAATAAACTCCATCAGTAGTCACATGAATTGAAGTAGAGGAGTCAATGGTTACATGTGAAGGAAGGCTTTTCCAAGGTAATTAAATCTAAGGTGGATTTTAAAGGACAGATGTAAATTTTCCAAACTGGTGGGTGGAGGTGGGGGTGGGGGGAAAGAAGAGTATTACAAATTGCGAAAACTGCATATCTAAAGCGAAAGGGTGTTAAAACACAGAGCTAATGGCAGATGCACATACTCCCAACAACAAACTATGTAAGCAGGAGACAGAAGTGCCCAGGTGTTAACTTCGGGGTTATGCCAGATTATGAAGAGCCCTGAACGCCCTGCTATGAAGTTTGGCCTTTACCCTGCAGGTACCAAGGAGCCAGTTTTAGGCAATGAAGGACTTATTCAGATTTTCAAGTGGGAATTATCACTTCACAGTTTCAGGAGAGGGAGTGAGCGTGAGGGAGCTGGGCTTCCCCTTATAAAAGCAGAGAGATAACTGGCTTACAAAGCAGGCGACCCGGCTGGATATAGGTGTGATTTTCCCCAACCTGAACAAGGAAGAGACTAGCTGCCCCCCGACCCTGTCGTTCAGTCGTAAAAGAGGAGGTGTGGAGTAGGTGCCAGACACGAGAACGTAGTGAGGACAACCAGGTTGGTTCACCCTCACCGATGTCGACTGGTTGAACAGCAGGCAGGACAGCTGACCACGTCCACCTGGCCCTTGGGGCCTCAGAGACGGGCTACCCAGCGCAGCAGCATGTTTCAAGGCCAGTCAAGCCTCGGACACCAAGGACCCCAAGCAGCCATCGCCTGGCCTGCTACCCACTCCCCCTAGGGCCCGGCGCAGCGGGCACAGGCCGAGCGCTCCGGGCTGGGCAGGGACGGGCCCAGTGTTCCAGGAAGCGACCGTGGCTGCAGCTCGTCAGCCCCTCCCGCCCATGGGGCCGTCGGTCCTGGCCGGGCCGCCTCACCTCGCGCGGGCGGCGGGGTCTTCGGCGTCTGGGCGACTGTGTTGACCCTCTCCGGGCCGCGGACACAGCCCCGGCCACCGCCACCGCCGCCGCCGCAGCCATCCTCAGGCGTCAGCGTCGTGGCGTCATCACAGCGCGCGCTTGACGCCAAAACAAATCCGGGCCGCCCACGGGGCGGGGCAGGGGCGGACTCGAGAGGGCCGGGCTACGCGGTTGGCGGAGCTCCGAGCGTGGCTTGCCAATCAACGCCTTCGGGGCGGGGTCGGGCTCACTCCGGGAATAGGAGGTGAGTCTGTGTCGCTCTAAGTGTCTCGACTCTAGGTTTGGGGCAGGCACCGTGGGAAGTAGGGAGAAAGTTTCAAGATTCACGTTGGGGGGCAGGGCGCTTTATAGTGCGAGGTTGGGGTATTTCCATGGAGATCCAGAGGTTAAGACTCCGCGCTCCCAATGCAGGGGCCACGGGTTCGATCCTTGGTGGGGATCTAAGATCCCGCATTACGCGGGGCGCGGCCAAAAATAAAATAATAATATAGTGCGTGGTTGGGGACGTAGTGCATTTCAGGAGATTTCTGGAAGTGCCTCTGGAACTCCGCAAAGGATCGGTATAAATTTAATTAACAAATCTATTTTTTTTAACTGAAATTAAAATAATTCAGGCACTCAGATATGTTGAATTTGACCTCCATCACAGCGGAGTTGCAAATGGTTAACTTGAGAATAGGTGAAATTAGTTTGGGGCCAACTTCAGAGGAACAGTTTAATTATTGTTGTTTTTGTTACTAAATTTAGTATATCCTGAGACTGCAAAACAAGTAGATTAAAGAAAAATTGTTACCATTAACAATTCCTCTATAGGGTCAGAATTATCTCACTTAACTTTACAATCAACCCAGATTCGGGGTGGAGATGGGGGGGAAATAAATGTCTCAAGTAATAAGGGGGTTTTTTTTCCTTCTTTAATAATATTTTTATTATTTACCTTATATTTACTGTTGGGGCGCAATCCACGTGCTTAGTGGAGTCTTTCACTGGGCAACCATAAAGAGCAGGGCTGGAGAACAATCCAGTTTCTTTCTTTAAGGCAACAGCATTCTTCCCCAACTGGCTGTGACTCAATAGGGATCACCATAAGGGAAAGGTGGCATAGTTCGGCAGGATTTGAACCTGGGCAGGGAAACCCCAATGGATTTCTAGTCCATCACCTTAACCACCCGGCTACAACTACTTTTGAGTGATGATGGGATTGTAATCTCCATACATCTTCCTCATTGCAGTCTGTTCATTTCTTAAAATCTTTATTGAGCCCTTACTTCATACATGGAATTGTCTTTAACTGTATAAGCTAATGTTATACTTTAAACCTAAACATATATTAACACCAATAAAATATCACAGTCTGTTTTATGTAGTAGGGCTTCATAAAAGATTTTATTAAAAAAGAAAACTTTAGGGACGTCTCTGGTGGTCCAGTGGTTAAGACTTCATGCTTCCACTGCAAGGGGGCATGGGTTCAATCCCTGATCGGGGAACTAAAATGCCACAGGCCATGCAGCCAAAAATAAAATAAATAAAAAGAAAAAAGAAAACTTAAAAAATTATTTCCATATGTCTAGTGTGATGCTTAAGGGAATGAACTTAGGGGCCAAGCAAACTTGGGATCATATCCCAGCTCTGACACTTCCACAGTTGTGTGAACTGAACTTAAGCAAGACATCTTCCCTTCCTTAAGCTTCATGTTTCTTATCTGTATAATGAGGATCATAATCTTGACCTCACAGTTATTGTGAGGGTTGAAAATAATATAGAATTCCAGGGTTGATGGGGCTTAGAAACCCACACAACACCTCTATTTTACAGACATTCAGCAAATTAATTCAATAAATATTTATTGAGCCCTTGCTATGGAAGGTGCTGGCCTGGGCTCTGGTGAAGAACACGGGGGCCCTGAGATGAAGAGGTATATTGATGCAGAGGGGACTGGGCTCAGGATATCCAACCCCAGATTCTCCCCTGAACAATAAGCTGTTCCATGTCTGCAGAGCTGCAAACGTGAGAAGCACCATCATCATGATGCTCTGGCCTGGGCAGCTGTGTCTAGGGCCCAGTCCACTTGGCTCTCAGCCCACCCCTTTCCTGCAGCTCTGGGATAAAACACACAAAGCTCTTAAGCCCCTGGCCAGAGAGCAGATTCTGTCCCCAACCCCACCCCCCTGCACACACTCCAGGTCACTCAATTCCAGGGAAGAGCAGGGACTTAGGGGGCAAAAACCAGGGGAAAGTAGGTCACAGCAGGAGGATGGTAATCCCTTTGATGGCTGGCCAACACAATCGAGCCCCTGCTCCTGGAAGCAGCCTGCTCCTGGCCACCCACCAAGAGTGGCTCTAGGAAGACTTTTGGGGTTTGGAGCCCCAGCACCATCCCTCCAAATAGTATGCTCAGGTTAAGAGGGCTGCCCCAAGAAGACATCCTCCATACTGAAGTCATTCTCAGTCCAAGCTTTTGCTGACTGTAACACTTCCTGTGCAGGATTTAGCAATTCTGTTTTTCACTCCACACACTCCCACAAGTATACTCTTTATACCCAGCCTTAGGCTGGGTGCTAGAGACACAAAGAGGACACTTGGGGAATCCAGAGTGGGGAATTCTGACCTAGACCCAGACAGTAACAAGCCAGTGAACCAGTGTTATCCGTACAGAGACAGAAGAAAGCCCAGGAGCTGTGTGGACCTGAAGGAGGCTTCTGATTCAGCATGGAGTCAGGGTTAGGGAGGCGGTAGGTGATACTGAACAAGAAGTAGGAGTTCACCAGGAGGAAATGAGGAAGGTTATTCTGAGCACAGAGAATAGATGTACAAAGAATAAAAGGCTGGCCTTTCCTTCTGGAAGATACTGGTGGTCAAACGGGGTGGATCTGGGTTTTTTTCCTGAACCTTCTCCTTCAGGTGATGTGAGATGGGTAAGGAATGGCTGAGAGAGAAGTGGGGATAAAAATACAGGTGAATGAAGTACAGGAGAAAAGACAGGGCAGAGAGTGAGTTAACCGAGGCATCTTAGCTAACTGGAATGGGAGGGTGTTTGAGAAGCGTTGCTGAAGTAGGGCTCCTACATGATAAAGTAGGGTGGAGGTCTCTGGAGGCACCTGTCACCCTGGAGCCTAATCAAGGGTCCGATCAGGCCTGATTCTGTCCTAGGGCCAACAACCTCCCAGCATGGACTTTAGTGCAAACCTGGCCTGCCAAGTTCTGGACTCCCACCCCTTCTCCCCTCCCAGCTGATTGCCTGGGCCCCTCTTGTAAAGCCCTCTCCAACTCAGCCCCACTTCTCCTCCACCACTTGTAAGTCTTGCATCCTTACCTCCTATCACCCTCTATCATGGTCCTTCTCTGACACCTCCCCTTAACCCAAGGACTGCGTAGGTAGATCACTCCTCTGTGCTACTACAGAGGGGGAGTTGAAGGAGTAGACTGAATAAACTGTCCTATATATAAACATAGCTGGCTTACATAGGGCCTTATAGACAATGAAAAGGAGTTTAATATCAGGATCAGTTTTTCAATTTAGAAAATGGAGAATAAAGTGGAGGGAGTGAGAGTAGAAGCCAGTGAGGAGGCCATGGCAGTGCCCACACAAGTCGTGAGGTGGTGGCTTGGAAGAGGGTCCTGGCAGGGACAGTAGATGACTGATCAATAGAGGGTCTCACCCTGAGGCCTCCTCCTTCCCTCAGGATTCTGCCCGGTCTGATTCTTGCTCTTTTTCTCCACCATGATGAACTGGGGCTCCTCACACATCACACACTCATCTGTGCTTCCAGAAAGCCTTCTGGGATTGTTCTGACCTCACACTGCACACCTCTTCTCAAAGAACAAGCTTGTGGAGAGCATGAGGCCAGAGGAACCCTCATTGTGACCCCAATTTCTGCAGCTCCAGGTCACCTCAAGTACTTGAATGTAGACTCCAATGGGGGCTCCCCACCTTCTGGAACAGGCTCCCCTCAGATGAATCAGGACCACAGAGAAGGAGAGGAAAGGGTACTTAATCTGAACTGTCTTGAAGGCTAAGGTGGTAGTTCAGCAGAGGGAGGAGGAGGTGAGATGGTCAGGAGCCTGGAAACTGGAAAGAACCTGGGGAGGGGGGTGGACTGGCTGAGGGTGGGGGTGGGGACACTCTATCACCTCACATGGCCCCTAGGGACCAGGACAGGAGGGGCAGGTAGGGCTAGGAATGCCAGCCCGGGAGAACAGAGAAAGATGTGCATTCCCGCACATCTTGGGTCACCACCAGCAGTCCTGGAACCTGCTGGCAATGGAAAGCTCTGCATTGCCCCTGGGAAATGAGTGTTTGTGAAGAGAAAGACTGAGTCCCCTATGGTGGCCTTCAGCCCGCCCATCTCGTCCTGGGGAGCAGCTTCTTGAGGCCTCCACCCCAGCCAGGTGGGCCGCAGTGGAAAGAAAGGAAGGAGCTTGGTACAAATATAAATACCTTTAATGAAAGCCGAGCGCTTTCTGAGGAGCCACGACGGCAGCCACCAGGGCAGGGCTGGAGGCGGGGGGCGCTGCTACCCGGCCAGACCGGCTAGGCCAGAGGACCCAGGAGGCAGGCGAGCGCCAGAGCAGCCGCCAGCAGAGGGGGCTCGGGGCCCAGAGTGGGTGCTGGCGCTGTCGCCCGCAGCGTCTCCTGGTTGGTCTCTGGGCCCGCCCCGCGCTCCTGAAGGCGCACAGGGGTGCTGCACAGAGTGTGCAAGTTATCTGGGTGTGGGGCCCGGCGAGCTTCTTGCTGTAGTGACTCCCACACGGCGGCGGCCTCCTCGGGACAGCCCAACAGGACTCGCGAGGCACAGGTGTGGAAATCATTCCAAGACCTGTCAAGGGTGTGGGGTTAGGGGAATTAGGTGGGGCAGGGGGCTTTGGAATGGGAGGGAAGAGGTTCAGACCCCAAGGGTGTGGGGTTAGGCTGCTGCCCTCACGCCTGCCCGTACCTGCAGACGCTCTCCAGCTCACCTCCGCGGCCCATGCCGTCCCCCAAGCGGATGAGACACTCGGCAAAGCCCTGGTATATGGTGTCACAGCGGCCTGGGCCCGCTGTGGTTGCTGCCAGGGGAGATACAAGGACTGGGGGTGGGGGTGGAGAATAGTTGATAGGATAAGGCGGTGCGCCCTCACCATCCCCCCCACCCCCGCTGCCAAACCCCAGGGGTTTGTTTACCAGGGAGCGTTCTGGGGATGTGACTCAGCGTGAAAGGGGTGCCCCAGGGAACTAAGGGGCACATCTGGGGACCACCTGCCTCTGCCCCCTTCTAGGCAGACCTGGACAGGATAGGTGGGGATGGGGGAAGAAGCCTCGTCCCAGGGGTTGGCTCTTCTTCCGAGCTTCTGGGTCCCAGGTCAGGTGAGAATGGTCCATATGAAGGAGTATGGACATGGTGAAGGGAGGCAGGGCCCCTGGCAACGTCCAGTTTCTCTGCAGCCTAGACAATCTTTGTTTGGCCTTTCCATCCCCTCCCCAGAGACAGGTGTTTTCTGATGGGTAGGGCAGAATAGAGGGGGTTGGGATTCAGGTTCGACCCTAAGAGAGGACCTCAGAGATCCCACGGTTGGTCTGGGAGTCCTGCAAGAGGTCAAGTCTCCCCTTATCAGGATGGGGACTGTGGAATTTGTGGGTTCTTCCCTCCGAAACTAGGGTTCAGTTCCCACCCTCACTTTACATCCTGAAGCCACTGGCACACATTCCCTCCCTGGAGCCCTCTCACCTCCTCTCCACCCTGACTCTCAGCGCTCAGGAAGGCTGTGCCTCAGCTCCCACACAACCTACACCCAGCCTGGGGAGGGGGTGCGCGGACTGGGCTGGGTCCAGCACGCCGGCACTCACCAA
This sequence comes from Balaenoptera physalus, assembly GCF_965194825.1. Classification (NCBI taxonomy): domain Eukaryota; kingdom Metazoa; phylum Chordata; class Mammalia; order Artiodactyla; family Balaenopteridae; genus Balaenoptera; species Balaenoptera physalus. Next base: position 49,528,244 of record NC_138900.1, on the reverse strand, counting down.
GGGGCGGCAGCAGCAGCAGCAACAGCCCCAGTGCACAGGGCGGTTGCCAGCGGTGACAGAAGCGGCAGCACATCATCCCCCCCGGGCTGGGAGCCTAGTGCCAGAGCTAGCAGCTTGGAGTGCAGCCCTTCGGCCCAGCCCCCAGAAGGAGGAACTGTGATTGGATGGGGGGTGAGGGTGGAGCTCAAACCAGCCAGCAGCCCTGCCCCCAGTTCAGATAGGCAAAGGAGAAGGGAGGGACTCCAGAGAGGAGAACCCAGGGGCACGGGGTGGTGCTGAGCTGATCCCAGGGCCCTTGCCTTCCCTCAGAGATGGAGAGCGGAGATCTGGGAAGGCAGTTGGGCAGATGAGGGTGGGTATCCAGGGCCCTGGGGTGGGTTGGCCTAGACAGAGCTCCAGGAGAGGGGGCAGGTAACAAAGGGCAGTTATCAAAGTCATGCCAAAGACATACGAAAAGCACACACATACTCCATTTTATTCCAAAAGCATTTAATTGAATTTCTCAATGTTTCTCAAAAACAAAAAGAACCAAATTGGTGGTAAAAAGGAGCATGGAAAATCAACTAAAGTGGTGTCATAATCTCAGGGGTCATGCTCCAGGCATGGCAGAACCCAAGAAGGCACAATACCCACCCTGGGCCCAGCCTAAACCTGCTGGCTACCACAACCTATAGACCATAGCCAGTGCTATCCCCATCAAACACGCCAGAGGTGGGAGCCTGAGCAGGTAAAGGGCAGACATGACCCTGCTTTGGCCTAGGCCTGTCTGCTGACCTTCAGTGCCACCCCATCCTGGGCAAGGCAGACTTAGCTAAGGGAGGCTGGGGGTCATAAGGCCGTGCAGCATGAGGCTGAGACGCCGGGCCGCTTTGCCAAGTGAGTTGTGTGGCTCCGCCTGCAGGAACTGGAAGAGCTTCTGGCGCACCTGGGCCATGACAGAGCCCATGTGGTCCCGAGTGATGGGGTCACTGTGGTCCAGGTGCATCACAGCCTCTTCCAGGTAGCTGGGGGTTTAGGAAAAGAACAGGCTACAGGTGGCCTCCAGCAGAGATGAGTGCCCCCTGGTGGCAATGAGGCCCAGAGGCTGATAATGGAGGCCTCAAAGCCTGAGATGGGTGGGGGCAGAGGGGATTGGTGGAGAAAATTGAGGGGAGTCAGGCAGAAGTGGGAGTCTCTGCCTTGAACTGCTCCCGCCCTTCACCACAGCCCTAGTCCCTGACTATGCCCACTCACCTGAGCTTGAGGTCAGTTCGAGTGCCAAGGTCAGAGGCCAGTTGCTGGATGAGTGAAAGGAGTACAGGCTGGGAGAGGGGGCAAGGTGGCTGCCCAAAAACCTGGCCTGGGTCCACAGTTTCACACACGTACAGCACCAGGTTCAGGTCGGCAGCTGTCAGGGCCTGAGTAGAGAAAAGAGTTAATAGCTAATGTGAGGATGGAATGCCTGCTTGTCGGCTATGTGGCCTGGGAGAGGATGACCAGAGTAGGGCATCCTGAGGGGGATGCTTTGGGGCCCAGAGAGAGCACTGTAGGGCTGTGTTGTTACTCTAGGGAATCAGGAAAGGTTTCCTGAGAAGGGTGGTTCTGAAACAAGGTAGACTGAGGTAGGAAGAAAGGGATCTAGGGTCCAGACAGAGGGAAAAGCAAGGGAAATGCCCTGGAGGCCAAAGAGAACCAAAAAGAGTCTGCTGAGGCCAGACCACCCGAAGCCTGATGGGTAGAGTGGAATGTATGATGTGTGGGCCTTGTCAGGAGACTCCTGACTCTATCTGGGCTTAGTGCCCGGCTTACCTGCTGGAAGGCCTGATTGAGGTGGCCCTGCTGCAGCAGCTGCAGGATATGGGCTTGCTGGGCTTGGCAGTCGAGGTGGGTGGCAGGGACAGGTGTGCCAGCGGCTGAGCGCATGGCCTGCATGATGCTAGAGGTGACGGCAGCCTGCTGCTCCTTGAGTGCCACACTCACCTCACCCTTAACAATGCGCTGCACCTGTGCTAAAATTGCCTCTTGCAGGCTGCAAAGGCAAGTGAGGGAGATGAGGCTAACAGGCAGTTGGGTCTGGCCCTTTCCAAACCCACCACCTAGCTCAGTGCCCTGCCCACACACCTGCCCACAGCCACGTGCAGCTGGTGCTGCACCTCAGCCCGAACGCTGCTGGACACGGTAGCCGCCATCTGCTCAGTGGCCCCCTGCAGTGTGCTGACCAGGCCCCGCAGCTGGGCCAGCACGGGCTCCCGCGCCTCCTGTTCTCGTGCCTTTCGGCTCTTCATGTGGCTCTCCAGCTGCTGCAAGTCTGCGAAGTGACCATGGGGGCCATGAGAGGGATGGTAGGGAGAAGATGATAGCCCTTCCCCTCTTGGGGCATATGACCCTACTCACATTCCTGCGTGCCCAGTCGGAAGCTATCATTGATCTGCTGGAACATGGCCTGGCAGCTCTTCTCGAAGGCGGGCAGTACCACGCTCTGGAAGGCTTCACGGTAGGCGGCCTGCATTGGCCCCTGTAACGTGTCTGCGGCTGCTCGGGCAATGGCATCTGTTAAGTTCTGGGGGTGGAAGAAGGGGCTGAGTTGAAAGCTGAGCCCAAGCCCACCAACCACCAACCTCCCTCATCTTGGGCCCCACAGCACCTTGGACTTCAGCAGCTTGGAGATATTCTCTTTCATGCTACCCTCCACGGCTGTGAGTTTGGTGGCCACTGAGTTGCTCAGTTGGCCTGCCACGGGCTCCAGACTCCTAGACACACCTGGGACAGGGTGAGGAGGGAAAGGTAGAGCCATGAGAGGAAGCTTGACAGGTAGGGGGCCCCACTCCCATCTGGCCCACCCAGAAAAAGTCTCCATGCAAAACTCACATGGAGGAACCGTCTTCTTGATCTCATCCCGTATGCTGCGCTCCAGCCGCCCAGCCACAGCTGAAGATAGTGCTTGGGACAGCTGTTGCGTCAGCTGCTCCTGCAGCTGCCCACCACGCTGCTGTCCCTCGGCCAGTGCCCGCTCCAGTCGCCGCTCTGCATTGTAGCTAAGGAACAGGGCTGCAGCAGGTCCCATATCCCTTCCTGGGCCAAGAATGCTGCTGCCACCCCATGCTGCGCCACTGCCCACAAGGATACGCTCCTGCTCGTGCCGTGACTCTAGGGCACGTTCTACGTGGCCCGTGACAGTGCTCTGCAGGCCTTCAAGTTGGGTGCACAGACGCTGTAGCAGCTCTTCTTGGCTGTGCCGAAGCTGCGCCAGCTCTCTCTGCTGTTGCCAAATTAGTGCTGGCCAGTCCTCAGGGGCCTCTGCCACCTGCCAGGAACACCAACAGTCACATGATGCCCACCCCGCCCATCCCCACACACCAGACCAGGGGAAGGCTTGGACCCTACCCCACCCCTACAGGCAGGAGTCCCAGAAGCAGAAAGGGGTTTGCTCGCTCACCTGGTGCTCTGTGAGCCGGGATCCCACGGATGAATTCCTGCCATAGAGGAGGAGCGCCTCAGGCCATGTCAAGCAGGCAGCCTGAAGACCACCCCTCTCCCTGGCCCCAGGACCCCTCCTACCCGTCATCCTTTTTGCCCTTTCGCTTGAGCTTGGGTGAGGCCCGAGGGGATCCTTTGGTCTTCCAGTCCTTGGCAGGAAGACGTGGAGTGGGAACTCTGGTGCCAAAGCCCCCTGCAGCAGAGGCCAGGCTGGCCACCTCGTCATCGTGGTCACTGTGGGAAGGGCAAGGAGAGAAATAGGCACCTACCCACTTGTTGGCCCTCCCTGTGAGAGGAACGGTGCGGGGTGGTGCCTACCTTTGCTCGGCACTGGCGTCCTGACTGTCATGTTGCTGCAGCAGGTGATAAGGTGGTCGGTGAAAGGCCAGGCTCTTGTGCTTTTCCTGGAGGCCATTCCGGGGGCTGGGGGGACAGGCCAACTCAGCAATGGATGATTCTATCTGAAGCCCCTACCGTCAGCACATTTCCCCCCTCCTAAGCTCCTCACCTCTCTGCCAGGCTGCTGCAGGTCTCACGAGTAATGTCTGGTGCCGTAGGCCAGACCTGACTGTCAGGGGCCGTGGCCTCCTGGGTCAAGGCTGTCTCCAGGAGGGAAGGGGTACTATGCCGATCCCCATCCCCAGGGCCTCCATCCAGGCTAAGCTGGGGGCCAAGCTCGGGTCCCGGCCGGGGCCGTGGAGACAGCAGGTGTAGTGCTGAAGCAGCTGAGGCCATACTGTCCGGCTCCAGGCCCTCAGGAGCAGAGGAGCCAAAGCCACGGGACAGTGCCTCAGATGCGATCTCAGGGATATCCTGGGACAGGGCAGTGGAAGCTGAGGAGATAACATCGGGGGAGCGGGTGCGGCTGGGGGAAGCCTGGGGTAGCCCCAGGGGCTCCACTTCCTGCAGCTCCAGGGAAAGTGTAGAGGCAGCAGTAGGCACCTGAGGTGGGCCAAAGGTGGGAACTTAGGTGGTGGGAAGTAGGAGTAAAAGGAGTACAGAGACGAAGCACTGGTGTGTGTAGTGATGAGAGATGGGACAATGGGGAAGGGGGAGGAAGGTCAAAAATGGCCGCAGCCCAGGAGGAGAGGAGGTGGGGATGGAAAGGCTGAGGATCTGCCCTCCAGGGACACCGGGGGCTGAAATACCCTCAGGGGAAACATGGACCACCTGAGGAAGAGCAGGACCAGAAGACAGGGTGCTGTGGGAGGAGACTGCCGCCGGCCTTCCCACTCCCATATACCTGCTACACTGCACTTCACACACACCCACACACGCACCTGCCCGGGCCCTTTGGGAGGCAATTTGTCGGCCGGACTTGGGAGCAGGCCAGGCAGGAGGCTACGCGGGCTTGCCTGCAGGCTGCTGCTGCTGCTCATTGTCAGACCGCCATCCAGCTGTAGCTTGGGGCTCAAGGTCAGCTCCTCAGGCGGCCTGGTGGCAGGAAGGATGAAGTGTAAGCAGCCAGAGCCTGGCATCACCTGGCACCAGCCCCTGCCACGCCCTAACTCTGACCCTCATTTCACCTGGGCAAAGAGGGGTCCACGGCCGAAGTACTGCTCATGGCAGACACCGCTGTAAGAGAGGAACTGCTGCTGCTGCTGCTGCTGCTACTGGGAGATGCAGCGATCTGGGGAGATGCGGAGAACGAGGGCTGTGGCTGTGGGGGGCACTCCCAGGGCCTCCCTCCCTGCGTCCCACACTCCTCCCGCAGCATACCTGCTGCAGGGAGGTACTAGGTGTCATGAAGGCATCAGGTGTCATCAGCTTGGGCTTGGTCTCACTGCTCAGACTGAGGAAGTCGGCAGGTGCAGGCAGCTCCACGATGCGTCGGAGGTCAGGCTGGGAGCCGTGAGTGGCCGATCCCAGGCCCTCAGAAGCCAGTTCTGGTCGAGACTCTCCAAATGCTGTGGGAAAAGCTGCCGCTTGAGTCAGATTTCAGACCCCAGTCAGAACCTGCTTTCCTCTCACCCCCAACTCACCAAAGTCCTCATGGGCAGGGTGTGTGGGGAGCGGGGCCACCACGTCAGGGTTCAGCTGTGGTTGGAAACGGATCTGTACATCTTGCAATGCCCTGCAGGGAGAGCAGGGGGAGAATATGAGAGTCAGTGTCAGCAGGGTAGGGAGGGGCACAGACAGGGCACAGGCGGGCCTCCCCAGCACACTCACTTAGTGTGCACACAAAAGAGCTTGATGAGCACACCGGCTGCAGACTCCATGGCACCAACTCCGTGGGTCCCATCTGCAAGGACAATGTGGACGACTAAGCCCCTGGCCCTCTGTGCCTCAGCACTCCCCTACATCCCAACACACATCCCTGACCCTGAGGAGCTCACCAGCCCCTAGGCTGTCATTCTCCTCCTCGGCTGGCAGCACCTCAGTGTGCCGCAGCCGGCAGCGACTCACAACCTGGATACCGAAGCTCAGCACAGGGTGGGTGAGCAGGAACTCAGAGATGGAGCTGAAGCAGGCACGGCCCTCCTCCTGGTTCTGCAGCAGTTCCATCACGTAGAGAACCTGCACAGGAAGCGAGTTCACAGCTGAGCTCAGGGGCTGGGAAGCTGTGGATGTACCACACACACCCTTGTCCTCCCTGATGCTATCAGCTCTGCCCAGAGTGTCCCCACTGCAGCCCACCTTCCGTTGCACATCGCTGAGAATCAGGTATTCTGCTGAGAGGTCCAGGCAAACCTTGAGGCTGGGGGGCACACTCACTGAGCTGAAGATATCTGGGGAGAAGCTGGAGGGGGGCGCCACGAGGCAGGATGAATGAGACTGAGAGGGTAGAAGGAACCCAACCCTGCCCCTGCCCAGCCCCACAGCCCCTGCTTACCGAATGGTCTGCAGGCAGGTCCAGGACACCGTGCACCACATCTTCAGCTCCCGATTCTGGTCAGCGCCAGTAATGAGGAACCTCCAGAAAGGGACCCTGCAAAGCAACAAGGCACTGAGTGGCTGGCTGGGCCCCTGCTGGGAGCCCAAAGTCCAGCCCACCACCCTCCTGCCTGCCCACTCACTCACTCAGGATCCTGTTTCTTGTGGTTGTCACAGAACAGGAGGCAGGAGAGGGGCCTTCCATCGTGAGGCTTCCACTCGTGCAAACACCTGCAGGCAGGTATATGAGTGGCCTGAGTGGGTGATCTGATCTCCTACCTGGGGGAGCCCAGGCCCTCAGGCTCCGCCTTACCTTGGCTCATCCTGCCCCTCAATGTAAATCTGCCAGAACTTGACAAAGCCATCATGACTTGCGGTAGCCAGGACAGTCCCATCAGGTGAGAGGGCCCCTTCACTTAGGCACTGGGAAGAACCCAAAAAGCCTTGCTTTGCCACCTGACTAGAGGTGGGAGCAAGTCCTCCTCAGGTGAGGATGGCAGTGAGCTAGGCTGACCCAAAGCAGATCTGCATGTTTGTATGAAAGACAATTAACGGGGGCGGGGTGCTGTAGAGAAGACCAGATCCATGGGGTGCATGGTTAGGTGTGAGCGCTACAGGAGACGGGTCCCTCTGTGCTCCAAGTTCCCATGGCAGAGTGCTAGAAAGCTATCTGGGCAGCTGTGGCAACAGGGAATAGATGAGGGACATAAAGCGGTGGGGAGAGGAGGGCAGGAAAGGCAGTCAGTTGCAGGCTTACTGTGCTGTGGCCTTTTACCACGATGAAGCCCTGCTTGATCTGGCTGACATCCACGGGCCAGGTGCTGTGGTTGGAGCGGAGCATGTCCAGGTCCCATACCTCAGCCTGGCAGGTACAGGGAGGTGAGCGTTCAGCCCATGACTACACCATTGCTACTTGGTCCCCTCCTCTCCCCCCATGCCCAGCCCCCTCACCCGGTCCTCATGCAACAGGGCCACCGTTGGGCTGCCCTCCTCACAGCAGTCCTCACTCTCTTCGGGGATGAAGGGGCACCAGATGATCCTGCGGAAGTGGTTCAGTGGAGTGCCCTCTGGCTGTCGGATATGGACCAAGATCTCTTCTCTGAGCAGGGTGTTAAGGGCTAGGCAGGTGGATAATGAGGTATGTCTGGCAGACCCAGCTCCGCCCACTTTTCTTCAGTCCCCCATCCCACCCTGGGAAAGGATACTGAATTTTGCCATTAACCAGGGCCAAGCGCCACACAAACAGGTTGCCTGCCTCATCCAGGCAGGCCAGCTGTGGGGAATTGAGGTGTGCAAAGGCCAGATCAGCCACGCTGCCTGTGAAGCCTTTGAGCAGGGTCCTCTCTGAAGTGCTGACACTGATCACCCGTACCATCGCTGAGCCGTTGTTGGCAGCTAGAATCAGGAGAGCGGTAGGCCATGAATAAGTATCTAGGCCCAGGCAGCAGCAGAGAAGCCCTGCCCTTGCCTGCCTCTCTGCCACTACCAGTCTCAAGCTCTGTTTTCTCACTCGGCTCCAGAAGGCCTGGCAGAGCTGGGACCAGCACAGACAAGCCTTCCATTATACCTCTACGGTCTGAGTGGGCTGAGTGACCAGACAGTAGAGCTGCATCTCTGGGGCTACTAGCAGAACACCTCCCTCCTCCGTACTGTGCCTACTCACCCCGAATAGCATAGGCCAAGAAAGAGTTGGACACAGCAATCAGGTTGCCATAGTAGTATTTCTGCTCCCAGTCATACTTGGCGACGGGCTGGATTTTCACCTGAGAACCAAGAGTGAGGAAGGTCATAGAAGTCGAGGGCTGGGGCAGCTTTCCTGGAGCTGAGGTAGCCCCCAGCATGCCTGGGGACAGTAGAGGCCATATGCGCAGGCCCAGCCACCCATTCACAACTCTTGGGGACAGATTCCCACAGAGAATGGCAGCCAACCCTGGCTTCCCGAGACTGGGATACACTACCTGTCTGTCAGGATAGTCCCCAACGGTACTGACAGCATGGAATGGGGGAGAGACAGCCTAAGTGTGCCCCATCCATTATACATGCCATGATATCCTGGTGCCCACCTTGTTGCTCCCCCGTGCCTTGCTCGAGATGCTAGAGTCACTGCTGGCCACAATCTCCACCTCCTTGGCCAAAATCCCGATGCAGGTGGAACTGTCGTCTCCTAAGAGGCAGCTGTGGGGAGGGGTGCACAGCGTGACTCTTGTCCACCCAAAGTCTCGATAGGCAGGGTTGGGGGGAGAAGATACAGACACTCTGGTGAAAGTGTAAAGTCCCAGATGCCCAACTCTGCCTGGTTCACTGGTCCCCAAACCTACAGCTTCCCTTGCTCACCTCCCTCCTTGGGAATGGCCCTACTTCCATGCTAAACCAGGTGCCCAAACTTCAGATCCAGGCCAGGCCCTTGAGCTTGTCGTTGCCCCTCATCCTAGTGCAAACTCAGTGTGGTTAAGTGTTCCACCCCAGGTCATCTAGTGGGGAAGGAGCAGAGGCTGCTGGACCCTCTCCCCTCACCTTATGCCTTTAGTTCACAAATGCCTCAAAGACCCCATCACCACCACTGCCATCTCCCAGACACTCACATGACCTGCTTTTCCTGCAGGTTAATAGGTGGCATGGCTCGGAGACCAGGCTTGTTTGTTGAAGTACCATCACCTGAGCAGAGGGGGTCTGGGACCAGGAGCCCATTGAGATCTCCATTGTAGGCATTAGATGGTCGCTGGCTCTCTGCACTGGGACCTAGAGACAGAAAGGGCCACTCTGATGAAGTTATTCCACCTGCCCACTGGCCTCTCCTCCTGCAGAGCTTCATTCAAGAACCATGAGGTGCTCTAGGAACACTCAACAAAGCTTGTCAGTGGGGAGGAGGGCCCTTTGTTCAACCTTTATTCCATAAACACTGATGGTGAACCCAATGCATGCTAGGACCAAGGATGAGCATGAGGCTCTTCTACCTGGAGGAAGGGTATAAGAATGCTCTGAGTCCAATTAATACTCATGCCTGGGTCAGTACAGAGGGACTCTGTGTACTTGAAGGAGGGCATGGGAAGGGTCAGGACAGACTTTACAGAGGAGGTGCCATCAGAGCCAGCGTGGCTAGAACACACAAACATGGGAAGGATGGAGGGAAAACAAGGCTGCAGAGGTCTTAGGTATGAGGCTGGGGTGCTTAGATTTTCCCTGTGGTAATGAGAGCCACAAAAGTTTTAAATGGGAAAGTGACATGATCTGCTATGGCCAGAGGACTGACTGCTCTAAAGTAGCATGCAGGATAGTTGAGAATCCAGGTGAGAGATACCAGGGCCTACACCAAAGTAGTGGAGGAGTTGGAGAAGAGAGGGTGGGCTTCTAAGGCATGGAAAGACATGATAAGATGTGCAAATAAGAAAGAAAGGAGACTGCCTGACACGGAAATGGCTCAGAAGAAGCCACCCTGGAGAAATGGACATGAAGGAGTTGGACAAAGAGTAGAGAAATTATGGGGTAGGGTGTGTAATCAGGAAAGACAGCCTTTCAGTTGTTTACCATTGGCTGTGTTTCAAGCACCCTCATAGGTTCAGACACTACTCCAAAACTCCCAGATAGCAAGGAGAGTAGGGCCTCATATTCAAGGAATATGACAAGTTTCTAGTCACAAAACAGCCTGCGGTCTCACATTGTCCTCCAGTGAGAGGAGACAAGCAAGGGCTACTTGGCAAACAGGGGAATCAAGTACCCATCAATAAGCAAAGAGTTAAGAGGAAAGACTACAGGCCACCTCACTTGCATCAGAGCCACCTTAGCTGCTCAGGGGTAAGCTGACCACTCTCCCTTCCAGGCAGGCTACCATGAGGACAAACAAACAAGCAACATGTTACCCATGCCAGGCTCTACCAAACCTTTGTGAAGACTAGTCTGCTAGCAGCTAATAAGCATGAGAGGGCCAGGCCAAGCTCATGCGTCCAGGGAGCACACACTCCAAGCCTGGGGAAAAGGGCTTGGTGGTTCCAGGCAGCAGATAGATTTTCTCAGAGATTAGAGGCTAGCTAAACCCAGGAGTGAGCACCAGTGCCTGCTTCCAAAGGGAGCCAGTTTGGGCCTTCCAGCAGGTTTCAGAACAGGGTCTGAGGAAACACCAATTCTCAGCTCTGGCCACTGCACATCCACACCACCATTACCAGCCATTCTCTCAACCACTACAACATTTCACAGGTCCCTGAACCTGCCATGAAACTTTGGTACTTTCACATATGCTATTTCCTCTTTGCAGAATGTCTTTCCTGACACCCAAGCCCCTCTCCATATTACAAGACCTAGCCTAAACACTGCTCTTCTCTCGGATCTGTTCTCAGGCATTCTCCAGCCCCCACCCCACCCACCCTATCCCCATCACAGTGCCAAACACTTATCTCTTTCAATGAGAAGAGCATTATATTACACCTTGTTAGCTCTGTGTCCTAGGAGCTCACTGAGGGCAGGAGCAGCTCTGAGGTACCACTGCAAACCCAAGAAAAGTTTAAACGAATCGACGTAAACTAGGGCTTGCAGATGTTTGTAGCCTAATCCAATCAGGACTGTGCAGTCTGTGATTTGCCTTAATCCCAAAGAGGACACAGAATTGGGGTTGGTCACCTTCCTCCTGAAAATCAGTTTCAGAACCGCATGCCTAGAGTCTGTATTCCAGAAGGAAGGGCAAGTTGCATAGGGAGATCAGCGGCTCTTCAGCACAGCGCCTAGGTCTAGACCCAGAACTCCGCATACAGAGCCCAGACTAGGCCTCTGAACTGTGGCAAAAGGGTAGGGAACCCGGGCCAGTTCCAGGAACACTAGAGACGTTGCGGCCAGGACACCTGGTGGGCTCTGCGAACTCAGAGAAGGTGCCTCACCTTCAGCCGAGACGCTGAAGGACGAGGCAGAACGGCCCGGCTCCGGGATGGGGAAGGATCGCACCCAGGGGTCTGCGCCCTTCAGCAAGCACGCTCAGGGATCTGCCGCTCCGACCCTCGTCTGCCCTCACCAGCCGGGAGGATGCAGAGCCGGTCCTGAGTGACCCGAGGACCATGAGGGTGGCCGAGGCCCGCATCGCCCTTCTGCCCGCTCACCAAGGACCCACCCCCACCGTTCCGGCTCACCCCCCGCGGGCCGGTCCAGCTTGAGGATGTCCCGCAGGTGCTGCGTGGCGTCCTCGATGTCGATGCTCGCGCAGGAGGAGGCCATGGGCCCAGCCGCGGGCGCCCGGGTCCGCGCCGCGTTCGTTCGCCGCCGCCGCGCACCGTCCAGCTGAGCACAGCCCCGCCAGGACCAGACAGTGGGACCAGTCACTACACTCGGTCCAACCTAAGCTCGCAAACCGCCGCCCGCGCCGCGTTCCCTGAGCCCCGCCAACCCCACCAACCGCCTCCACTTCCGGCCCGCCCCATACTCGTCTCCCGGAACCTAAGCGGAGCGGAGAAGAAAGGTTCCGGGCTGGGGGTCGGACGCTTCGCCCCTCCCGGAGCCCGCCCCTATTGCGGTCCCGCCCCTGCGCTAGTAGGGTCTGGGGAGTTCCTCGAGGCTGAGGTAGAGCAAATGTCCACCTACTGGACCGCCCAAAGCGCCCTACTTGCCTCAGGATATCCCGCCCGGTCCATGTCCACTCCCAAAGCATGGGCTCATGGTGGGCCTAGGACCGGGTCAATTTGGTTGCCCAAGCTGAATCCCTCAGATGCCCCAGGAACAAGCTGAATTGGCAGGAGCCTCGGTTTCCCCTTTGGGAAGTGGGTCAGTGTAACCCAAGACCTGAGGGGACCCGTGAAGTCACGGACCCAGGAATTGCAAGGGCAGAGGAGATGGTCCCACCACAAACATCACATTGTTCCCTAATGTCTCCCAGCATCCCCCTGCATGACCTGGCACCCTCAGGCAAAAAGAAAGGAACCATAGTTTACAAACACCTCTTTATTGCAGACATTTCAGGCACAGGTACATGGAAAAGCTGTATTGCAGATTTTATACAGGGTGGTTTAAGAGGCAGCAGGTTTCTACCTCTCTCCCCAACCTCCATCCCCCAAATACACAGCAGCCAAGAAATCAGTCCCACTGAAATCTCCTGAGTATGCTGTCCTTTCAAACAGCACATCATCCAGCCCAGTGCCCAGTGTAGCCAGGCAACCAGTGGGGGTCTGAGGAAGTCCTTGGCTTCCATCCATAGTGCAGGAGGGAAGGGGGCTGTGCAGGTCGGGCAAAGCTGTGGTGCCCTCACCAATCCTAAAACCCCTAACAGGGCATCAGCCCAAGTCCTGGGTTTGGTTCTAGCCTGTGGTTGCTACCTTGCCACCAGTTTTACACCACCAAGGTCTCAGGGCTCAAGGGCTAGATTTGTACTAGGCAAGGCTTGTCCCCAAAACTGAGGAGCAGAAACTGCCCCAACAGCTGAGACTTCCCAGGATTTGAAGATAGTGTGAAGGTGTGTGTGTGTGGTCAGGGAGGGAATTGGAGGAGGCCTAGAGATGCCTTGCAGAGGTCTCAGGGGTGAGAAATCCTAGAACCTAAATCCCTCAAACTCAGAATGCTTTCTTTCATAGTTCTAAATCTATACTCCAACCCAACCAGGCCTGGCTCCATGGGCATTGGAGGCTGGCTGTTCGAGGTACTCCCCTTTGGGTAATGATATCCACAGCAGATGGTACAGCATCAGAGCTGCCCTCTGCTTGGCTTGGGATTTACGGGGCACACTGGATGTGATCCTGACCCTTCTGTGGATAGAACAGGCCCTTCTCCCTCAAACCTCTGCTCATACTTGGTCTTGCTGAGCCCTCAGTTCAGAGGGCCTGAAGCTAATGGGCCATTTTTGCCAAGGCTTTTCCATCTTCAGTGGGGTTCTGGGTCATCTCACATGTCATTAGAGTCTTGACCCTACCCAGTGTAGAGGTCACAGGAGGTGTCAGAACTGACTGCAGAGGCTTCAGCGCAAGGGAAGCTTCAGGTCAGACCTGAGCTCTGCCTGTCTGCAGCTCACTTTCCCAAGACCAGGTGGGCCATGGAGGGAACACTATGCCCTACAGGGCTTCTGAGAGAAGCCAGCTGAGAGTGCTGCTTCAGCGTTTTCTCCTTGCAACAGGTATCGCTGAAGTGGGGTAGAGGTGGGAGGGTGAGACATAAGAGAGCCAATGAGGCAGGGTAGTTACTGATGCCCAGCCAACTATTAAACTAATTAAAACAATTTAAACTGTTAAGAAAATTTTTGTGGTTTTATTGTATCATGAGGCATTGAAACATCTGAACAAATCAATATCTCGGTGGTGAGGCAGCTGCTTTCTCCTTCACTTCTTTGGGTTACTAGAGCAACTTGTCAGTAGATTAAAAAAAAAAAAAAAAAAAAAAAAAGACAACCTTCCGCATTACTTAAGTCTTTCCAAGGCATGCGCTGGTACAACACAAACTTCTCCCGTCAGATGCAACTAGTCTAGCGTCCAAACATCATGCACAATACCTCGGCAGCAGTAGCGCACTGCGCCCACTCCCACCGCGGCCCTGCTCATTTGTGTATGATATTTGGAGCATCTGGAGGAGCATGAATAATATCGGGAAGAGGAGGGAGGAGGAAACAGCATGAGTGCCTGGCTGGGAGGAGGTCAGCCGAAGTTGTGCAGGGCAAGCCTGAACATGTCATTGGTGCAAACCCAAGCATCATTGATGTTCTTTAATAGGAACATCTGGTGGAACCCCATGATGGGGTCTTCATCGGCCTGTGAGAAGAGAGAAAATGGTTCAGTAAGGTGGCCAAGGAACAGGAAGGGTGTTCAGCAGGAGGTGAACGCTGACTTTGGGATCAGGCCCTACAATTTGGATGCAAATCCTAGGAGAGCTAAGGGGGTACTTGTGACTGTGAATTGACACAATGTATGAAACACTGAACTGGGCACAAAGGGGCCTTGAGATGGCAGCTCACACTGCTATGTACACAAACTGCAGAACAACTCACCAGTTAGCTACAGAAACAGAGCAGAGAACGTACGTGCCTCTGAACCCATGTTTCTGGGCACAAGTGACCAATTTGAAAGAGTTCTGCAGCGCTTACCATGTAACTCACAGTAATCTGAAAACTAAACAATCTTAGTGTCTGATTATGCCAGTTAGTCCAACCAGGAGAAGCTACTACTAATACTGACTATGGCCAAGTACATGAGAAAAGGCTCAAAACCAAGCTCACACTAATTACAGCTCTACAGGGGAAAAAAACCAATGCATCGCTATCAGGTAATCTGTTTCTTGTCATGTAACATATTTGCAACGAAAAAAGAAAGGCGAGAGACTTCCACCCAAACTGCAGAATACCCAGATGAGGCCTAGTTGAGGTAGGAGCCCAGCCAACCAACGGTGTTTCTAACATCACTGTTTTTTCCAGGAATTATCATCAGCAAGGAGGCAAATCAGTCTTTTGGGGGTTGGACAAAAACACTAGAAAGAACCTGAAGCCAGGTGGGAAGAGGCACTGCTAACTGATTCCAGCCTGGGAAAGTGGGCACTAAGACCCCAGGAGAGACCTCCTCACTCCCAAGGCCTATTTGAGCACACTCTCTGGGCACGGTATCTTGCACAGGCAGGAGAAACTAATAGGAAAGAACAGGCCAGAAGGCAGGTCCGTCCGGGTCCACTGGAGACGCCTAGGCCCCCCACCTTCTTCCACCCTCGTATTGGACTCAAGAAGCCCTGCCTAGCCTAGGGAGAAGGCATGTGGGCCTTTTATTCTGGGCCCCATGATGCCACAGGCCCAGGAGGTTGGAATCTGGTTAAGGGGCAGCTCATTTGTCCTGCTTTGGGAAGGAGGAGAGGCTTTTTTTGATAATCAAGAATCTGGCTTCAGCCTGTTAGAGCATAACAAGTAGGAGTTCCTGGCGGGTACGGGACCACAGGAAGGCTTTGAAGGTAACAGGTCTTGAGAAGTGGAAGGAGAAATGCAAAGAGAAGCAAGAGTTTCAGGAATCTGCTTTGCTCAGCAGGTGGAAGAATCAGCAGCCAGCTTGGGGAGTGGCAGCATGGACTCCAGTTCAGGATCAGCTGCCTGCAGAAGGCCCACCCACACCTTGGGGCAGTGCAAAGGCCCAGTGGCTTGGATCACAGCCCCATCCTGCTCCTATACCTCTTGTCTCTTTTCCAAAAATGCTCTATACCAGTGCTCTCCAATAGGACTTGTTGCAATAACAGAAATGTTCTATGTTTGCGCTGTCCAATAGGCAGCCACAAGCACTTGAAGTATGACTAATGCAACTGAGGAACTACATTTTAATTTTATTTCATTTTACTTAATGTAATTTAAAAATCACCACATGTGGCTGATGGCTATTGTACTGAGCTACACAGCTCTAGGCATCACTTTGGGTGTCCCTTGAGAAGCAGGACAGCAGCACTGCAAGGCAGCAGCACTATTACCTTAAGCTGGCCCACAACCATGCTGATGATGCAGCTATCTGGCGTGGGCTGATGGTCCTGCGCCGTGATGCTATGCTGGATTTTCTGGAACGGAAGGCTCTGCAAAGGAAAGAGTGGGTGGTGGGCTGTGGCCAGTGGGGTGGGGAAGGAGCTGCCTGCAGCCCAGCCCTGGCCCTTACTTACAGACAATTTCTCCACAATGGCAGCTTTCCCCTGGAATTGCTGTCCTTCCCACGTAAGGCATGACGCGTCAATCTGAAAACCAGGAAACCTGGGGTCAGGGCTTCAGAGCACAAGGAGTATCTCTGAGGCCCTGAAAGGACCCTGAAAAGGGTCTTGCTTGGGGAAATTAGTCCATGTCTTAGTTTCCCTGCCTGTAAAGAAGGAAAATGAGGTAACTTCCAAACTTTACAGGATGAACAACTTCTTTAATTACACCCCAGCACTGCAGAACCCAAGCTCTGAAAGACTATGTAACAAAATACAAACTTATTAATAAGTAAGTTCACTTCCCACCTTTTATTCAAGAAGTTGTATGGCCTTTGATATGCATGAGCTCCAGGCTGGCTATATGTGGCCAGGGCTCAGTCAAAAGCCATCCTGCTGCATGGTCAGTCAGCACCAGTCCCAGAAAAGCCATCAGTGAGTTCCACAGAGGCCCTTCCCATGGGGTCAGGGAGGAATGGAGGTTGACAAGGCCTTGCCTGGGACCCTCCCTACCATCAACATGTAACCCACTACCTTCACTTCCTCTCCACCCCATCTCTCCTGCCACAGCCTTCAGGGGCAGAACTCACAAGTGCCTCTGCTACTTACCAGCTCTGACATTAAGCAAGCTACTTTTTTTTTTTCTCCCCTTGAGTCTCAGTTTCCTGATATTTAAAGGGAACATGTGCTGAGGTTTATATAAAATGACATACATAAAGTACTCTTTTAGGACCTTGCTAACTCTTCTCTGGGTCAGGCCTGCTTTAATTGATTTTAAAAGCAATAAGGTACAAGTGCCAAGGATCCCAGAGTCATACCAGTTTGAGTTTTTAAAATTCTCTACCTATGATAATGACAATCAAATACCTGTGCTGGATTTGTTCTTCCACTGGTAAGATCCTTTTCTTTTCTTCAAAATTTCTGAACTGGCCCTGACTTTTTGGAGGGAGACACAAAGGAGTTTGCCCACAGCCCAGTCAGGCTGCAAGGCTATGCTGGATGACTCCTACCTCTCCTATACTGGGCAGACCTGCTAGGCGTGGCCTGATCAATCACATTTCTGTTTTGGGCAGGGTCAAATACAAGTAACTCTTGGTATATATGAACATCACTAAAATAGCAGCAAATCATATCTGCATAGAAGGGTTTCTCAAGACACACCAACCTCCCTGGACTAACCCCATTTGTTTCCCATCAGCATTCAGAGGCTTTTGGCCCCCCAAAGGAAGGTGGACCTGGGGCCTCCAGGAGAGATCAGCGGGGCACTGATGATGCTTACAGCTGCTGCCTCCAGAGGGCACCATGAGCCCTAGCCTCTGTCTGCTGCTGCCCAATCTAGAACAGAAGCACTCCCAGGACCATGGAATGGCAAGCCCAGAACCTGCTGCCTAGGGTATCAGAATCCAGTCTTATAGGTGACAGAAAGGAATGTGTGGACCAGGGAGTTGGGCTAGGCCTTAAGCCCCCTGTGCCATGGAGAGTAGCTCAGATAAAAGGGCACAGCCAAATTCAGTGAGGGCTGCCAGAACTTGTGAACTGGAGGCACTGGCCCAACACCTGAATTGATCCCCTGAGGTCCCATTCTGGTCCTAGAGCTGAAGACTTACATAAATTGCGCCTAGTTGGGTTCTGTCGTTATCAAATAACTGGTAGTAGTGTTGAATGAAGCTGGATCCAATCTGCTCCCAAATTGGCTTGTCTCCCATTCTGGAGCGTCACCCAGCCTCGTTGAGACCTGCAAGTCCAGTGAGACAGGGAGGGTAGTGTTGGTACCTTGGTACCGTGGAAGCAGGAGGTAGCCAGCCAGTCTCCTCACTGACCCCCACCCCTCCCAGACCTCCTTGAGTAGGGAGTCTTTTGCTGAGGTCTGTTCTCCCAGGAAACACAGAGAGGGCCCAGGGAACTGACAGGCGATCCCTCAATACAGACCAGTGCAGGGAGCCCAGAGGTGGACCAGACCCAGACCCTCCTTTGAGGGGCTCTCGTGGATGAAACAGCAGGACGGGTGCTGAGGGTGGAGCCAGGACAAAGGAAGGTCAGAGCAAGTCCAATGAGGGATGGGCTTTTAAGGAGGAGCTAATCACTCTCCCCATATCTTTTCATTTAATCCTCTCAATAACCTGCAAGGCGAGAGTTATTGCTATTCTTCCCACTTTGCAGGTCGGCAACTACTGATGTCTCTATGTGGAGTGTCTTCTATTGCAGCCTTCAGGCCCACTCCTTGTCCTGCTGAGACTCAGCACTCAGTCCCTCAACACTGCCCCCCGGGCTTACCGGCAGGTGGAAGAAGACCCAGTGAGAGTGGGGGGACATGGCTCCTCAAGGCCCCATTTGCAACAAAGACAGCGAGTGACTCCCCCCGCACACACTTTGTCTTAAGGGGGCAGTTTACTTCTTTGAGGCCAGGTGACATGATTTCGTCACTGATGTGGGTTACATCTACCCACTTCAGAGCTGGAACCATGGGTTCAGAGGATCACAGGTAATAACAGAAATGTTGGGAGGGGAAATGAAGGCTGTGAGGGGAAAATGTGTCATGTCTTCACATCCCCATCCCAGCAGTGGCTCCATCAGAAGAGCTGCCCCTTTCCAGTCTCGGAGGGGGGGAGGAGGGGGAGGGGGGGGAGCGCCCCCCCCCCACGCCGCTTCAGATATCAGGGACCCCAAGCTGCTAGATGGAAAACCCAAGCCCCAGATGAAAGAGTCGCTCACGCTTTGGCAGGCCCGGGTAGGGTGGCGCGCATCTCCCTGCTGGATCCATGACAGCAGACCTGTGTGTTGCTCTGTAGTCATCTCTGACTGTAGAGGAGCCCACCCCCTCTCTCCTGATAACAGGAACTCTGAACCAAAGCAGTAAGGAGGTGGGTTTGGCCCTGGCAGACAACCATTGGCAGTAGTGGGATCTCACGCAAGTCACTGCACTTCTTAGGGCCTCAGCCCCCTTCTCTTATATAAGAGGGTGGAACCCTGATGTTGCCAGTGGTTGTGGTCTCACTAAGGGAACCTAGTAAAGCCCTCAACTCAACATGGTAAGTGCTAGTTTGCTCCAGTCCCTATGACCTCACCCAAGGCCAGAGGAGCCAGAGGGAAGGACAGTGTTAGTGGGCAGTGGCTTATCCCCAATCCAGCCAATCTCCCTGCCTGTGACCAACACTCCAGCCAATGAGGGGCCAGGAAGCTGAGCCAGCTTTATTTTAGGTCCCCTAGGAGGTGGTGGCACTAAAAATAGCAGCTCAGTGCTGGGATGACTAGGAAATGTCCAGGAAAGTCTAAAACAAGCAGAGGAGAAAGCTTGGACCCGGCCAGGCCTGCTTGGGACAAGGTGTGTCCCAGTTCACACTCTGCCAAGAAATACATCAACAAATGGGAAAAACATAGGATCAACAGCTGGTCCCAGCTGCTCTGTCTTGGTCACATTTCCAAGGGGTCAGACTGTGACTGTACCACATGCAGACTTGGGTTACTGGAGGCAGGACACAGCCCCACATCTCGCATCTCTGCCCCTTCCACCCTAGAATTCACTATGCTTGGCTCACTCATCGTGGCCCAACTCTACCACATCATGCTCTCAAGATGCCTTGCTGAGCATCTTGAACTCTGGGGCAGGGGGAAAGCTGGAGGAATGGATGAGGGCCATCTCCCCCTCTGTCCTCAGCAGCCCTCAGGGAAGGTCTTGGAGAAAGGAGTATGCCAGTCAGAAGAAACAACATTAGCAAATGTCTGGAGCCACAGAAAGAGATTAGGGCAGGAAACCGAGAAGCTGGAGATGGAGGATGAGGGGAAATAAGGCCAGAAGCTGATCCAAAGAAAAAAAAAGTGGCACCATGTGGTGGGACAGTGAGGTGAAGGAAGTGGGGGGGTGTTTTTTCCTTTTTCAACATTGTTTTTAACAGTGTGATAACATGCTAATACAAAAACTACTTGGCAGAAATAGTGGTGGAGTAAAGAGGTGGAGGGATAAAAGGACAAGAAGACCCCTTTGGCCTGGTGGAGTGGGGCAGGGCAGAGTGAGCTCTCCTGAGGAACAAGACTGCTCAGGGGCTCCCAGAAAGTGGGAGGAGGAACCTTCAAAAGTATGTGGACTGAAGACTTTGCTTTAAAGATGTCAAATGGGGCCGCAGAGGACAACACCAACCTCATTCGAGGCCTGCTTGACCCTGATGTGTTTATCTCTATGTCATGATCACATCGCCATGTGGTCAGATTCCACTGTCAGCCCACTTTACAGGTGGGAAAACCAAGGTTCAGCTGGTTGCCCCAAGCTCACCCAGTACATCAGTGCTGATACTGGGTTCTCTGGTCAAGGCCACTGCTTGCTTTCTGCTAACTTTGCATCCCTGAGCTCTAAATCACAAGGCTGCCCATGTCCCTCCCCTACAAAACCCTCACCCTTGGGTTAAAGGTCAAACCCCCAAAGCCCCACAGGTGGCTATCCACACTCATCCCTGACTCCTCAGCCATTCTCTCCTACCTCCATCCAGCTCCACACATAAACACACCAGAACTCTCTGAGTGCTTGCTCCCTGTGTCGTTTGCACAGGTGAGTCCTCCTGCCGGGATGCCCGCCCTCCCCTCAGGTCACTGTTCAGATGCCACGCATTTGGATCCTCCTTTCCAGACTCAACTGTTGACCCCAACCCCACGTGCAAAGCCATATCAACACACCCAGGGCCCATTCCTCTGCCTAAACACTGTGGCTCTGGGCTGTGAGGGTTCCAGTGTGGTTCCTGCCACACCCGACCCCACCCCCTCAACCTCCCGGCACAGAGTCCAGCAAACTACAGGATTTATAGTTTCTGACTCCAAATCTTCCACAAAGCTTTCCACTCATAGCCAGGAGGCAGCATTCCTGAGTCCAGAAAAAGCAACAGGGTGCAGAGCCCACCTCCCATCCCCATGCAACATAGGGGAGAGGTGGGCCAGGCTGGGAGGATGTTCCCCAGGATGGCCAGCCAGCCCTGACCTTGTTTCTAATACATTTATTGTGGAAAGAACAGCCTGGAAAGAAACAAAATGCCAAGGCTGAGGGGCAGCCTCACATCAGATTGGAGACTGACCTTCATGACAGCTTCTCCTACAGCTCTTCCAAGAGGGCTGCTGACCACACCGTCTCCTGCTTCACTTAGGCTGACTAAGGCCAGGCTCCTCGAGGAGCAGAAATGACCTCGGTGACCTCTCACCCACTGAGCATCAGCCTTCACTGACCCTTAGGTCTCTGTGGGTGCAAAGACCCTCTAAAAATGTCTCATAAACCATGGCCCTTTCCCAATAACTTTGCACAGAGGCAGAGATGCCCCAGCCTTGTGTATGATTTCAAGTCATTCATACTCCCTAAGGCTGTCACAGACCCCAGGTTAAAACCTCTGGCCCAGGAGATTCCATTGGGTACCAGAAAAAACTTCATTTTTATCCTCTAATTCTGGGTCAGCGTTTCTAGTATTTTGAAACTTGAAACAGCAATGTCTGGCTGATAATGTCTCATTTTCACTAATGTGTATTACGTGTAGAAATGCGCTAAGGGCTTTACATGCATTTGTTCTAACACCCTGTGAGTCAACTCCCATGTTAGAGATGAGCAAAATGAGGCCCAGCAAGGTCAGCTAATTTGCTCAAGGTCACAAGCCTAATAAATGGTGGAACTGGATGGAACCATGCTTAGTGGACTCCAGAGCCAGGACTCCCAGTGATAACTAGTCTGGAGATAAAAATGAACAACATGGGGGCTTCCCTGGTGGTGCAGTGGTTAAGAATCCGCTTGCCAATGCAGGGGACACGGGTTCGAGCCCTGGTCCGGGAAGATCCCACATGCCGCGGAGCAACTAAGCCCGTGCGCCACAACTACTGAGCCTGCACTCTAGAGCCTGTGAGCCACAACTACTGAGCCTGTGTGCCACAACTACTGAAGCCCGCACGCTTAGAGCCTGTGCTCTGCAACAAAAGAAGCCACCACAATGAAGCCTGTGCACCACAACGAAGAGTAGCCCCCGCTCACCGCAACTAGAGAAAGCCCACGCACAGCAATGAAGACCCAACACAGCTAAAAATAAATAAAAATAAAATAAATTAATTAAAAAAAAAAAATTGAACATGTAGGGTTGAAGCCCTGATCTCTGACCGTGGCTTTCTAGGACAGGGGCAAGACGGGTCTGAACGAGGGCTTCTGCCTCCAAACAAAGGCACCAGGCAGACTGCCACACTAAACAATGGGTGTTTTCACGGGGGATGATCTCACAGTTTTCCCAAATCTTCAAAGTCACAACCCCATTCTACCATCTCAGCAAAGCAGAAATAGATGCTGGCCTAGGTGGACCTGGGTCAGGGCTGGGGGCAGAAGAGTGATGAGGAAGAGGACATTACTGACTCCAGACTAATAAAACAGAAGGATGCTCACATCTGAGGGCCCATCACCGAGGTCCGCAGAGAATGCCAGATGTGCTGAGCTTATAGTGGGATCCTTGAAACTGGCACCAACCATCTCTATTACCCTCACACTTACTGTCTGCTAGGCCTCCAAGAGCCCTGAGGCAGAGGCTGAGAAGGACTCCGACAGGTGGGACTGACAACCTTGGCTTAAACCCAGAGCACAGGCGTGCACTGTGGGGAGTGAGAGGGAAGGCTGCAGGGTGCCTGTCCTTCAGGAACAAACTGCACCTCTTTCCATGATCTGAGGGGTGCTGTATATCCTGTCCTATGGCCCTCCAATGACTTCCCTTCCCATTCCCCACTGACAAAGTCTCAACCATTTATCCTGCCTTCAAGGCCCTGGGTGACCTGGCCTCCCAGCTATCCAACCTTGTCTCCTGCCACCCACTCCTTCCCGGACTCTGCAGCCACTCTGGGCATTTTCCTGTTTCTGGAACATGTTGAGCCTGTCTCATTGGAGGGGTTTGCAACTGTTGATCCTTCTACCTGGATCACCCTTCTTCGTACATCTTCATGTGTCTGCCTCCTTGTCACATATGTGTCAGGACAAATGTTACCTCCTCATAGACACCTTCAGACACTGTGACCACTCAGTCTAAAGCAGCCACCCAGTTACTCACTTCACCACCCTGTTTAGTCTTCTTAGCACTTGTCACTGCATAAGATTGTCACATTCACATATTTGTTTATGGTCCGTCTCCCTGACTGGGGCACCCCTGTTCCCATGGTGCCTGGTCCAGCCCCTCTGCTCTGGAGGAGTGAGTTCTGGGCAAACCCTGTTCAATTTAAGTGGCCAAGTGACCCACTTCCCCTCCTCCCACACCTTCTGTCCAAGTTGTCAGGAAACAATCCTTTGCCTTCCACCCAGCCATCTGTCTGAGGCGTGTGGGAAGTGGGGCTTGGCCCCAAACACCCTCCCTCCCCCCGCAAGGTTCTGATCACCTGACGGACAACTGGGGCTGAATAGCAGGTACACAACCACACCCTCAAAGGCCTGGCCTCTAGCTTACTTCTCCTCTCCCTCATGGTACGACCCTCTGACCCTGTCTCTTCATCAGTAATTATGAGGATGTTAGGGGTAATCAACTGAGGGTATAAAGCAGGACTCAGCTGTAAGCAGTCATTGGCAGGTCCTAGGTGAATACTAGGTCAAGAGCTAGGAAGAAGGTGGGTATCTCAGTCTCCTGTAGGGACACCACACTAAAGAGCAGCCTTGACCAAGGACCGGCAACAGCCTCGTCCACCACTCCCCTGCCTGAAGCTGGGAGGGAAATCAACTAAGGTCTGCTGCCCAGATGGCTGGCCAGGACAGAACTCTTTCCTGGGGCAGACCCCTGATGTCTAGGTGCCCCCAGCACCCTAAGGGCCTTTTCCTTCTCTTCTATTTGAAGAGAGGGCTCCAGAGATTTCAGGCTGCCCTGGCTGGCCCAGAAGGTGAATCCCGAGACCTGCACTGTAGTCCCTCTGCTCCATGATTATTCAGTCCTTGAGTGGCCACCCCTTCCCAGGTGGCTCAGGGATCTCTGGGGCCCCTGTCCTAGAGAGCTCCCATCCATGAACTTGCTGGTTCATGTACTGTAAGTCAAACTCCTGTAAGCCAAACAGTTACATGTGTTCTCTCATTTGAGTCTCACAGCCCTGTAAAGCTGGTGTGATTAGTGTAACTTTGTAGATGAAGAAACCAAGACTCTGAGAGATTAGGAAAGAATTCAAGACCACAGAAGGCCGCTGGCATAATCAGCATTAAAATGTCCACAAAACTGGCCTGGACTGGAACAGCTGAGAGCCCATGTCAAGCAGCAGAAAGCATAGATGGCAAAATGAGGCTGTGAGGAATGGAGCCCAGGCCTTTTCTTCCCCTTTGAAATCAGCAAGCTCCATGCCCATCAGAACAGAAAGCCTCTAAGTGCATGCTCAGCCTGTCAAAGCAGGTTTACAACCTACAAATGAGAACTTGCCTTGACCCGGGCCTGACCATCTCTGCAAGTGAAACAATGTCTCTTTACAGACATCCTTCCAGGGGGTCACAGTTTCTGCCCTGGTGAGATCTAGTGGCTCTAATGCAGTACCTGAGGCTTTAAGAAACAAACATTCTAGAATTCCCCCAGTTTACTGAGGTAAACTACCCTCAGTTCCCAGGTACCTTGGACACACCCCTCTCATGAGGGGAGGTTCTCCTTCTCCAGGGTAGCCCCCTCTCCAGCCTGGGTGCTTAAGGAGTTGGCACATAGCAGGTACCAGCAACAAATAAAGAGAAAGGCCCAGGGTAGTGAGAAGGGCCAACCCCAGCTCTCTTGTGTTCCTCTTCCCTGGCCACTAAGACACTTCCCTAGTCGTAGCCAGACCTGAGCAAATGATTCCTCCCAGGAAGACACATTCCAGCTGATAGGGTGAGAAGGAGAAGGTGCCACACAGACCTGGTGGTAAGGGTGCTGACCAGAATGATCAGTCACTCCAGACTGACTCCAGGCCTGGAAGTCACTGCCGGGATAACCCACACGCTGTGGCCTCCCTCAGGGAGAGAGTCTTCAAGAATTCCTGCCACATATGGTCAAAGCAAGAAAATCACAGAATCTCAAAGTTGGGGAAGGGGTAGTCAACTCAAATCCAACTCCACACACACAAACATCCTCAAATGGCCCATCAGAAAAAAATAACTTTAGAAAGAGGCCCATCAGCGTATACGACAAACCCACAGCAAACACCATTCTCAATGGTGAAAAACTGAAAGCATTTCCTCTAAGATCAGGAACAAGACAAGGATGTCCACTCTAGCCACTATTATTCAACATAGTTTTGGAAGTCCTAGCCACAGCAGTCAGAGAAGAAAAAGAAATAAAAGGAATACAAATTGGAAAAGAAGAAGTAAAACTGTCACTGTTTGCAGATGACATGATACTATACATAGAGAATCCTAAAGAGGCCACCAGAAAACTACTAGAGCTCATCAATGAATCTGGTAAAGTTGCGGGACACAAAATTAATGCACAGAAATCTCTTGCACTCCTATACAATAATGATGAAAAATCTGAAAGAGAAATTAAGGAAACACTCCCATTTACCATTGCAACAAAAAGAATAAAATACCTAGGAATAAACCTACCTAAGGAGACAAAAGACCTGTATAAAAGAAACTATAAAACACTTATGAAAGAAATTAAAGACGATACAAACAGATGTTGAGATATACCATGTTCTTGGATTGGAAGAATCAATGTTGTGAAAATGACTATACTACCCAAAGCAATCTACAGATTCAATGCAAACCCTATCAAATTACCAGTGGCATTTTTTACAGAACTAGAACAAAAAAATCTTAAAATTTGTATGGAGACACAAAAGACCCCAAATAGCCAAAGCAGCCTTGAGGGAAAAAAACGGCGCTGGAGGAATCAGACTCCCTGACTTCAGACTATACTACAAAGCTACAGTAAAGAAGACAATATGGTACTGGCACAAAAACAAAAATATAGATCAATGGAACAGGATAGAAAGCCCAGAGATAAACCCACGCACCTATGGTCAACTAATCTATGACAAAGGAGGCAAGGATATACAATGGAGAAAAGACAGTCTCTTCAATAAGTGGTGCTGGGGAAACTGGACAGCTACATGTAAAATAATGAAATTAGAACACTCCCTAACACCATACACAAAAATAAACTCAAAATGGATTAGGACCTAAATGTAAGACTGGACACTATAAAACTCTTAGAAGAAAACATAGGAAGAACACTCTTTGACGTAAATCACAGCAAGATCTTTTTTGATCCACCTCCTACAGTAATGGAAATAAAAACAAAAATAAACAAATGGGACCTAATGAAACTTAAAAGCTTTTGCAAAGCAAAGGAAACTACAAACAAGACGAAAAGACAACCCTCAGAATGGGAGAAAATATTTGCAAACAAATCAACGGACAAAGGATTAACCTCCAAAATATATAAACAACTCATGCAGCTCAATATCAAAAAAATAAACAACTCAATCAAAAAATGGGCAGAAGACCTAAACAGACATTTCTCCAAAGAAGACATACAGATGGCCAAGAAGCACATGAAAAGCTGCTCAACATCACTAATTATTAGAGAAATGTAAATCAAAACTACAATGAGGTATTACCTCACACCAGTTAGAATGGGCATCATCAGAAAATCTACAAATGGGACTTCCCTGGTGGCGCAGTGGCTAAGAATCTGCCTGCCAATACAGGGGACACAGGTTCGACCTCTGGTCCGGGAAGATCCCACATGCCGCGGAACAACTAAGCCCGTGCGCCACAACTACTGAGCCTATGCTCTAGAGCCCACGAGCCACAACTACTGAAGCCCGCGTGCGTAGAGCTTGTGCTCCGCAATGAGAAGCCACTGCAGTGAAAAGCCCGCCTGCCACAACGAAGAGTAGCCCCCACTCGCTGCAACTAGAGAAAGCCTGAGCACAGCAATGAAGACCCAATGCAGCCAAAAATTAATAAATAAAATAAATTTTATTTAAAAAAAAAAAGAAAATCTACAAACAACAAATGCTGGAGAGGGTGTGGAGAAAAGGGAACCCTCTTGCACTGTTGGTGGGAATGTAAATTGATACAACCACTATGGAGAACAGTATGGAGGCTCCTTAAAAAACTAAAAATAGAATTACCATATGACCCAGCAATCCTCCTACTGGGCATGTACCCAGAGAAAACCATAATTCAAAAAGACACATGCACCCCAATGTTCAGTGCAGCACTATTTACAATAGCCAGGTCATGGAAGCAACCTAAATGCCCACTGGCAGACGAATGGATAAAGAAGATGTAGTATATATATACAAAGGAATATTACTCAGCCATAAAAAGGAACGAAATTGGGTCGCTTGTAGAGACGTGGATGGACCTAGAGACTGTCATACAGAGTGAAGTAAGTCAGAAAGAGAAAAACAAATATCGTATATTAACGCATACATGTGGAACCTAGAAAAATGGTACAGATGAACCGGTTTGCAGGGCAGAAACAGAGACACAGATGTAGAGAACAAACGTATGGACACCAAGCGGGGAAAGTGGAGGGCGTGTGGTAGTGGTGGTGGTATGAATTGGGAGATTGGGATTGACATATATACACTAATATGTATAAAATAGATAACTAATAAGAACCTGCAGTATAAAAAAATAAATTAAATTAAAGAAAATTTAAAAAGGAGGCCCATCAGGAGGTTCAGCTCAACCCCAGCACACAGAAATCCTGCCCAACTTTCAATGTCCATCCTGTGGAAAACTTTTTGGATCCACTCCCCTCTCTCCAAAAGGACTATTCCCTTGCACTTCTGGGGAGAGCGCCTCTGTCTGACTCTGGGAAGATGTCCTGATAGATATCACTCCAGGAGCACTGGGCACTTGAGTAAGTGACCTGAGAGGGTCTCAGAAGAGACAGAAGCCACAAACCCAGGTTCCAGGCAGGGAATGAGGCCACAGACCACAGAATGCTGGTGAGATTCTCAGGCACCAGGAGAACACCCAGCAGAGACCCCTGAGGAATGGAGGAGCTACCAATCGAAGACAGCTGCTAGACTCGACAGCCACAGCAATTTGGAGTGGTGACAGTCAAGTTTCTCAAGGGACCCCAGACTTTCCTGGCCCCAACATCCTGGAGTATACCTTGTTCTGTGGTTTCTCCAGGCACTGGAGAGGAGAGTGGGCTCACTAACAGACTTTCCTCTCTGGTGCTCTAATCATTCAGAAGCCCCCTCTTTTGCAAAGGGCCAAGAGCCCCTTGTGGGTCCCTTCAACTTAGCCCTCAGCACATAATAGTAACATTACCTCTGTCTCCTCCACTACTGGGACATCCTTTCCCCAGCACCAGGACTTGGTAGGATTCATTATTCTACCTCCAGCCTCGGCCCAGTGGGCTGACACATAGAAAGCGCTGCAAGAATGGTTGCTGAATAAAATGGATCATTGGTGTAAAAGAAGAAAAAAAATAATTTCAAGCAAGATACTAATGCCTCAGTAAGGGTATTCCAGAATTTTTTGATATGAGGTGCCTTCCAGTTCTAAAATTTGAGAATTCTTTCACTTAAATCATTCTTCCCATCCCAACCCACCAACTGCAAAGACAGCAGAATAAAGTGAAACGTGGCTCAGAGAGGAGAGGTGGGCTCCATGTCACTAAGGGACCTAGATGAGCTGGCTGAGAACCCAGCATCCTTACAGCCTGCCCCCTTGCTTACACAGCCATATCCTGACTGTCCCATGCCAGGCCCCACCTCCCAAGTCAGCCCTACATGAAGAGAGGGTGCAGACTGATTCTGGAGAACCTCAGGGTTCTTCTCGTATCTCTGAGCTCTGAGACACAGATAGCCTGCCAAATTCCAGAAGGGTCAAGGATTTATGGGGGTCAGGATGCCTAGCAATGCCTAGATGACCCCAGACACATAAGTTATAAGGAACTTAACGACTGGAATGAGAGGGAGGGACCTGAATTCCTCCTGTTCCCAAGTAACCTTTGTTCCTTTTTCCCAAGGAACAGCAGCATTTTGACCTTGAAGAAAACGCTTCTTTTCAAGTCACCTAGGGCTTTGCAATGTGTGAACTAATCCACAGCCATAAAGCCTAATTCACCTGACACCAGTGTCCTAGAAAGAACCAACCCAGACAATCTCAAGGTCTTGGAACAACTACTTATAGCACTAAGAGATCCAATCACACTGATCCTATTTGTGTCCTGTGGGTGGTCCCTCCTTCTTGACCACCTCCACTGGCAAACCAGGCCTCTCTTGAGTCTGCTGAATGAACCTGACTCCCATGTGCTCGTGGGCTAGGATGTGGACTAGGAGGGTTGAGTCCAGAGAGAACGCAGGCCCTGGTGACGAGATCTGGACAGAACCTTCCTTGCCTGTCCTCCTTAACCAGGGAGAATGCAATTCAACTGCAGGAAAACTTCCAAGGCTAGAGTTCAATGACCAGAAAAATATTACCTGGGGAAATACTCAAGGAAAAAAAATTCCAAGGATGGTGGCTTCCTGCATCACAGGCCTAACTCAACTCTCCTAAAAGAACTGCATGCTGCTGAGGCCAGGTCTGCAGAGACTTAGCTGCTTCTTTATCCCTGCAAGAACTGTGGCTCAGAAGCTACACTGGGGTCAGAGGAATCAAGGTTTAACAAACTGTCTTTTCTCCATATCCCATGGTCTTCTCTGGACTTGTCCCTTAATTTTATCACCAATCAGGAGTGCCTTTACAAAGCCTGCTAGAAGACTACTCTATGGCTAAATACTTCTCTACTTCCAGAAATCAACAGAGTCCTTGGAGCCATCATTAAAGGCAATTTCCCAAGGCCCAACCAGCTTCCTGCCTGTTCATAGGTCACTCAGTTGTTGGAAAGTGAGCAGGCAGGTGAGGGAAGCCTGACTTTCTGCAGCCTCCAGCTCTAGTGCTGCCACCCAGGCTTCAGAAGGGCCTCACAGAGCATAAATCTGAGCCCCACAGCCCAGATGTGCCCCATGCCCAATGTCTTGCAGCTCAGCCTCTTGTTTGGCACTAGGCTCAAGGACCTCAGACCTGGATTCTACTTTCCCCTCCATTAAACCCCACCTTACCGTTACCATTCTTATCGAATCATTCTCCACTGTGGGAAAAGGGCAGATGACTCTGGGAGAGGCAGAAGTGAGGATTAGGCTGTGCTGAAGAGATCTAACGATGTGTTGGAGGCTCACACATTCAGCCTTACCTCCTTGGCTTCCTCCCTCCCCTCCCTCCACTAACGCGGCCGGCAAACCCACCCACGGCTGGGGCCTGATCACTGACAGAGAGAAGGGCGGGGACTGAGCCTACGAGTCCGGAGCCGCCTCATCTCATCAGGCCAGATCCTCCAAGACTGGCCGGGGGTGAAGTCCCACGTGGAACACCCTCCCACCCCAGATTCCCTGACCCTGGCCTCGATGCAGGAGAATCTGAGTTCCAGAGTGGGAGATAGGTTTCGTGCACTCTCAGCGGGCAGACAAGCAAGGGAGCGTTCACCTACATCCTAGCCGAGCTATGGCTGAGAACCGGGTGAGGGTAGGGCTGCGGCAGGCGGGCGCCCTTACCCAGTGCTGACTCCGGAGCGGGCCGGGTGGCACCTGCCCATCCCCGGATCCTTGGCAGGCGGGCGGCAGGACGTGTGGCTGGGGTCCGCCCGCTAGCCTGCCTGCAGAGTTTGCAGGACTCGGGCAGGCCGGGCTAGGCCAGACGGGGCGGGGCCCGGAGAGCCCCATCCGGGTGGTCCAGAACAGAGAAAAAGGCCCGGCCCCGGCGCGGTCCGGTGTGCCCGCCACGGGCACGGTACGCCTGAAATGGGTTCCTGGCTGTCTCTCTCTGTGTTCCCCCCGGCCGCCGCCTCAGAGGACCGACGGGAGGCGGAGCCGCGCGCGACACATGGCCCCGGCCCCGCGCGGCTTCGGGCCGCCGGGGGGGGGGAGGGGAGGGGCGGCCCGGGGACTCGCAGCTGAGGCTCCAGGCGACCCGGAGCGCGGCTCCTGCGGCCCAGCCCCCGCCCCAGCGCGCTAGCCCCAACACTCACCCGAGGGGCTGGCACGATGGCGGCAGCGGCGGCGGCAACCCAGCGCGGTCTGCGACCGACTGTCCCTTCCCCCCTGCCTTCCCTTGCCACCCCGCTGCACTCTGGGAAACGCAGTTCCCCCCATTCTCCTTTTCGGCATAGGTGCGCCAGGAGAAAACTACAGTTCCCGACGTCCTATGCGCCGAGGCCCAGACACGGCCCGCAGCGCGGGAGGGGAGACTAAGTCAGGGAGGGAGGCCGCTGAGGCGAGCCCCTGAGAATTGTGGTCTAGCGGAAGCCTCTGGAACACCCGAGCTTGGCGCCAGGCGGGGGTCAGGGCTCAGTTATCGCTAAGTCCCAGCTGGTCCGGCCCAGCTCTGGTTGCGCGGCTGTTCTGTGTTGGCCCCGCCTCCGTGGGAGCTCGGCCTGGCCCCAAACTGGCCTAGCCGCCCCTCCCTGGGCCCCTGAGCTGTTTCCGCTCGCAAAGCCCCCTCCCCTTTGGTGCTCTGGCCGCCCCTGCAGCTCTTCCGAGTGTTGCTCTAAGGCCAGCCGGGGCGGAACGCACAGCTTCTGTTTGTCCCAACATTCTTGCGCCCTGCCCGGTGCTAGTCGGACCCAAAGCTGGTTTCAAGCAGGCGAGGCTTTTCTTGGGCTGGAGACAAGATTACTCTTTAGATTTCTGCAGTTAGGGTCTACAAGACATTCTCACAAGTTTGTTTTTTGTTTTTTTTCCAGCAGGCAGAGCAGCTAAGAGTTTCATTTTTATTAAAAGAGTAATAACTGGCACGCCCAAACCTTCCCCGTGATTTAAGTGATAAAATTGTCCATAATCTCCCTCCCATTGCCCTTTCCTTTCAACGCCCATTTTCATCGTTTCCCGGGCAACGCAAACATTTGAAATAAGGCCTGTCACTAGTTCAGGCCTGCTGGGGAAATGCTCTGCAGCTAAGCCAGGGGGGTCACAGGTAAAGTTAATAGCGACAAGTCTTCTCCTGACCAGAGATCTCTCAGTTCTCTTGTTCTTCCAGAAGGGTCCTTCACAGATCCTCACCGTCAACCCCACCACTCCTCCCGGGAATGCCTCATACGACCAGGCCAGGCTTCTGTTTAATTAAATCCCAGATCTGTATTACATTGCCTGACTAGATTCTTCTCTTATTACTCAGTCAGGGAGACTCTGCATTGCCCTGCTTGTGGTGTATCTAGGACCTCCCTTGCTCTGAGCTGTCCTCCTCCCCTCCAGAAGCTAAAACACCAGATAGGTTGTGTGCTGACAACATCCAGACACCGGGGAGACCTAGGCAGTCTGGCCCTCACCCTGTCCTGGGAGTGCTGCTGAGAGGTTCAAGTGAGCCAAAGCTGAAACAGTCTAAGTCCCTTCAACACACAGGAGCTAAAGGACACACTACAGAGCATGGCTTGGGCCTGGGAAAATCCTCACTCCTTATGAAGAAGAGTGGGGCAGTTGAGCAACTGATCCAATACCTACCCATAAAGGGCTTCAGTCCCACCTGGACTGGAAGGGCACTGCTGTGCTTCCACCACCTTATGACAAGCCAGAACTAACCCTAGGAAGGGAGAGATACAGTCCCTTCCACATCTAGGTACCTGCACAACCTTTCTCCCACCCCTCCTCCCCACCACAGACTTGTTTCTCAAGTCAGTGCCAAGGGGCCAGAAGGAGAGCAGAAACTAGAGGGACATTAATTTTAGAGTCATTCCAGTTTGAAACCACAGGGAAAGCCCCCAGGTAAGTGGCTTTTTCCATAAGTAACAGAGAAAGGAGTCATACGTTTTATGGAGCCCAGTAAGTGTCCATTTGTGCCCGAACACCCATGTTAAACATGGCTAGCTTTAAAGGCATTTGTAGCTAGCTTTGAGCTAAATTACTTGGAACTATAGATAAAATTGTCACCTTGCCACTACAATATCCAATCTAAAGAAAGATGTTAACAGCCAAGAAAATGAGTCAAGGGGTCACAAATCCCAACTCCTATGCTTGAAGTCCTCTATGGATCCACCTCCTTCACAATGAAAGTGTGCCAAAGTCAAAGGTATCTGTATAAGAGTCCATGGCTAGCTCCAGCTACGGTCTTCACAGATTTAAGTAACTGCATGCCCATGTGTGCCAGACACTATACTAGGCCTAAGGGCTATAATAGTGAGCAAAGTTCAACTCCAGCTGAAAATTCTTAAGGAATTCAAAACCCTCAGAGAAGTGGACTGCCACAATTCAGTTTAGTTCTCAGTTGCTCCTTCTCCCAGTTGAAAGGACACAGGGAGCTAACCCATGGGCCCAAACCAGGTCCATTTGGTGCAATTTCCAAACTCTTCCAGGTGAGCTGGAACTCTGCAAAGACCTTATGAGGCCAGGGTCCTTGTGCTTAGGCCCTCTTTATGGAGAAACCTAGTCACTGAAGCACCTCTACTCTCAGGGTCAGCCTGGTCCTTGAGACCTAAGGCGCAGAAGGTGGAGGCCTATCAGGAAGTCCATCTCCCCATGTTTCAGGGACCCTTAGCTGAGTCCTTATAAAAATAAATTGGCGAAACCCAAATAAAAACCTTACTTTCTGTTTAATCTGTTTTGCCAAACAAACACAGTGAAAACTTTAGTCTAATTGTACAGAAAATAGAATTTGTAACCAGTAGCAAACATAACAGGATAGACCTAAGTCCCTGGCAAGCTGGATCTCCATCAACAGGTCACCTAGATCACCTTGTCGATGGCCTCCTGGGAGGGAGGTCCTAGGAGGCAGAGGCACAGATCTGCCAGTCCCGAACAGAATCAGAGGCTGCACCTGGGAAGGAAAAGCACAAAAAGTAGAACTGATGTTACTTGGATCTCTTATCACTACACACAGAAGAGTTGTCTCTGATTGCCGGCCAAACTCAAGGTTCAGTTGTTTTCCCAAAGCCATAGTCCTTGGGCATCTCGCCTGCATCCCTAGGGGATGTTTCAAGTTCAGTGGTTCTGAAGCCTCTGCTTAACCAGAAACTGCAACATAAACTTGGGGTTGGGGAGTGAAGGTGGGGAGGGGTAGACAAAGTCATAATTGCTGGTGTCACCAGTGCAGAGTCTGAGATCCCAGACTTCAGGACCTTGCTTCAGGAGGAAACAAGAGAGGGTGCTTGGTCACCAGCAAAAGAGTCCAGCTGCCCTAAGGCTCAGTACTGCCAACCAGTGCCCCAGGAGTATGAGGGAGTTCAACAGCAGCGGCCTCAGGTCCCTCTAAGCTGGCAGGAGTCTGGGAGTCCTGAAGGCCGAAAGGGGACTTGTTCACATTCCGTGCTTCTTGCGGATGACAGCCATGGCCAGCAGCCGATCCTTCTCGCGTAGTTCTTCACGGAGTTTGGCCTCGGTGAGACGCAGGTGACGGATGCTGCCCTTCATCTCCTTCATCTTCACCTCCATCAGCGCCAGGATGTCCCGCTGCTCGTTCAGCTTGCGCAAGAGCTCCTCCTCTGTGGTGCCTGACGACAACGAGTACGAGTGGTCGGAGCCAGTATCAGGGAAGCCCTCTTCCCCGACCACCACCAACTGGGGGCCCATGGGGCACTCGGCAGCCTCCAGCCCTGCTGTAGCAGCCTCAAGCTCCGACGCAGCGGCTGCGGCGGCTGCGCCCTCTGCGGCCGCGAACTCCACTTGCACCGTCAGGTCAATGGGCTTCACATCTTCTCCCGTGGGAGTGGTGGGCGCCGGAGGCACGGATCCCGGAGCCTGGCTGCTGTCCACAGCAGCCTGAAGGGTGAGGAGCACAGCAGCAGAAGCAGATACCAGGTTCGGCTGCAGCTGAGCGGTCTGGGCAGTGGAGGCGGACGGCGACGGCTGCTGCTGCTGCTGTTGTTGCTGCTGCTGCTGCTGTTGCTGCTGCTGCTGCTGCTGCCTGCGGCGGGCGGCTGCGGCCCCCGCGGGTCTGCGCGCTACTTTGCGCTCGTTGACGCCGCGCAGCGGGAAGATGGTGGGGACCCGCACCGTGTAGGTTTTGCGGCCGCCCTGGAAGTGAACGCTGCAGAGACGGTGGCCCGTGGTGGGCTGGAAGGTGGAGAAGCACCCACTGACGCCGGCACGGGACACATTCTTGAGCCAAAGGCGCCGCAGCTCAGCGTCCTTGGGAAACGTATAGAAGTGCAACGCCTTGTCCCGGTGCGAGTTGTTGTAGCAGCCTGGCACGCAGCACGTAAAGCCAGGCATGGCTGCGCCGCGCGGCCCGGCCCGGCCCACCGGCCTTCTGAGCCTTTCGACGGCCCGGTCTGTATGCCGCCGCCCGCCCCTCGACGGGCGGCACCGCGCGAGGCCTCGGGCGGCCTCCCACTACTGCCGCCCGGCGCGGCCGGACTGGCCCGGCGCCCTGTGCCCAGAATACGCCTCCCGTCGGCCCGCGCCGAGCCAGCCGCCCAGCCGCCCGCCTGCGCTCCAGAGTGGGCCCCAGGGACGCCGCGAAGGACCGCCTGGGAAAGAGGACTACGCCCTCCACAATGCACCGCGGCAGAAGCCGCTCACTTCCGGAGCGGGGGCGCGCTTGTTCCGGCCTCTATGCAGGGCACCGCGACAGCCCACGTAGAGCGGACTCTTCCCCTACACGGCTCACCCTCGGCGGACTAGAGAGGCGTATTCGGTCGGAACGCTGTCGCTTGGACCGCCTTTCGCAAGGACCTGGAATCCTGATGGGGGGGTCGGGCGGCGCGCGTCTCTCCAGTGCGCAAGCGCCCTGGACATGTGCCCACGGAAACTACAAATCCCGCAATGCCTTGCGCTAAACTTGGCGGCTGCGGCCTGGAGCGCCGCCTAAGGGAAAGGTCGGGTTGCAAGCGGACCAGGTTTCGGACGAGGCCGTGCTGTTCGCCGGAAGCGATCCCCCAACCGTGAGCTGCTGAGTGCACGGCATTCCTGCGGGGGAGGGGAGGAAGGACCTAAGCCTCAGTGTCCCAAAGGACCTCAGGGAGCCCTTTTGTCTGCATTGGAGACTCTCCCCCGACTCAGACGCCGCTTGCCTTGACTGTCTTATTGACCTAAACATAATCATCACTAGGCGCCTACTGTGCGCCGAGCATAGTGCAGGAAGTTGGGAACCGTGCAGGAACCATACCGACGCGGCCTGACTATAGAGGGATGAGGGTCAGACTTTTGGATAATAGATGTGAATGAATGCACACTAATGGATGTCTAATCACAGAAATAAACGCTCCAAAAACAAAAATCAACAAGGGAGAGGGAAAAGTGGGAGGCGGAGGCCCAGGAAGAAAAAATCCACGAAAAGCTTGGTTAGGGAGGAGTCGCTGGTTTTTGCCACGGGAACCAGCCTGTAAGAACCTGAGGCAGGAAGGAGCTAGGCTCTGCCCTTAAGGATCCTCAAGGGTAGCCAGAATAGCAGAAGCTCCGAAAGATACCAAACTGGGCCAAGTTAAAAGATTTGTGATTTTATTCTGCAGGTGACTGGGAACTGTTGGAGGGGTGTTAAACGAGAGGTTGGACAGGATTTGTATTGTAACAAGTTACCTCCCCACTCCCTCGACTTCCTTGGGGAAAGTGTTCTAAAGGGCAAGAGAAGCTGTGGAAAACCAGAGAGGAGGCCAGGCACTCGTCCAGGAGAATTACCTGTAAGCTAGCCCTCCTTTGCCGAGTTCCCCGTTTCTCCCACTTCTTGCCGTTCTTCACCCTTTCTCCTGACTCTCCCTCCTCACTTTTTTCTCTTCTGATTACAGACCACGGGTATGAATTCAAAGCCTAGTTTATATATTATTTCTAATTATTTGATATAAAAACAAAATAGATCGGGCCTTTTAAAAGTTTGCAAAAGCACTCCAAGTTAACTGTCACTTTTTTAGTTATTCCTTTTTATTTTTGGCTGCACTGGGTCGTTGTTGCCGCACACGGGCTTTTCTCTAGCTGCGGCAAGCAGGGGCTACTCTTTGTTGCGGTCCGTGGGCTTCTCATTGCGGTGGCTTCACTTGTTGCAGAGCGCGGGCTCTAGGTGCGCAGGCTTCAATAGTTGTGGCGTGCAGGCTCTAGAGCGCAGGCTCAGTAGTTGTGATGCACAGGTTTAGTTGCTCCGCAGCATGTGGGATCTTCCCAGACCAGGGCTCGAACCCGTGTCCCCTGCGTTGGCAGGCGGATTCCTAACCACTGCACCACCAGGGAAGTCCAAGTTTGTTATTCTTTATTGTAAAACAGACCCACACTTAAAATGTTCTAGAAACATACAGGACAATGGGGAAAAAAAGAACTATTTTTCTGGTCCCAACACCCAAACATTACCATTGCATTTCTGTTTACAACCAATGTGACCCTTGGTTATTTGTGTGGATTTCGCAGAACCATTCCTCCTGGCCAATGCAAACTGAGGTCCACAGCTTGAACCCCTTCAAATTCAGAAATGCGTTCTTTAGTATGTGTAGCCCATGGTGAAAGATGTGCATTCATTTGGGTGAATCATTTATACAAGTGTAAAAACATGAATACACACTGTTATATGTTTAAATGTTTATAAAATGTGTGCAGTAGAGATAAAATTCAGCAAAGGTCATTGCATCTGTTATTATGTATTTTCATTGTCATACAGTTACTCATACGGTTCTACTCCTACCAGTCTCAAGACCTACCTTACTCAAAAAATGTTGGTGAGAAGTCAAACTGATGTCATTTCTTTATGTACAGAACATTGAAAATTATGCTCTATAAAACTACTTTCCAGACTTGAGGACACGGGGAGGGGGAAGGGTAAGCTGGGACAAAGTGAGAGAGTGGCATGGACATATATACACTACCAAATGTAAAACAGTGGGAAGCAGCCGCATAGCACAGGGAGATCAGCTCTGTGCTTGTGTCCACCTAGAGGGGTGGGATAGGGAGGGTGGGAGGGAGACACAAGAGGGAGGGGATATGGGGATATATGTACATGTATAGCTGATTCACTTTGTTATACAGCAGAAACTAACACACCATTGTACAGCAATTATACTCCAATAAAGATGTTTAAAAAAAAAAAAAAGGGACTTCCCTGGTGGCGCAGTGGTTAAGAATCCAGCTGCCAATGCAGGGGACATGGGTTCGAGCCCTGGTCCGGGAAGATCCCACATGCCACGGAGCAACTAAGCCCATCCACCACAACTACTGAGCCTGTGTGCCACAACTACTGAAGCCTGCGTGCCTAGAGCCTGTGCTCCGCAACAAGAGAAGCCACCACAATGAGAACCCCGCGCACCACAACAAAGAGTAGCCCCTGCTAGCTGCAACTAGAGAAAGCCCGCGCGCAGCAATGAAAACCCAACGCAGCCAATTAGTTAATTATTAATTTAAAAAAAAACACTCACACTCTACCTTCCAGTACATAAAATCACCTTTAATCTACACTTAGTCTTCTACACTCAAAAAAATGTCTGGAATGCAACGCCTGGCTTTCTCCCCACCCCCACTGCCCTGCCCACCTTCTGTCTTGTCACCTCTGGAGAAAGGCAAGAACCTTTGTCACATGTCTCCCGGATTCCAATCTTGCCTTCCCTACAATCTGTTCTTTACATGGCTGCCAAAGAAAATATAATTATGTAATACCTCTGCTTAAATCCCTCTGGTGGCCTATTGCATTTAGAATATTCTCCAAACTCCTTTCCAGAACCTGCGATACCTCACATGGTCTGGCCCCATGAACCCAGTTTTTTTGATTGTTCGTTTTCAGTTTTGCTTTCTTGTGTTTTTTGGCCACATCACGCGGCTTGTGGGATTTTAGTTCTTGGACCAGGGATTGAATCCAGGCCCTTGGCAGTGAGAGCGCAGAGTCCTGACCACTGGACCACCAGGGAATTCCCCCAGTGTTTTATTATTTAAAATAATATTTATAAAATATTATTTTATTATTATTATTATTTTGGCTGCATTGGGTCTTCGTTGCTGCGCGCGGGCTTTCTCTAGTTGAGGCTAGCGGGGGCTACTCTTCGTTGCAGAGCACGGGCTTCTCACTGCAGTGGCTTCTCTTTGTTGTGGAGCACGGGCCCTAGGCGCGCAGACTTCAGTAGTTGTTGCTTGCGGACTCTAGGCTCGCTGGCTTCAGTAGTTTTGGCACTGAGGTTCCGTAGTTGTGGCTTGCGGGCTCTAGAGCACAGGCTCAGTAGTTGTGGTACACTGGCTTAGTTTCTCCGCAGCATGTGGGATCTTCCCGGACCAGGGCGCGAATGTCCTCTGAATTGGCAGGTGGATTCTTAACCACTACACCAGCAGGGCAGTCCCTGTGTTTTGTTTTGTTTTTTTGACAAATAGTAAATATAACGTTTAGTCAATCATGTAAACACAGTAAAGACGATCTATGCAAACACAAATAATGCTGTGAAAAGTAAGCTCATTCTCAAATTGTTTTGAGAAGTTTTTTATGTTTTTTCCATATTATCCAGTCCAAAGCTTTACAAATAATGAATAAATATTGCACTTAGGTGGTTGATAGTGATCGTGGAAATGTGCCTGCAAAGGGCTAGCAATTCAAGTCAGATAACACAAAGGTCAGATCTAAATGACGAGGAATATGATTTTCCTCTGCAGTTCTCTAATTTTGAGAAGCAAGAATCTTATTTTTTCTTTGCTCTATTTTTTAACATAAGCACAAATATGCCCATGCCACTGCCAGTATCTGAAACTTTACACACAATTTAGGAGCATGAAGGAGAACTCCACAGGCAACTCAGAGCTCAAGTTCTATTTCAGCTCCCATTAAAATTTAAGAAAGGGGACAGGGGGCTGTCAGTTGGTGAAAATATGGTAATGGAGTCTCCAGCATTAACAGAACTTTTGAGAGCTGGAATTAATCTCAAAATTGCTGATGTTTGGAGATTTTAACATCTCTGCTGGATCACAAACAGCCCACTAGCCTCTGAGCCTGCAAACTGATCTCTTGTGATAGATACAGGTCCTATAGACACATTGGTCTTTGCAAATGCAAATCTGATCAGGTCACATATAGAATACAGTTATTTTTTTCCTGGCCCAAATGTGTCTCTCCTCATCTTCGGAGAGGGAGATGAGAATGAGAGACATTCTCACAAATAGTCACTGCTATTTATTCATGACCTGGCTTATTACTTGTCAGATCCTGAGTTAAACATTATCTAATTGACTCATTACACACACACACACACACACACACACACACACACACACACACTCTTATTAGGTGGTTATCACCCTCATCTTACAGGTGAGGAAACCGAGGCTTCGACTGGCTGCACATATTTGCCCAGGCTCAAGGTAAGGATGCCCGCAACACCCGTTTGTTACCACCACTGTACACCCCGGGCGAAGCCTGCGGCAGGACTAGAACTGCAATTCCCGTGGGGCTGTGCGGCAGCCTCGCGAGAGTTGACCTAAATTCAGCAGCATCGCGAGAGTTGGCTTAAATGTGGCGGCGGGAAGCCGGCGATCGTAGCTACCGAAGCGGCTGGGAGGGCTGGCTGCTGAGGCGATGGCGGACAGCTACAGCCGGGACAGCGAGCCTACGACGCGCACGCTGCTACGGCGCGTGCTGGATACAGCGGATCCGCGCACCCCGCGGCGACCCCGGAGTGCTCGGACTGAGTATGTGAGGGTGCCCCAACACAAGAGCAACCAGAGGGAGTGGGCGATGGGGTCCAGAGCTGACCCTGTTTGGAGACGGAAACTGAGTCTCGGAGAAGAGCAGAGTCCAGGGCTCTGAGAACAGGCTCCTTTCTCCTCGCTGGGCTCGGGTCAGCTGTTTGTGCGTCCACCCCTGAGACTCCAGGCCGCTCGGAACCTCAGAGCTCAATTATGCAGGCGTCCTTGGGGGTCCGCTTCTGGAAGCGAAGGATAGGTGCCCAGAATCTGGACCTCTGCTATGTTCTCTAGGCCAGTTTTTTCCAGAGTATGTCCAGGCATCTGCCCTGAACTGTCTCCCAAGCGGTTCCCAGCTGAAAGATGGGAAAGGAGTTGCAGAGCATAGCCTGGGTAGCAGTCAGGAGGCAGGAACTGGAAAGATGCTTTGCTACGGAGCAGCGAATTTGGCCTGAGGTGGTGGGAGTGTCAGTGGGTGAGGGCTGTGGTGAGCTCATGGTGCAGAGAGGGTGGAAGATGGCATCTGCTGACTTCCTGGGGCAGTGCAGTTCCTTTATAGACAATGGGAAGCCATTCGTTATAGGTTTTAGACCTATGAGTGATGAGGTGGGAGTTGTGCCAGAGGAACATTTATGTGGTTCTAGAATCTGAGAGGGGATTGGATTGGAGAGAGTAGGGCTGGAGTGACCCATGTGGAGGTTGCTGTCAGACCCTGACTAGTACTTAAAAGGTTTAAAGATGTTGAAATATCCTTGGATTGTTTTAGTGTCTAGAATGGATACTTTTCCAGTTGTTTCTTTTATCTGTGTGGTTAACCCCTACTTCTGCCATAGTCACTTCTGTGAAGCCTTCCTCAGCCCTTCTCTCTGGCTGGGTCATCATATTCCTTCTCTCTTCCCATACCCCTTGGGCTCCCTTTCATCCACAACCCTGTTGACATAGAACTGGGAATAGGGCTGTGGGAGGGCAAGTGGTTTCTGGTCCCTGTCCCTAAGGGTAAAGGACTTCAGCCAAGATCCCTGACGAAGACCCGTCTCTAGTTCACCCTCCCTACATAATTCTCACAGTTGCTGCTCTTTACACAGTGTCCAAAGAGCCCTGCTTCAAACACCTTCCTCTAGGAGGCTGAGGAGCCAAACAAAGATGACTGCCAGGCGTTGTTCTCATAGAGCCAGGGTAAGTGCCCTACCCACTGATCACTACAGGGCTCTGGTTGCCTTCAGGGGGCTCTTGAGTTATAGCTCTGCTCTGGAGCCCACCTTGAGGGACTGTCAAGGCAAAGGAACAAACTGATTGCTTGATGCTTTTACCCAAAGTCTATTGACAGATTGGCCCATGTTCAAGCCAGTGGACACCTGGAGGAACAGACACCCCGGACTCTGCTGAAGAACATCTTACTAACTGGTGAGTGAGGACTGGCCTGCAGTGAGAATCAGGCACCAGCCCTGTGGTATCTCTCATTTCGGGCAGCCTGCCCTGCCAGCTCCACTCTCTCCTTGCTATTTCTACAGCCCCGGAATCTTCCATCCTAATGCCAGAGTCAGTGGTGAAGCCAGTGCCGGCACCGCAGGTGGTCCAGGCTTCC
This sequence comes from Balaenoptera physalus, assembly GCF_965194825.1. Lineage (NCBI taxonomy): Eukaryota > Metazoa > Chordata > Mammalia > Artiodactyla > Balaenopteridae > Balaenoptera > Balaenoptera physalus. The sequence goes on along the minus strand of NC_138900.1, from coordinate 49,486,240 downwards.
AGACGGGAAAGCGGTCGGGGCAGGTGCAGTAAATTCCCCCCTTGGGCTAGGCTGCTGGGCATTACTAGTCAGGGAGCCTCTTGGGGCTCTAAGAGCCGGAGTTGGGTGTCCTGGCTTGTCTGAGAAAAGCTCCATCCTTGTAGCCTGGAGCTGCAGCTTCCTGAACTTGAGCCCCCCACAACCCTGGCTCCAGGTCTGCTGGCTCTTGGCAGAAGGAAGCAGAGACTGAGGTTGTCAGTGTTTCAGCAAGGAGTGGACTTGGGACTGCCTCCCTCCCAAGGTGAGGTCCTGGACAACACCTGTGGCCACCCTCTCTGTCCTCTGGAGAGACTGAGGAGGCCTGAGAGAAGCCTGGGTAACTTATTATGGTTTCTTTTTACATCCTCTTGCAGAGCCTCATGGGAATGCTGATGCCTCTTCCCTCACCAGGTGCTGTTGCCTGTTCCGGGAGTTGGTGGAGGAGAGGCTTGGGGAAGGGGGTGCTGACTAGAATGCAATCTGGCTATAACTGCTCCATGCTCACAGCATGGTGGCTGGGTTCTAAGAGATGAGAGCACCGGGGCAGCTGGGGGACTCCTGGGGTGGGGGAGGGGGGTTGGACTTCAGGTACCTGATTTTCCTTTGTGCCTTGTCCCTCCCGTCAGCTCCCTCAACTTGACCTTCGCCACACCTCTGCAGCCACAATCAGTGAAGAGGCCTGGTTTGGCCCGCAGACCTCCTACACGCCGAGCTGTAGATGTGGGTACATTTTTGCAGGATCTGCGAGATACTTCCCTGGCCTTGGCTCCTCCTGGTAAGGTTGAGATTTCCGTCTTCTGGCCTGTGGGGAAAGCTTTCCCCCCATGATTGATGGGAGGTGCTGCTGAGACCAAGGTTGCTCCTCTCTCCTTTGAGTCAAGAACAGTGAGCAAGCCTGGCCAGTAGGTCTACGAGGACTTTCTGCTTTCTTTCTGCAAATTGCCTCTTGTCTTGCTGGGGCCCAGTCTTGGTCCCTCAGTATCTTCCAGGACCCCATATCCTTGAAGAGCTACAGGACTGAGGGTAGGAAAGGGGTGTGATATGGTGGCTGGAGCTTATTGGGAGGTTGAAAGGGGCTAGGATCAGGATCAGCTGTTCAGTCAGAGCTGACCTGGGAGCCTGATTCCAAAAGACAAGTCAAGTTCACCAGGATAAGAGAAGGGTTTCAGGCAGAGGGACCTGAATGAGAAGTGGAGGCATGGGTGAGCCGATTGGGTGGGGCAACCTATGGAGCCTGGGAATGCCAGGCTAAGGAGCAGGAAGGTAAGCAAGGAGAGCTGTGGAAGGGAGATTAGGTTTAGAGTAGACTTAGTCTTCTCTCTCTGAGGGCCACTTGGGCAGGCTTGTGGGTCCACTACCCAGGCCCTGGTGACTGGGTAGCAGAGCAGCAGGTGGGCTTGCAAAACACTGAGTGCCAACTGGACCTTTATCTCCAGATGAGAGCCTCAAAACCCCTGTTGCTACTCTGCCAACAGACACAGTGTTGGAGGACACCCAGCCCTTCTCCCAGCCCTTGGTTGGCCGTTCCCCCAGTGTGCACCACTCCCTGCCTTGCCCCTCTCACTCTGGGGCTAAAGATGTTGAGAGGGCTGCCAGTCGCAGGCCATGGAGCAGTGGGCTTGGGCTGCAGAACAACGGTGAGTATGTGGGGCATGCAACCTGGAGCCAAGCCTAGCTTAAGCAAGAATTGGCATTGGTGTTTTTTCCTCCTCAGGCCCATATGTGTACCCCCTTACCCCCGAGTCCCTTTGGAGGGCTGTTGATCCCTCCATCCAAGAGCAGAGTCAGTGTTGGGCCAGGAGATTCCAAACCAGTACCCTGGTGCTGCCTCTGGCCCTCTTCCCTCCTTGATGGGCTAGGCTGGGTTTTACTACTCCATCTTTACCTTTCTCAGAGCTACAGCGCTGGCCTACTGCTTTTCTAGCCTGTATTCTCTGCCCTTGATTCAGGTGCTGGGAAACCAGCCCAGCTTCTGGCAGGAAAGGTGGAGGAGGTTGGTGCCCTTGCTATGGGCTTTCCGAACATCAGCAGTAATATCTCTGGAGAAGATGGAATAGAGCCCTTACAGAATGGAGTAGGTGAGGAGGCAGAGGAAAGAATGGAAGAAAGCTTGAGGGAAGTGGAGAAGGCAGCAGAAGCACAAGGATCCGCCAGAGCAGAAGAGCCTGAAGGACACATAGAAGTGCCCGAAGCAGAGGGATCCTGGGGGGCTGTCGAGGCCAAGGAGCCAGAAGGATCTTCAGGGGATGAAGACACCTCTGGTAGAACAGGTAAGGGGCCCAGTGCAGGGATCAGGGGGTGGGTGGGTGACAGCGGTGTCCCTGGCCTTGGAGGAGGGGCTTACCTGTCTTGCTTTTCTGGGCACAGGTGGTCTTGGGCCAGGGAAACTCTGAAGGGCCCCTTGCTTGGCTGGAGCTAGATGGAGCCCTCGAGGAACAGGATAAGGAGGCTGTGGGCCTTCAGGGTTGAGTGAGATGGTCAGGCCTGTGCCCTCTGTAACCCTGCCCTTCCTCTGCAGCAAGTCCAGAGTTGGCCTCCAGCACCCCAGAGTTCCTTCGGGCCAGGCGACTTCAGTTTCTTGAGACAGCTCCACCACCTAGCACTGCAGTGTAAGATCCCACGACCCTGTTCCACATGGGCCTCTTGGAAGGGGGCAGGTACTGAGGTTGGCATTGGGTACCACAGAGTTATCACTCTTATCACTCTTCCTTTAGGTGTGTAAGATGATTACCCAGGAGAGCACCCTCAGGTGGGCTGGATGGGGCCCACTCAGAGCACATCTGTCACCCTGGTGCCTGCTTGCAGGGGCTTAGAGGAGCCTGGGCAGGGGGAAGTGCCTAGGTTAGTATGCAGTCAGAGAAGGCTTCCTGGAGGAGAATTAGCAGAATGGGACAGGCAGCAGTGGGCTGAGTAGGGGGAATGTCCATGCCAAAGCCTGAAGATCATGGGCCTGAGCAAGTACTGGTTTGTATGATGAGGCTAGACTGGGACATTGTGCCCAGATTGTGGAGGGTTGGGGCCCCAGGGAAAGACCAGGCCTCTACATAGCCCCCTGTCCCCACTGCCCCCCAGAAATGGTTGGAGCTGTTGGTCCAGCCTGGCCAAGGAGCACAAGGGCCCCAGTCTTGGCAGGAGCCAGCAAGACTTATCTTTGATTAGCGGCCTCTTTAGGTAGCAGCAGTTCAGCTAACTCTGTTCACTCCTTGCCCCAGGTTACCTTCAGAGCCTCCGGAGCCTCTGTCGGCCAGGCTTCCTCCCAAGCCCCGAATCCCTGGCTCCAGACCCCGTCAAGATCCCTACAAGACTGGACTGAACCACTATGCGAAACTCTTTAGCTTCTATGCTAAGATGCCCATGGAGAAGAAGGCTGTGGAGATGGTGGAGAAGTGGTGAGTCCTTGACACTTGGGGTGGGGAGAGGAGCCCCTCAGATCATGAACAGTCTGTTTTACCCCTACTTTCTTGGCAGCCTGGACAAGTATTTCCAGCATCTTTGTGACGACCTGGAGGTATTTGCTGCTCATGCTGGCCGCAAGACTGTGAGGCCAGAGGACCTGGAGCTGCTGATGCGAAGGTAAGTGGGTGGAAGCAGGGAGGTGCTGGGTGTGGGAGTGCTGGCGCTGATTCTCTCATTCTCTATCTTCCTCTGCTGCAGGCAGGGCCTGGTCACTGACCAAGTCTCCCTGCATGTGCTCGTGGAGCGGCACCTGCCCCTGGAGTACCGACAGCAGCTCATCCCTTGTGCATTCAGTGGCAACACTGTCTTCCCTGCCCAGTAGTGGCCAGGCCTCAACACCTGCCCTGTCCCTACCTGGGGCCCCTTGGCCCCACATACACTTCTAGGTTTCCTCCCTGCCCCCCAGCATCAATAAAATGTCACAAACAGAATATGCTGTGTTTTGGTGCATGTTCTGGGACCAGCCAAGCAGGGACGAACCACCCTTCCCTTGACTCCCCAGCATAACCTAGAGAATAGCATGGGTTCAGACAAACAATTTTATAACAACAGTCAGAGGTTAGCAGCATGGGAGCACTCAAGCTGCCCACAGTGGCCTCAGCTTGCAGGTTCCTGCTCTCGGGGCCCCATACGCCTAACATCACTCATCTGAAGCTGTTCCAGTGCAGTCTGGAGCCTTATCACAATGCCCTCTTCCTTTTCCTCGCCCTCTTCTGGCAGTTCTGTCATGGGGAGCTGGAAGGCCTGGCTCAAATAGCTGTTGAGGGTCTGCTTGTCCAGGCTGGGATCAATGTTCATCAAGGCCTCACGTACCTTGGGTAGGGTCACCTCATCGTGGCTGCCCCCACAAAGAGAGAGAGAGATAGACCTTGACCGTCCTCTTGACCGTATACCCCAGACCCCAAGATGCCCTCTCCCAGGCTTGAGCAGTATGTAGTGCCCAGCAGCAAGCTCGGTGCATAGGGAGACCCGGGGCTTGAGGTGCTACTCTGTGGCCCAGCCTGTAGGACTTGCCTATGACTAAGTGAGCCTGAGGTCCCCAGGGTCACTCACAGTTCCAGGTCCAGCTCCTGCTTTAACTCCTGTAAGTATTCATCCTTTTCATCCATGTACTGTTCCCACAGCTTTTGCACAAAGGGCACGCTCTGGCCCTCCTCGTCCTGGGAAGGGGCCACAAGGCAGGGTGAGGGTACACGGGTTAGGGTCCAGCAGAGGCTAGGGCAGGACTGGGCAAGTTCCTGGGCCCCAACCCACCTCCATAAATAATACGCAGTAGTTGAGCAAGTCTGCATTGCTGCTGCTGGGATGCCAGCCCCCTGCCTCCATCAACTCCTGAATTCTCTCGTCCTTCTTGAAGGGGAAGGTACTCTTGAGGGCAGTGCTGTAGGGAGACACGAGGGCTGACAGGCCTGGCTGAGGCCTGCCTACCCATCTCCCCGCAGCCCTCTGCCAGCCCCACTAGTGCTCAAAAGGGCAGCATGCACTGAGTCTCTGGCCTTTTCCCACCAGGCTCCCCTTCCCCCTGCACAGCTAGGAGCTTGGCCAGAGGTCATGCGGGGCTGAAATTTGGGGTGGCCAACTGGTCTCTCACCTTAACTGCTCCATGGTTAGTAGCCCCTCGTTCTGGCTGTCAGCATTGGTCATCTCCTTCAGCAGCTGTGCTATTGTCTCCTTCTGCTTGATGTACACACTCTCTTTCCTCTAGGGGGGAAGCATTGACCATCTTGCTGTTTCCTAGAGGGGTGGGGACAGAGCTGGCCTATGCCGGGGACAAAGGGTGGAGGGCCAGGCCCAAGCTTACCTTTCCCATCAAGACTGCATAGAACTGACTCATGACCTCATTGGAGTGGAAGAGCTTGGTATATTCAAAAATGGTGTAAGCCCAGGCCATGGCATCACCAGGCCCAAAGCGACGCTCCAGGAAATTGAAGAAGAAATCTGGGAACTTCTCTTTCTGCAGGGTAGGGGGAAGACTGCTTGGTCAGACTGCCCCACAGTCGGTTGGCCCTTCTCCCTGTTCCCTAGCACCTTGAGGGACACCCCCCCACCCCCCCATGCACCAGAGGACTCAGGCACCACACCAGGCCAAAATGGCTAGAGAGATCTGACCTGCTCCTCAGTGATACGTTCCTTCCAGGCATCCTTGAGGAGGTTTACCACATCCTTCTTGGTTGGCTTCTTGTTCTCCACAACGCCATCAAATCGAAGGAAAGGGGGGATGGATTCCCCATAACCCTGTATGGAACCATGTCAGCTTATCTCTGGGCCCCTCTGTAGCCCCACCAGCAAGCAGGGCAGAGCCCCAGATAGTTCCCCCAGAACCTCAAGTCTTCTCAGCAGCAACGCCTGGCCATTCTGACTCTGGCCCCAAGCCTCCTGAGCCCAGGGACTCCCCTACCAGACCAGGGAAGAAGTCTTTCTCCCGGAGCAGCCCCTCGCCAATCTCCTCCAGGAGCACATCCACCAGCTGGTCGCTGTTCTTGCCCTCGGCCAGCATTTGCCAGCGATCTCGTCCTCCAGCCACCACATCTGCGGATGGGGAGAGGGAACTGGAGTCCAGACCACGCACTTGAGCAGTCCCTAGGGCTCCCATGGCCAGCATTACCTTCACACTTGGACCAGTCTGGCCGTGGTGTGGAGGTGCGCTGGATCTCCTGCAGCTCAGAGTAGAACTGGTCCCGCTCCTTCAGCGTGCTCATGTGCAACTGCAGCAGCATCTCGTGCTCCTTGCGGACCTCTTCATAGTCGTCTCTCAGGCTGTCCAGCTGTGGGCAGGGTGATTGGTCCTTGCTACTCACCTGCATGGCCCTTCCCTACCCTGCCTGCCCACCAGCACCTGCTCCTGCAGATCCTTGAGGGTCTTCTCCTGCATTTCAAAGTCCCTTCTGGGCACCACGTCTCCAAAGTTGGCCTTCATGGTGTTGAGTTCCATCTGCGTGCGGGTCAGGTCTTGCCGGGCCATCTTCAGAGCCATTGTTAACTTCACGGGGTCCTCCCCCCAGACACCTGCCAGGGGGCCCGCCAGCTCATGTCACCCTGCCTCTGGGGCCTGTAGCCCAGGGCAGGGTTGAGTGTCCCTTGGGGCATGTCCCAGGTCTTCCTGCTCTCCCAGCTTGGGGACCCCTGAGTCTTTCCACAGTGCTACCAGCATAGGGCTTTGAGCTTAAATAGAGAAGCCCAGGATGTGGAGTATCAGGCCTGTCCTGCCCTTAGGGAGTCTAGGCTGCCTCAGCTGCCAGTGATTGTTTCCTTCTTAAACAACAAGTCTATGATTCTCAGGCCAGCTCAGAAGATCCACAGACCCAGGTGGCAGCAGGAACATCTCCCATGGTGAATGAGCAGATAATAGGAGAGTTGAATGAATGGGAGTGGTGAGAGCCAGACTCCTCTCCAGCGCCTCTTCAGGGGAGAGAAACCCACCTCGGGCTTACCTGGGGATTGGGCTAGTGACATGTCTTCCCGCTGGTACCGTAGCTCATTCAGGTCTGCAATAAGGATCTTACGGGCATCTCGCTCGCTGAGGTAGCGCAGATACTCCTCAGCCAAGTTCTTCCTCAGTTTGGTCACCTGTTGGGAAGAGAACAAGAAAGGTAGAAGGAGGAGGAGACTGGTCATTCCTGAGAATCCAGCAAAGTGCCGAAGCTTCCTCCTGTGGAGAAAATCTGGCAGCCAAGGTGCGGGACTCTGCTGGCATTTGGGGCCATACCAAGCCAGTGCTGAGCTGAGGAGGAGGGCAGCATGTGGAGAGAGGGGTATGGGGGGGAGGTGGTGGCTCTGTATGTCATTTCAGGCAGAAGGGTGGACAGAGCTAGGGGGTCACCCCAGGGCTGAAGGCCTCAAGGTCACCCCTGGGGTCGGGGTGGGAGGGATTCAGGGAGTTGGTCACCATATTACTCCCTTTCACCTCACTCTGCAATGAGATCTTCTCCTCATTCTTCTTATCAATGAGTTTTAGCAAATTCATCTTCTCTTTCTTCAGCATGGAGATTTCATATCTCTCCTTAGCCCTCATGGCCAGGATCCTCTCGTTGCAGTCCTCGTTCACAGTGACAAGCTTCGCCTTCAGGGGCTCCAGAGCCCGAATCTTCTCCCTCTGGTGGGCTAAGCAGGGACAGGTAGGAGAGTCCCTTTGGGGCCATGGAGGACAAACAACCAGGAGACACTGATCCTGAGGTCACAGTGAGTGGCTATGTCCCTTGCAAACTCGAGGAGTCTATACATGCCTGTTCAAAGCATAGCTCCTGCTTAAGTCCTTCCTGCACTTGCTTTTAAACCAGGGGCAGAGTTCCAATGAGGACCAGGGTCTCACCTATGCCCTTTCCCCATACGGCCCTTAGTCCTGCAGCTGCACCATGCCCAGCACCTCCTGAGCCTGGTGAGGGAAGCCCCCTCACTTCCCAGGGGTACACCCTCCCTTCTGGGCTTCACTGTCAATAGAAAAGATGCTCTATTTCCCACAGATACTGCCCCACCATGCTTCCCAAGAATGGGAGGTAGTCAGTTGCCCTGGGGTGCCCTATCACATGACAGTGATAAAAAGGCTAAGGGGGGCTTGGTGACCTCAAAGCCCAGTTTGTAGCTGCCCCAGCCCTGCTGCAGAACCCAGAAGGTCAGAGTAGGATCCTCTCTGCCTCTTCCAGGCTGGGCCCAGGCAGGGAGGCTGCAGTCTTACCCAGCATCACCTCATATGCATTCTTGATGGAGGATAGCAATGGCTTGTATGTTTTGAAGTCCTCTATGAAAAATTCAAATATCTCTCTGTAAGGCTGGCAAGAAAAGGGAAACTGTCACCTCCTGGCCTATAGCTGCCACCCTCAGTGGGACCTAAGTTTTTCTTTGCTTGGCTTAGAAGTGTTCTAGCATGAAGCTGCCAGGCGACTCACATTCAAATAAATGCCACAGGCACCACCGGGGTCTCTCACAGTCAGGGACCTGAGGGGCAGCTCCATCCCTCTCAGCTGCTCTCTGGAGACCTCTCCTGGTGCTGTCTCTGAGACCTGGCAGACGACCTGGGTCAGGACCTCCCCCTCTCTACCTGAGCCCCCTCTCTGGCTCTCCAGGCAGCCAGCCTCCTCCATGCACTGTGCTTCAGCTGGCCTCTTACCAGTACCCCTCCCCATCTTACAGCCCTGTGGGGGCAGGAGAAGGTCTAAGGCTCTAGCCTCAAAGTAGAGGTGTGGTTTCCTGTCCCACTCAGACACACAGGAAGCTTTTGGAGGCAACATTGTGTACTGGAATGAGCACAGGCTCCCGAACCAGCCCTGAGTTTGAATCCTAGCTCCACTACTACATAGCCGGATGCCTTCTCTGAGCTTCTGCTTCTTTGTTGGTGAGGTTCCTTTAGCTTATGAGACCATATCTAAGGCCCCACCCAGAGCCTGGCACACAGACAGTGCTCAGCAAATGCTTCTGTCAGTGACTAAGTCAGAAGTGAGGGATTCCCCGTCATCATTTCTGTTTGAGCAGGGATTTGGTGATTCCTTCCCTAATATGCATCAGAATCTAGGTTACATCTAGATTTCTCTCTGTATCTGGCTAAGTTCCTCAAACTTGGGGCTGTTGTTACTGGGCTGGTAGACATTGTATGACCCCTGCTTGCCCAACTGCCAGGATTTAGACTCCATGCACTGATACCCAATGACCCAAGGTGGGTGCTGGGGATCACAGAAGGGACTGGAGACAGCATTCAGGCCACCTGACTCAGGTAAAGAAACCCAACCCTCAGGAGAGTTTTGGTTCCATGCTGGTAGACTTGCCTGCTCACTGGCTTTGTCAGAGAACACGTTTCTCTTACCAGGAAGGGGAACCCAAAAGAGCTGGGAAAGGCTGGTCTTGCCTGAATGAAGTGCCTAGTCCTGGTGAGTAAGGTTTCTTCCCGGCCCTGCCCCTGCCCTCCCCCCAGTTATTCTGTGGCTCTGACCTGCAGCCTTAGCTCCTGGGCAGAATCTGTACCCAGGTCCAGCAGGAGGAGCTCCTTGCGTAGGTAGTTCTCTAGTTGCTCTAGGTACCTTGGCTTGGTAGTGCCCAGGGGCTGCTGCTGCCAGCTACTGCAGGGAGTGGTGGACTGAGATGTGATGGACACCCCACCAGGTCCTTGTGCCCTGGGTCTGGGGCAGCAACACCCCTGCACTGTTTCTGGGCCCAGTCCGTCCACCATCAGGCTAACCCTGGCTTACCCTACTCGCTTCCGGTAGTCATCTGAACAGGGCTTTCGATTATGCAGAATGGTCTGGTCACTGATGTATGTGGGCCTTGGGGACAGATGGCCACCAATGGAGAACGGACAGGACTGTAAGAAGGGACAGGTGGGGTTACCATGACAATACTGCTCCCCTTCCTGATGTTCCTCTCCAGGCTCCTCCTCCACTCCTGGGTTCCCCCCCACAACAACATCTCTTAATATGGTTCATAATTAAGACTGTGGTCCTTAGAGAGGGATTAGATTAAACGCTAGATCCCCCTTATTGGTTATGTGACCACAGTCTGAGCCTCAGTCTCTGCATCTGTAAAATGGGAATGGTTGTGTTCCCCATTGCATTGTATTGATGTGAGAATGCAACAAGAAAGAATAGAGGGTGGTTTACACAGACTCAGGCACCTTCTAGGAGTTCTTCTTCTCTTCTGTAGGTTTGTCAGTGAGTATTGAATACCTGTGCTATGAAAACAGATATGAGTACTTACTGGGACCATCTCTTGCCCCCACAGCACAGTCCAGCTAAAGAGAGACAGGGGAGGGCAGGCCCAGCCTCAAGCCTGGACTCTCAGGCAGGACTGCAGAGATGCAGCAGGGTGACCTGTGGACCCCAGGAGAAGACTAGGCTCTACCCCCTGGGGGAGGGGGAGGGGAGAGATGGTAGGGCCCTGAAGCAGTGGGATCTCATTTTGAACCTTGAGCAGGGGTAGGGGGTAGTAGTATTTATGAGCTTGTTTTTTAAACTTTTTATGAAATACTCAGAACATGAGAGAAAAAAATGACTCTCTTACCCAGTGAAGCCTACTTCGAGGGTTCATCCATTCAGTCATTCATTTGTTCATCAAACATTTCTGGGTCCATAGCACATGCCAGCCCCTGCTGGGTTCTGGGACATGAAGGAAGCTGGGGGTATGATGGAAGTGGGACGACAAGTGAACTGATAAGCAGGTAGTAACCGAAGCCAATGCAGGTCACAGGAGTGTGGGGGCCCTGACTGGAGGGTGCCAGGGGAGGCTGGTCCTCTTAGAGGAGAAAGTGATGATGTCAGTGATTTCAGTAAAGCTTGAGTGACTTCATGGGAGGAGCTGAGGTCACTCTGGAAGACAGTGATGTGTCAGGGGAGGTGGGGGGGGTGCACAAAGACTGCCTGGGTAGCACCAATACCTCAGGGAAACAGCAGGAGTTTATAAGGGCTATGAACAGGGGCCAATGCCCAAGGAGGGCAGGCTGGCTGAGGCTGAGGTCTGGGCTGGCCAGTGCAGAGGGGACAGAGATGAAGCGGCAGCTTCATGCCTAAGGGCAGTCCTCAAAGCCTTACTTGTGACTATGAAAATATCAGAAAACTCCTAAGTGTCTAAAAACAGAAGATTCTTATACAGGCATGAAATGTTTACAAAGAGGCTTAACATGCACTATATCTCTAAGGGTTAAGTAAAGCCTGAAATTAGAGAATAAGCACAACCAGGTAAGATGAAAACCCGGAAAAGATGGAGGAAATAATCCAAAAGGCTATCAGTAATTATTCTCCAATGATAGGCCCATGGGTGCTTATGTGTCTGTAATCGTGTATTTTTCAAAATTTTCTACAATGCACATAAGTTACTTTGAAATCTAAAAGAACACTGAATTATTGAATTCAGTATTAAAGCCTCCTCTGTGGAAGGCCCTGAGCCCAGCTTCCAGGTTCTTCTGAGATGGAGAGAGACTAGGCCTACCACCCATGTCCCACACATCCAGATTCTAGGAGTCCTTCCAGGCTAATGGTAACTGGCTCCTGACCCTCTTAATGTGGAAAATGCCACTGTCTCCTTGGGCTCTTCTTTGCATTCTATTAGTTCTACCTATTTTTTCTCAATCTTGCAATCATTCATCCTTTCCCTAAATATTTTGGAAAGTACATAGTAAGCCTTGTTGCTAGGTCCCAGGGAGGACTCCAGCCTCTTGCAAGGGTCTAGGTTGACCTATCTCTGTACTTCCAGAACTGATGGCATCATACTTCACACTCTTCATAGTCTTTTTTTTTTTTTTCCTAATTGAAGTATAGTTGATTTACAATGTTGTGTTAACACTCTTCATAGTCTTAAGTAGCACTCAGCAAATATTGTGGAATAAATATTTAAGGGAGCACAATAATTTAGCTGGATGCAAGGCATAATAAAAACGAAAACGCTACTTATTGGATGTATATGTTCACACATGCTTTCCCTGGGTCAAGAATGCTCCAGCTTGACTATTCAACCTTAGCATCTCAGGGGTTCTCCCTGATACTCTTCCCAATCCCAACGCCCACACTTTCCCATCATCACACCCCCATCTTCTCTCAGAAACACAGACTTTGTCTGTCTTGTTTACCACTGTATCCACAGTGCCTGGCACACAGTCGGAATCAACAAATATTTGTTGAATAGATAAAAACATAGGGGAGGAAAGAGAGATGATGAAACAGAATTGTAAAGAGTTTAAAGCCCTCCTATCAAAATAAGCTACATCAAGCAGAGAAAGGTAAAAGACAAATACTAAGAGTAATACAGTTGATAATGACAAGTCAGTAGATTTATACATACATTAAATGGAAATAAAGGACAATCTTTTAATATATACAAAAAACTAATCATAGGCCACAGATAAGGTGTTAACACATTTTTAAATGAGAAACTGTATACCTTGCATTTCCTGATATAATACAATGAAATAAGAAATGATAATATAAACATACCTCTAAAACACTTAACCATTTACAGAAATTTAAAAATAAATTAATATTTTTCCCAACCCATTTATTACTTAAAGTAAAAATACAACATGTTATAGAAATTACATGTTCAAAATGTTTGGGATATGATCAGAAAAGCACTCACAAGTATTTAATTGCTTAAAATCCTTTCACTATCTAAAAAAAAATGGTTGGGGCTTCCCTGGTGGCGCAGTGGTTAAGAATCCGCCTGCCAATGCAGGGGACACGGGTTCGAGCCCTGGTCCAGGAAGATCCCAATGCCGCGGAGCAACTAAGCCCGTGCACCACAACTACTGAGCCTGCACTCCAGATTCCACAAGCCACAACTACTGAAGCCCGCACACCTAGAGCCCGTGCTCCGCAACAAGAGAAGCCACCGCAATGAGAAGCCTGTGCACTGCAACAAGGAGTAGCCCCCACTCGCCACAACTAGAGAAAGCCCGCGCGCAGCAATGAAGACCCAACGCAGCCAATAAATAAATAAATAAATAAATAAATCGTTCTGATGAACCTAGGGGCAGGACAGGAATAAAGACGCAGACATAGAGAATGGACTTGAGGACATGGGGAGGGGGGAAGGGTAAGCTGGGACGAAGTGAGAGAGTAGTATTAACGTATGTACACTACCAAATATAAAATAGCTAGCTAGTGGGAAGCAGCTGCATGGCACAGGGAAATCAGCTCAGTGCTTTGTGACCACCTAGAGGGGTCGGATAGGGAAGGTGGGAGGGATGTGCAAGAGGGAGGGGATATGGGGATATTTGTATACATATAGCTGATTCACTTTGTTATACAGCAGAAACTAACACAACATTGTAAAGCAATTACACTACAATAAACATGAAAAAAATAAAATAAAATCCTTTCACTATTAGGAAAGAAAGCCTTAAGCCTGTGGTTGCCTGAAAAGGAAAAAAATATCATAATAAAAATTTTAAACATAGGAAATAAAAGTAGAAATAGATAAACTGGAAACATGAGAAGCCAAACTTAAAAATCAAGACAGAAAAAGTTTTTTTGAAAGACTATTAAAATTGATGTGATTTTTATAAAAGGACAAAGTAACCCTGGAAGACCCCTGGGAAGTTGTCAAAGAAGCACCTAACCCTGGTCAGTTAATGGTAAGTTTTTCACATTTTCAAGAGGCCAGGCCAACAGGCACATGAAAAGATGCTCAATATCGTTAATTATTAGAGAAATGCAAATCAAAACTACAATGAGGTATCACCTCACACCAGTCAGAATGGCCATGATTAAAAAGTCTACAGGGCTTCCCTGGTGGCGCGGTGGTTGGGAGTCTGCCTGCTAATGCAGGGGACACGGGTTCGCGCCCTGGTCTGGGAGGATCCCACATGCTGTGGAGCAACTAGGCCCGTGAGCCACAGCTACTGAGCCTGCGCGTCTGGAGCCTGTGCTCCTCAACAAGAGAGGCCGTGATAGTGAGAGGCCCGCGCACCGCGATGAAGAGTGGCCCCCGCTTGCCGCAACTACAGAAAGCCCTAGCACAGAAACGAAGACCCAACATAGCAATCAATCAATCAATCAACAATCAATAAATCTTAAAAAAAAAAAAAAAGTCTACAAATAATAAATGCTGGAGAGGGTGTGGAGAAAAAGGAACCCTCCTACACTGTTGGTGGGAATGTAAATTGGTGCAGCCACTGTGGAGAACAGTATGGAGGTTTTTTTAAAAAACTAAAAATAGATTTACCATATGATCCTGCTCCTGGGCATATTTCCAGAGAAAATTGTAATTCGAAAAGATACATGCACCCCAATGTTCATAGCAGCATTATTTACAACAGCCAAGACGTGGAAGCAACCTGAGTGTTGATCAACAGATGAATGGCTGAAGAAGATGTAGTATGTATATACAATGGAATACTACTCAGCCATAAAAAAGAATGCAATAATGCCGTTTGCAGCAACACGGATGGACCTAGAGATTATCATATTAATGAAGTAAGTCAGACAAAGACAAATATCATATAATATCACTTATATGTGGAATTTAAAAAAATGATACAAATGAACTTATTTACAAAACATAAATAGACTCACAGGCACAGAAAACAAACTTATGGTTACCAAAGGGGATAGAGGGGTGGGGGTGGGGGAGATAAATTAGGAGTTTGGGATTAACATATACACACTACTATATATAAAACTGCTAAACAACAAGGACCTACTGTACAGCACAGGGAACTATATTCAATATCTTGTAATAACCTATAATGGAAAAGAACCTGAAAAAGAATATATATATTATATATGTAAAGCTGAATTACTTTTCTGTACACTTAAAACTAAGACAACATTGTAAATTAACCAGACTTCAGTTAAAAACAAACAAACAAACAAAAAACAAGAACAAAAACAAAGGGAGACTAGCCTTGAAAATTTCCTGAGCAGACAAAACCAGTTTAGTCATAGAAATAAAGCTTAATTTAGCTTATTTTGGGAGACATAAAAAATAAAAAAGGCCCATCTTCCTGCTCTGTCTGCCATTTCTGTAAAGAGAAAAAGTCACCCTATTTTGATTGCTGGGCATATGCTGCTTTCTTGTCCCGGTTGTTAACAGCTGGTAAGGCCTCCGCAAGCGGGTGGTTGGAAGGCGGCGTTCCCGGGAGCTCCGTGCTCTCTGCTTCCCCCTGCAGGTGAAAACGGGAAGGGCGGCCCCGGGGGTCGGGGGCGGCAGGAGACAACAGCGTCCTCTGGTGGTTGAGAACGGTGTCACTGCCGCCGCGCAGAAGAAAGGGAGTGAAAGAGCCTGGCCCCAGGTCCGCTGAGTAGGTGGCAGCTGAGGGGGATGGGGAGCAGGCGCCCCAAGTAATCGGATCTTTCGGGACTGTGGCTGCGCTTGGTCTCCGCTTGGAGTCCACACTACCCCTTTCCCTCCCTGATGTCAGGGTCCCCATGTTTGAAGTCCCCAGCCTCACAAAGTGTACAGCTCATGTGTCCCCAGATCCTCCAGACAAGACACACTCCCACAAAGAAAACCACCACAGCCCACAGTTCTCCACTGTGAGCTGGAGTTATAAATTTGCTCAGATGTGTTTTTTCACCTGTAAGATTTGGACAATGGCTGTTTGCTTGTTAAATAGTAATAACAATCTTATGATCATATCAACAAAAGCCCCCAAATCTTAATAACACAGTATTTTTTTTTAATTTGAGGGAAGAATATTCTTTTTTTTTTGCCATGCCACGTGGCATGCAGGAATGTAGGATCTTAGCTCCCAGACCAGGATGGAACCTGTGCCCCCTGTAGTGGAAGTGTGGAGTCCTAACCACTGGACCGTCAGGGAATTCCCCAGCATTCATTTTCATATAAAAATTTTAAAGAACATGAATGGAGGGAGAACCTGTAAAGAGGCTGGTAAAGAGTCTCTATTTCCAGTGCAGAGCAACAGCGCAATGGAGAAACATCCTTTACTACTGTCTTCACATACATACAGCAATTATGGTGCACATATGCCAGCCACTCAAGTACCACATCAGGCACTGTGGCCGTAAAGACAAAAAGATATAGTCATAGCTCTGAAGGACCTTGACAGATCTGGTGGGACCATCCCAGCACCCAGCACAATGCCTGGCTCATGGCAGGCTGGATGAAGAAATGAGGTCCACTCCAGAATGCTGAGTTGCAGGGTAAGGTTATCTGTGGGCAGGAGCTGAGTCCCTCTCTGCTCGGGGAGGTCTGGGAAGGCTTTTCCGGTGAGGTGCAGCAAGTGTGCACGCTCCCACCCCAGAGCCTGCTGGGCCTGGCCTCTGAGCCACACTCCCCTAACTGGGGAGAAGCCGCTTGGTGGGGCATGTTTCAGGTGGGTGGTGCTTTTGGGTTGCAGAGAGGGAGGCAGAAAGGATCTGGGGATCAAAATTTAGGGTTCCAACAGGACACGGCCACTAACCAGCAGCGTCTTCCGTTTCTGAGAAAGCTTGCGTTTCTGGGTATTCTTGGCTTCTGTGAGGAAGGAATCATCTACGATCACTCCTAAAGGTCGCAAGTGTGCTCTGCACAGAGAAGGAGAAGGAAGTGGTGGGTGACAGAGCCTTGAGTGGGGAGTACACTTCCACTCTTCCCAGAGCCACAAGACATGGCTTCCTTTCCCCTCAGAGTCAGGCTCTGGGTCTTCCAAGTGCTGCCTCCAGATTCCCAGAGGTGCTGCCAACAAGCTCCTGGCTTGGGGCCCAAACCATTTTCCCACATTCCCAGAAACCTTCTCCTCATCACTAGAGTCTCACCAACTCCTGCAGTGGCAGGACACCTTCACCATGAACCCAGAGAACCCTGCAGGCCTATACTTCCCTTCAGTGTTTAGCTGTGGCTGTGATGACAGTTCCATGAATGTGACAGCCACATTCTGGGGGTGTGATACCAAAAGCAGGTGCTATAGGACAAGAAGTACAGGGTCTGGGGTCCAAGAGCCAGGGTGGGAGTCTTGAGCCTCTACTTATTGGCTGATAGGGCCCAGAGGCTGACATCTGTGTTTCCAATAGGGAACCCCTTGGGCAAGTCATTTAACTTCCTTCAGCCCAGTTTCCTCACAAGGAGGTGGAGACAGTTCTTGCATTTTCTATCTCACAATGTTGTTGTGAAGTTTAAATAACAGTAAAAGAGATATGCACAAATAACCTGTAGGGACTTCCTTGGTGGCACAGTGGTTAAGAATCCGCCTTCCAATGCAGGGGACACGGGTTCGAGCCCTGGTCTGGGAAGATCCCACATGCCGCAGAGCTACTGAGTCCATGCACCACAACTACTGAGCCTGCGCTCTAGAGCCCACGAGCCACAACTACTGAAGCCCGCACACCTAGAGCCTGTGCTCTGAAACAAGAGAAGCCACTGCAATGAGAAGCCTGCACACCTCAATGAAGAGTAGCCCACGCTCGCCACAACTAGAAAAAGCCAGCACGCAGCAACGAAGACTCAATGCAGCCAAAAAATTAAAAATTAAAAAATTAATTAATTAAAAAAAATAACCTGTAAACTGCAAGGAGCTGCAGAGATATTAACTGTGACAGCAGGATGTGGGAAAAGTGGATCATAAGGATCCACTTTTAACTCCTAGGCCTCTTGGGGAGAGCCATCATTGCTCAAGCTAGGAAGGCATTAGGGGGTCTAGACGGAGGGCTGCCTGTGGGCAGTCAGACTTAGGTGGAACAAAAGGAAGAAGTGATCCCAGTAATCCATGGTGGCAGCGGGTGGGAGTGATTTATGCCGCCAGAAAGACTTGTGTCTTCATTCCCCTTGCTAGCTGGTGACCTTGGGTATGCTGTTTAACCTCTTGAACCTCAGTGTCTTTGTCCATAAAACTGAGACAAGGATTACCCAAACTCCAGGGAAGTTGAGAGCAGTGACGTGAACCCAGTTGGGAAACCCTGTCCTGCAGGGTTCTTCAGTCCTACTTCATGGAGCAGTGACACCCCAAACTCCAGTTCTCTATTGTCTCTAAACTGAACAAGTGTGAGCGAACCATGTAGAATACACAGCCGGTGTGGAAAAGGAAAGGCTTTTGCTCAGATGTTTATGGGTTTGAGACAGGATGCAGCAGATCAACCCATCTGCTCACTGGGTTAAATCATACCTTCCTGTCAAGACCAGTCAACTTTCTAAACTCTGTTCTTGCTCCTGCTGGAACTACCACATGGGGCAAGGTAAGCAAGAAAACTATGGGGAACTCTACAAATCCTGAGAAGTTGCCAGATGGAAAATCTCAGTAGGTAACATGTTAGGTTTTTTTTGTTTTTTGTTTGTTTTTTCAGAAAGAACTCAGTGAGAGACAAAGTGATAGGTAGGAGGTGAATTTATTTGGAGAGAAACACACTCCACAGACAGAGTGTGGGCCATCTCAAAGGCGAGAGCGGCCGGTAACATGTTAGTTTTGAATGCCAAGGGAGACAGTAGTCAAAAACAGATTCTCAAATGTTAATTTTAAAAACACCTGGGGCTTCCCTGGTGGCGCAGTGGTTAAGAATCCACCTGCCAATGCAGGGACACAGGTTCGAGCCCTGGCCCAGGAAGATCCCGCATGCCGTGGAGCAACTAAGCCTGTGTGCCACAACTACTGAGCCTGCGCTCTAGAGCCCGTGAGCCACAACTACTGAGCCCGCAGGCTGCAACTACTGAAGCCCACGAGCCACAACTACTGAGCCCACATGCTGCAACTACTGAAGCCCACGCGCCTAGAGCCTGTGCTCCGCAACAAGAGAAGCCACTGCAATGAGAAGCCTGTGCACCGCAACGAAGAGTAGCCCCCGCTCGCCGCAACTAGAGAAAGCCCGCGTGCAGCAATGAAGACCCAAAGCAGCCAAAAATAAATAAATAAAATAAATAAATTTAAAAACACCTGGTAGAGTCTATACACTTATCCAAAAAGCTTAGGATGCTTCTTTAGTATTATATTAAATATTTTACACCAATTCTCAGAGAGGAATGGGAAATAGATTATCTATATTTCTACTTCAAAGGTGGAGAAAACTCAGTTATTTAACTAATGGCAAGCAGTGGGTTTGACAGGGGTAAGTCCTGGTATTGAGTGAAGTCAAGCTACTGAGTTCCATCCACAAATCTACTGTGCCAGGGATGTGAGGCTGAAAGGAGAAAGCCAATGGGGAGGAGAAACCTGCCGCAGGAAAATGCACAATTCAAAGGTCCCTTTGTTTATTTTTTTGGCTACACTATGTGGCTTGCAGGATCTTAGTTCCCCGAGCAGGGATTGAACCCAGGCCCTCGGCAGTGAGAGTGCAGTGTCCTAACCACTGGACCACCAGGGAATTCCCTCAAAGTCCCTTTTAGAGGGTCCTGCTGACATTCGTGTAGTGCTAAGTTCTGGCTTATGCTTCATCATCCTGGCCCTGCTCTAAGGGCAGCTGGAGGAGGACACCTACACTATTCCTCTAAGGGAAGCAGTGAGCTTGGCCCAATATACTATACACTACTAAACACTGGTGAATGAAGAATACGGGCAGGAATGATGTTTTGTACTGTCACCAAATTCAGCATCAGCAATTACATTGTGCTTCCTTCTTAAAATACATGGGGATTCTCTTTCTGAGTCTGTTTTATATCCCTTTCAAACACGATTGCAGTTTCCTAAATCATTCGTGTGTTGGGTAACAACACTCTTTCTCAAGCCTGCTGTCTGGTTTTTGTGATTCATTTTGTGACTTTTCTCGGCTTTCTCTGTCAAGGCAGTATTTAATTTCTTGACTTTTCTAGGCTTTCTCTGTCAAGGCAGCTGACCATGGGGGATTAGAGTTTAGGTGAGATCAGGTTTTTTGCATTAGGAATGAGTAGAAGCAAGAAAATACATTCATTAAACACTTACTGAATGCCTATTATGTGCAAGAGCTGTCATGAGAGCTTCATATATGCTGCCTAAATTTTCCCAACAGTTTAACGTGGGCTGTGTCATTCCCATGTCTGAGATACGGAAACAGAGGCCCAGAACTTAAGGGCCCTCTCTTAGCTCTCAGAGCTAGAAAGGTATTTAGCCAAAATTTTTGTTTTAATATGTATACTTTGTGGCTTTCCTGGCTAACAGAGCTTGTTATCATATTTGCAGTGTCCAGATGCTGCACCCCTGAATACAGGCAGGAGCTACCTTGAGGCCATGGGATGTTCTTGGGCTGCTTAGAGATGCTTCTTTGTCATAAGCCAGTGGGTGAAGAGGTTGTTTATCCTTGTGGCTAAGATCTCAGGTTCGGGTCTCACATGGCTGGGTTCAAATACTAGCTCCATCACTTATAAACATGTGTAAGACACATGATCTCTTCAGGATTCTATTTCTTTATTTGTAAAATAGTGACATTACTACCTCATAGAGTTGTTGTGAGGGTTAAATATGGTGTATAGAGCACTCGGCACATAATACACGCTCAATACGAAAAAGCTGGCTATTACTAATGATAAAGTGCTCCTGCCCTTTTACTAGAATGTAACGACCTTCCTGGGCTGACAAGTCATCTGAGATTCTAACTGTTTCTGCACCACTGATCCTGTGGGGCTGGAGCCCCAAACCAATGGACAGAGACAGGAGGTGCAGAGGTCCGAATCAGGTACCATTTCTCTTTCTGGAAGTACTCAAGGCCTCCTCTCCGCCCTCAGCCCGGCCAGCGCCTACCTCGACGTGGTCGCGAAGCTGGGGCGCTGCGGCTTCGGGGAGTCCATGACCCTAGGGCAGCCGGGCAGCCAGCACTCGTGGCCTGGGAAGCTGTGGTAGTTTACAGCCCGTAGTCATGGCGACCAGGTCCCAGCAGCCCAGCGGAGGGGACGGGGTCAGGATTGTGCCACGCCTCCGAGCCCCGCACCCGCGGGCCGGGAGGAAGGCCAAGTAGCAAAGGTGGACTCGAACCGGGAATAGGGTCTCCTCAGAGTCAGTCACTATAGCGGATATGACCCTAGCGACCAGAACTGAGGCAGGGAGATAAACAGAGGCCATGGGGGAGGGAGGTGAACGGAGAGGCCCGAGCCGCGTTGCCAGCGGGAACTGTAGTTTTCGGTGTCCCAGTGTCTCAGCCGAGCAGGCTTATGGCTGAGAGGGTTTGTACTACATCTCCCAGAGATCCTTACGAGCCCAAGCTGGTCCGCCCCCGGGGAGCTCTGCATTGTGGGAAATAGAGTCCAAAATGTGGCGAGACGTGGTGGTGTCGAAGGAGAGGTGCCGGACTGGGACTCGGTTTCCCTGCGGCCCGGGTTGGCTCGCTGGCCATTGGCTGAAAGAGGCGGATCTGGTCCCGCTTTTCCCCGCCCCCAGTGACACAATAGCAGCTCCCTCCAAGATGGCGGCGGCGACGGCGGACCCGGGAGCTGGGAACCTGCAGGTTGGAGACTCCTCCGGCGGGGGCATTGGATGCGGGCTGCCGTCCCCAGGGGAGCAGGAACTGAGCCGGCGCCTGCAGCGCCTGTATCCCGCGGTCAACCAGCACGAGACGCCGCTGCCGCGCTCCTGGAGCCCCAAGGACAAGTACAACTACATCGGCCTCTCCCAGGGCAACCTCCGCGTCCACTACAAAGGTATTGGCCTGTTTGGTCGCAGGGGGAGAAGGCCAGAGCGTCTGCGGGGTGGGTGTGCTGCCCAGCCCGTGCTCCATCACGTCCCTTCCCCAGATCGAGTGCTTCGGCTTGGGCCTTAGTTCCTGCGGGGTGTCTAGGGTGGTGGGGCTGACCAGGCCAAGGATTGACTGCCTAGTCTGCTCTGCCCTGAGACATCTGATGTCAGGAGAACCACAGCAGGTGTCCAAACCCAGTGCTGGGCTGGACATTCTTCTCAGGGCCTTCCTGCTTGTTTTGGGGTACCTCTGACTCGAGCTAGGCCCTTCACCACTGCTTAGTTTCATAAGTGAAGAAAGGGGTGGTCACATCCACTCCATTAGCCAGAGGCCCATGAGCTTGCTCACCTGCCAGACATCCCAGACAAGGCCTAGGGTTCTGTGCTAAAGTTGTGGGGGCGTCTTCCAGGGCTGCCTCTTCCTCCCCTAGTCTTCCAAGTGGGCTGCCTGTATCTTGGAGAGTCTGCCAGCAGCACTAGGGAATCTCTCACATATGCACCCACATTGCATGTACCCTCCTGTGGTTTGAATGGCAGTGTCTCAGGCAGAACTGCTATTCTCAGGAGGAGGTGAGCCAAAGGTGGGAGGTTTATGTGTTTGCTCAGTTGTTTTGTAATTATTCCTTGGACTATGCAAGGGCTTCCTCTGGCCATGGAAGGGTGAAGTTGCCATGGAGCAGAGAAGAATGAGGCTTCCATTTGCATTTCCTTCTGCTGAAATTTCTTCCTTGCCCTCTTCTATTAGGTCATGGCAAAAATCACAAAGATGCAGCCTCAGTGCGTGCCACCCACCCCATACCTGCTGCCTGTGGCATTTATTACTTTGAGGTGAAGATTGTCAGCAAAGGAAGAGATGGGTAAGCCCCTCCTGACCACGTTCTTTCCCCCAACACTGAACTGTTCCCTGTGGTCAGAGTTTGAGGTCTCCTGGTTGACACCTGTGACTGGTGTGAGCTGCTGAGCTGCATTGGTCTGGGCTGCAGAGGGTTGAATAGCGGATACCTCTGTTACCTGGCTGTGGGCATGGCCTGGTCTAAGCAGCAGCTTTTGATGACAAATAGGTACATTTTATAGAGGAGGGGCTTCTCTTTAGTGATAGTGTAATGAGATACATCAACAGGTCAGGGAAACAAATAACAAGTTTACATTAACAAATCAGCGTCCAGAATGGAGTTCCCCCACTGTTGTGTGGTGATTGTGACTACCCTCCTTTCACACTCTTACTGTATTCAAGGTTCCTTTTTATGGCATTTAGTCATGGTAGAGGCCCCTGTAGACTTCAAAGGGATAGTAGAGTCTTTGCAGCATTCATCAAAGCTGTGGCAGCCACTGGTCTGTCATCATCTTAGGGTAAACAGCATGCACATGGTCAGAATCAGATGAGCTTGCTACTCATAAACTTGTTTTTCAGTCCAGAGACTTGAACACCAGTTGGATCAGCTTTAGGAAGGTCCTCATTAAAGTCAGCATTAGGGAGGCTCCCTATTTTAGGGTGATCTAAGCAGATACAGGAAATCAGAGGGGAGATTTTTCATTTTTCTTCCTTTTCTTCTC
Source organism: Balaenoptera physalus (assembly GCF_965194825.1). Classification (NCBI taxonomy): domain Eukaryota; kingdom Metazoa; phylum Chordata; class Mammalia; order Artiodactyla; family Balaenopteridae; genus Balaenoptera; species Balaenoptera physalus. Next base: position 49,463,232 of record NC_138900.1, on the reverse strand, counting down.
CTAGTCTCCCTTTTTTTCTGGCTATTGTCACAAAGCAGGTGTTTAAGTTATGAAATAACATGATTTTAGCTGCTTTGGAAAGGTTTTCCTCATCAGACCTTAGGTCTGGTGTGGGTAGTTTGCGAACCCCACCAACGACCTTCCTTCCAACCCTGATGTGTGTTCTTTTTTTAAAAAATAAATTTATTTATTTATTTATTTATTTTTGGCTGTGTTGAGTCTTCGTTTCTGTGCGAGGGCTTTCTCTAGTTGCGGCAAGCGGGGACCACTCTTCATCGCGGTGCGCGGGCCTCTCACTGTTGCGGCCTCTCGTTGCGGAGCACAGACTCCAGACGCGCAGGCTCAGTAGTTGTGGCTCACGGGCCCAGTTGCTCTGCGGCATGTGGGATCCTCCCAGACCAGGGCTCGAACCCGTGTCCCCTGCATCGGCAGGCAGACTCTCAACCACTGCGCCACCAGGGAAGCCCCCTGATGTGTGTTCTTGAGCATTCAGAATACTTCCTCTCTCCTAGGGACTGTTCCCCTTGTGGTACATGCAAAATGCCTGGCCAAGGGGCTCTGCTGGGGGCAAGACTGCTGGAATTGGAGCTTTGCCTGCTTCCTCAGTGAAGTTGTAACATCTGTGCCAGGCAGGGCTCTGTGGTTGTGGGTAGGTCATGGGGCTTTGATCTCCTTGTCTGTACAGTGGGGAGCTAGGCCAGCATCTAAGCTACCTGTAATCCCAGAACTCTATGATTCTGAAGTTCTGATCGTGGCAAGCTATTGCATCTTTTACTTTTATCCCCATATAGTGCATTTACAGGTAGGAAGTTTATATTATTGGAGGGCTTTAAATCTTCTATTTTCCCTTTTCACCATCTGATAAAAGCGCATGTATTTAATGTGCTTGAACTAGTGTGAATGAGAATGGCCTCTTAAAACAAAACAAACACTGCAAAAATAGTTACAGTATAGACTGAAATGTTGGTGCAGCAGTCTCATATTGCCAAAGAAATGGAGGGGCATTTCTTAAACTTGTAGGGAGGAAAATGGATTATTTTCTCTAGAGTCCTTAATCGTAGATGACAGCGAGCTAATAAAAGAGGAGAACAGTTTTTCAGAAGGTCTCTACATTTCAGCTTAAATGTGGAGACCTGGGTTCCTTCACCTGGCTTTTAACATTTCAGTTATAAGTGGATCTTGCTGGAAAAGGCCCTGTATCTTGTTAGATTACCTTACTATAGGTATTGCCTGCAAATCCAAAGAAAGTTGAGCATCTTTTCCCAACTTTCCCAGCATTTTTAGTTGAGGTAAATATAGCTGTTAAGCTGACCTGGAAATCTCAGTTTTAGAAAGGTCCCAGGTCATGTATGCTTGTGGTGGCCTGCTTCAGTTGACCACTGTCAGAGGAAAGGTGTGTGAATGTCACCTATGGCCTCTTTATGGAATCCCTGAAAGCCTTCTCATGGCTAAGATATAGCCAGATGGGCCAGGTGTGGTTTTCAGGAGGCCAAGGGCAGTTCCAGGGCAGACAATGATCAGCTTGTTTCCTGTTTCCCGTCAGTGTTGAAGGTGTTTGGTCCATGACCCAGGTGTTAACCGGTTATGTAGCTTTTCTGTATTATCTAGTTCCATCCTCATGGCATCTCTGGAAAGTGGCTGGAGCAGATGATGATGTACCTGTTTTGTGGGTGAGCCCTGAGCACCTGGGATGTTTGGTGACCTGCCCTGGCTGCGGGTCTTAGGGTGTGCAGTGGAGTAGCCTAACTTGTCAGATGCCCTCGCCTGATCCCAGACACGTGTGTCCACGCTGCTGCTGCCTTTCCCTGTTGCATTCCTCCCCTGGGTAGAGTGAGGGAATGTCCAGTTGGATTCTTAGGGGATCACAGTGTTCTTAGGGGACAGACCTGAAAGGTGCTTAGTGCTGAGTGGGCCCAGAGAAGTGTGGCGTGCTCTGGACTGGGCTTGATTGACTTACCATCCCATTGAATCTGTAAACTTGTTTTTCTGTAGATTTGAGTACAGGCCTCCTTTGTAAAAGGTGTTTATGAACCCAATTGTCAGTGTCATTGTTTTCCAGAAAGGCCTTTGTTCTGACGATGTCTTTTGTAGCAGAACACACTAAGCTTGTCTAATTAGAAAGGTTTCATTTCAAGGGTTATACTGATTCATACCTTCTATGTGCCAGGTGCATACTAGGTACAGGGAGAACAACAGTAAAGCCTGCACAGGCCAGCCTTGTCCTCAGAGAGCCTCTGGCCTATTCCGTAGAGAGTCCACTGAAAGGCTCTCTACAAGAGGAGGCAGAGCCTGGGCATGGTTTTGAGGGATGAGTAGGAGTTTCTCAGCAGGTGAGACCTGTTGGGCCTAAAATGAGCCTGGTTGGTAACTGGCTTGACATCTGGGTGCTGGGCTTTCTGGGCACTCCTCAAATATAAGGGAGAGCTGGAGAAGGAGGGGTTATGTTTGAGCTAAAAGCCAGGCTCAGACTGATGGGCTTCAGCTGCATTTGCCGAGTCACCAGAGCTGGGAACCCCAGGAGCAGATCTGGTGGGGTGAGGAGACATCAGAGCCCTGCCACTGGTGCCAGGAGATAAGGGCATCTGGGTTGATCTTGTTAGGAAGCCAAGGAGGCCCTGAAACTGAGGGTCCCTGGGGAAGTGACATGCTCAGGCAGAGTTCATGGACCTTTGGGTGTCTCCAGCTCTTAGTGATGACACATGGAGGGTGTGGCTGACTAGGCTGACAGATGCTCCAGTGTGACCCTCAAAATAGACTGTAACATCATCCCAGCGGCGGCGGCGGTGGTGGCCTCCTGACATGTGATGAGTGGCTCTACCCAAGAACAGCAAGCCCGGGCTAGAGCACTGGATGGAGCTGTGGGGGTGGGATGCGGGCGCTCTCTTCTCCCCTGCATCTGGTGCTCAGGCCCAGGCTTTGTGGCCCTTTGGCCACAGCCAGTCTGCCTTTCCTTTCACTTGCAGCCAGCTTCCTTTGGCCAGGCAGTAATGTGCTCATCTATTAATTCTCCACATGACAACGAGGCACCCATTGTTTTGTCCCAGGCCCAGACCTGGGCCCCAGGAACACAGGCCTGAGGCCTATCTAGAGAGGAGGCAGATAGGCCTGTGCACATGACCTCACAGGCTGGTGTAGAAAAAGCCCATCCATGGTGTGTGCTGTACCCAGGGGTGGCCCAGGGGTTGGACTTCCTCCTGTACCTGAGAGTCTGGGGAAAGCTTCATATAAGAGGTGATGATGCTGAATCTGGAAGGATAGGTTGGAGGGTTCCAGATGGACAAAGTGAGAAGCGATGCTCGAGACGAGAGGAACAGTGCATCAAAGACGTGGAACACAGAGCATGAGGTAGACAGGGGCCAGGTCAGAATTACCTTATGTGCTTTGGCCAGAGAGCTTGGGCTTATCCTGAGGGCAGTAGCAATATACGAGGACTTTGGATCTGCCTGTGCTTTTGATATTTATTTATTTATTTATTTATTTGGCTGCTTGGGGTCTCAATTGCAGCATGCAGGATCTTTAGTTGTGGCATGTGAGATCCAGTTCCCTGACCAGGGATCGAACCCAGGCCCCCTGCATTGGGAGCACGGAGTCTCAACCACTGGACCACCAGGGAAGTCTCCTGCCTGCACTTTTGAGAGTGGATAGGGGAGAAGAAACTCTGCTGGTTTGGTTCAGCCAGGCCCCTCTGGCTGAGATTCCTGTCCGGTGCAGGCCAGTGGCTTTATTTTTTCTTTTTTTTTTTTAAGAATTTATTATTTATTTATTTGTTTATTTATTCATTCATTCATTCATTCATTCATTGGCTGCGTTGGGTCTTCGTTGCTGCGTGTGGACTTTCTCTAGTTGCGGCGAGCAGGGGCTACTCTTTGTTGCATTGCACGGGCTTCTCTTGTTGCAGAGCAGGGGCTCTAGGTGCGTGGGCTTCAGTAGTTGTGGCTCGCGAGCTCTAGAGCGCAGGCTCAGTAGTTGTGGTACACGGGCTTTGTTGCTCCGCGGCATGTGGAATCTTCCCAGACCAGGGCTCGAACCTGTGTCCCCTGCATTGGCAGGCGGATTCTTAACCACTGCGCCACCAGGGAAGCCCCGGGCCAGTGACTTTAGGTCCTTGACTCTGGGCATGGCTTTCCTACAGAAGTTGTCTTTTCTCTCTCTTGGTTGGACTTTCTCCTGTATGGTGGGATACATAGGTAGGATGTTGAAGACTGGTAGCCAGAGTGGCTTCTCGGAGGTGAAAGGTCTCTGTGTGTGGCTGGTATTCTCTGGTACTCTGGTTTTGTTAAGTCCCATCTGAAAGACAACATTGTCCATGATTTTCCATGGAGACTCAGAGATCCACTCACCCAATTAAGATCTCACCTGCCATGTTTCTGGTTTGCAGAGCTACTTGAGCGCAGGCCCTCCAGTCTAGAGACAGCCTGTGGCTGGCCTCTCACCCTGGGACCCCCACTCCAGTCTCTGTGCATTGTACAGTGCTGTTGAGAAATTTGGTGCTCATCTGTGGACCTGGAGAAGGCCTTGTCCTGCCAGCTCTGAGAAGTAGGTGCTGTCTTTGCCCAAGGCAGGTACAAACAGTGATTGTGCCCTGTTCTCACCGACATCCCCCCCAGTGCTCATGGCCTCAGGGGCAGATGCTGAGCTTTGGGCTGCATCTCTCCATAGTAACACATTGCACTGTTTCTGGAGATGTGGTGTATTGGGGCTCTGGAGCAGCTTGGAGTGTTGTATTGCTTACCTGTATTGGGGGTTAAAGCCCAGGTCTAGTTGGGTGGGTGTACTGAGGTGCAGCTCTGGCCTAGAGTGAGAGGACTGGAGTCCACATGGCATCCTCTTTTCTGGTAAGACCTGTTCCTGCCCTGAGCACATCTGGACTTCCCTGAGACCTCCCTGCCCACTGTATGTCACCACCCAGGCTCCAACTTCGAGATGAGAGTGAGGAGTTTGGCTTCTTTCTTCATAAATGGGGACTTCCTTGGTCAAGGATCAGCCTCTAGAGAAATTCCTAAAATTCACTTCACGCCTACCCCTCCCCCACCCCACCCCCTTTGGTTTTTGTTCTTGGGAATGTTTGGTCTTTTCTTTTCTTTTTGGGGGCCGCACCGTGCAGCTTGCGGGATCTTAGTTCCCCGACCAGGGATCGAACCCGGGTCCCCTGCTGTGGAAGCGCAGAGTCCTAACCACTGGACCACCAGGGAATTCCCTGGTCTTTTCCCTAGATGAGTCACCAGGTAAGGGAGATTCCCTGTTAGAGGGGAAGCAAGGAGCTCATCAGAGTGGAGCACAGGAGGATGGTCTCAGCAGCTCTGCATGGCAGGCACTGTGTGCCATCCTATTCTGGGACCGTTGGGAGGGAATCAAGGGCCCAGAGTGGGTGGTCAGAGGTTAGAAGGAAGGGACTGATCACTAGGAGAGGGGTGATGACACCATGTCTAAATGCAAGGATGTTCCTCTGCCTCCCTAGAAATTTTGTTTAAAATCCACATAAAATGTCTTTCTAGCTCTAGGATCCTTGGTGTTCTGTTGTAATTGAATTGTGAGGTTGTGACTCTTGCTAGAAGTGAGACAAGGGGACTTGGTTCTGGAACGGGGCCCAGCCCCTTGCCGTGAAGGGGCCAGTGAAAGATGCTCTGGACTGTGTAGGGAAGTGGGGGAGGGGTAAGTCTTAGCATTCCATGTACACTCTCTTCCTCTCCTACCCCTTGGACCTTAGAGATGGCCTGGGATTCAGGGAAGTTTAGGTTATGGATGACAAGTGTCAAGGCTCAAATACCCCCATTGTCCACTCAGCTTGCATGGCAAATGTTACGGATTGATAGCAGCATTCGTTCTTGTCCAGACAGAGCCCCAGATGTTTTCTCACTGCACAATGCACCAGGCAGCTGCTATCTTTTTGTCAGAGTTGCATCATGAGACAAAACCTACTGGTCCTCAGGGCAGAGACAATTTAAGATGAGAAGAGGTGGAGAGAGGAGAAGGGCAGTTGTGCCCAGATGGTCCAAGGGCTCAGCTTGTCTCTTCTAGAGGACATTGCCGAGGCAGAGCTGAACCAAGAGGAAAGAAGTAGAGGGGATGGTTTGCTGAGCAGAACTGGTTATAACCTGGTCTACAAAACCATGTGTCTGAAATTGGCATGGGCTATTTTATAGAATGCTCTGTTTTAATATCAACTGTTGTGCGAAGAGTTTATTGGTAGTTACATTTGCTTTGCCTTTTTTTTTTAACCAAAATGTATTTTTATTTTACTTATAATTTCTTTTTAAACTGTAAAGGAATACATTCGCTCTTGTAACACCTGACATGGTGTACATTTTTAAAATATCAATAGATAGCAGAAGGGACAGAGAGATGCAGGTTTAAACAAATCCAGGTTATTGCCATTATGTATGTTATATCATTTGAGACTAGTGCAGAAAACAGAAACGAGTCCAGATATTTTAAGCAGGAAGGGGTTTATTACATGGAATTTGATGCTTTCAAAATCATTAGGACTTAGTTTCCATGTAATAGTAGGTTACTTGAATAAGACCCCGTGCTGAGAATAATGAAAGATGCTAAGTTACAAACCAGCAAACTCAAGGCCAGTTTCTGGATGAACGAACACCTGTAACTAGAGAGTTAAGGGTAATATCTGAGTACCTAAGAGCATTTGCTGTGTCCACACTGAGCTCTGCTCCAGCTTTATAATTACACAGGGCCAGAGAGGTTAGGGTCCAAAGCTTACGGGATGTGGGGTCTGGTGGGAACCCTCTCACATTAAGGTGGGGTGCCAGTTGGTTATACCCTCTAGTTAAGGGCAGTGTCTTTGGTTTTGGAATGTGGTAAGCTCTGGAAATTTTCAAGGCTTGGTACTTGAATTTCCCAGGAGATTCTTTAGGGAAGGAGCCAGAATGCAGGGTTGTGAATAACCTGCCTAGGGCCACCCATGGGGGCTGTTCCACCCCTTCCTGTCTTGTGGACTCTCCGGGTGTTTTGATGGTGCTGGTGGTAGTGTATGCATGAGAGTCTCCAGACACACATTCAGAACCACCTTCCTCCCTGCAAGCATATCCTGTCTCATGGTCCCTTTGCCTTCCGGCTTGCTCTTTCTTGGATGGTACCGGGTTGGGTCCGTTCATGTAATACTCTTCCTCTCAATGGGGGGGCCTGCACAGAATTGGGCTCAGTGGGTGACTGGGTGGCTTTCTGGTAGAGGGGCAGGGTTGGGGTGTGGTTGCTAGAGGAGCAGCTTGTACACAGTAGCTGGTGTCATGAAGGACTGTGGCTTTAAGCAGGCCCGTCAGACCAGGAAGTAAAATCCCCAGCATCAAATATTAGCCCTCGTTTCAGACCTAAATGTCAGTTGGTGTTTCTCCTGAAATGTCTCCCAGGGACCGTTTTGTAACCACGACCCCAGAGATCCCCTCTGTTGTGGAGGCTGTTGATTTCTTATCTGGGGCAGGTTCTGACAGAGACAAGATTGCCATCCTTGCGAGCTGCGGTTTACGTGTTAGATGTTAAGAGGAAACTGTCTGATGAGATTCCAGTAGCTCCTTGGGGGGTCTGGGGCAGGGGACGGGGCAGTGGTGACTGGCCCTTTGACCTGAGAGGCTTGACGGCAGAGCTTACCTTCCTGCAGCCCCCGAGAGCCATCTCAGCCCTGAGGCTGAGGAGCTTGTCTCTTCTCTCCTCTTTGTCACTTCCTACCAGAGCTCTGTGGGCCTGGAGACATTCAGTTGATGGAGCTTAAATTAAAAATGTTCAGGCAATTCCCTGGTGGTCCAGTGGTTAGGACTTGGCACTTTCACTGCCAGGGCCTGGGTTGGATCCCTGGTTAGGGAACTAAGATCCCGCAAGCCTTGTGGCACAGCCAAAAAAAAAAAAGTTCAGGTCCCATAGTCATTGGTAACATTTGTTAAAAGTGTCTATGGGCTTGCCAGTCCATAAAATCCACCTTCCCTCTAAGGAGAAATTGATGAAAAGTAAAAAGAGTTAGTTCTGTGTTCTTCACTCTTGTCATCTGCTGTGTGCTTATGGTGAGGGACTTCTTTCTTCTGGCCCTGACACGAGGCCAGGATACTCTGATGCTTTCCACTGAGCTCTGCCAAGCCTTACTTGTCTTGTCCGGAAAAGCCAGATGAGGCTAATGCTGGCCTGCAGGGCCATAGGGGTGTTTTTGGTGACACTGTGTGTGTGTGTGTGTGTGTGTGTGTGTGTGTGTGTATGATAAAATAAATATAACATAAAACGTACCATTTTAGCCATTTAAAAAAAATAAATTTATTATTTATTTTTGGCTGCGTTGGGTCTCTGTTGCTGTGCACGGGCTTTCTCTAGTTGTGGTGAGCGGGGGCTACTCTTCGTTGTGGTGCGTGGGCTTCTAATTGCGGTGGCTTCTCTTGCTGCGGAGCACGGGCTCTAGGCGCGCGGGCTTCAGTAGTTGGGGCACGCGGGCTTAGTTGCTCCGTGGCATGTGGGATCTTCCCGGACCAGGGATTGAACCTGTGTCCCCTGCACTGGCAGGCAGATTCTTACACTGCGCCACCAGGGAAGTGACCGTCTTTTCAGTTCTTTTGAGTGTACACTTAAGAATTGCTTGATTGGCATTCCCTGGTGGTCCAGTGGTTGGGGCTCTGTGCTTCCACTGCAGGGGGCCTGGGTTAGATCCCTGGTCAGGGAACTAGGATCCTACAAGCCCCATGGTATGACCAAAAAAAAAAAAGAATTGCTTGATTGTTCCATGTTTAACTTTTTGAGGAATCACCAAACGATTTTCCAAAGCAGCTATACAATTTTATATCCCCACCAGCAATGTGTGACGTTTCTAATTTCTCTACATCTTCACCAACAACTTATTTCCTTCTTTCTCCCTCCCTTCCTTCCTCCCTCATCCTAGGTGTGAATTTGTATCTCATTTTGGTTTTGGTTTGCAGTTCCTAATGACTAGTAATGTTGAGCATCTTTTCATGTATTTATTGGCCATTTGTATATCTTCTTTGGCGATACAAATGTCTATTCAAGTCCTTTGGCTATTTTATAATTGAGTTGTCTTTTTGTTGTTGAGTTGTAGGAATTCTGTATATATTTTGAGTAGTAGATCCTTATGGGATATATGAATTGGAAATATTTTCTCCCATTCTCTAGGTTGTCTTTTCACTTTTTTTTTTTTTTTTTGCCTCGCTGGGCAGCTTGTGGATTCTCAGTTCCCTGACCAGGGATCGAACCCATGCCCCCTGCGGTGGGAGTGCGGAGTCCTAACCACTGTACCACCAGGGAATTCCCTCTTTTCACTTTCTTGATAATGACCTTTGATGCATAAAAGTTTTAATTTTGATGAAGTCCAGTTCATCTATTTTTTTCTTTTGGTGCTCATGCTTTTGGTATCATATCTAAGAATCCATGGCCTAAACCAAGGTCATGAATCTTTTCCCCTATGTTATCTTCTAAGAGTTTTATGGTTTTAGCTCTTGTATTATGATCATTGATCCATTTTGAGTTAATTTTTATATAAGGTATGAAGTAGAAATCCAGTTGTCCCAGCACCAATTGTTGAAGAGACTATTCTTTACCCATTGAATGGACTTAGCATCCTTGTTGAAAGTAATTCAGCCGTATAAATTTATTTCTGGGCTTTTAATTCTATTCCACTAGTCTATATGTCTACCTATGCCAGTACCACACTGTTTTGATTACTGTAGTTTTGTAGTAAGTTTTGAAATTGGGACGTATGAATCCTTTAACTTTGTTCTTTCTTCAAGATTGTTTTAGCTACTTGGGATCCCTTGCAAGTCCATATGGATTTTGAGGACTGACTTTTCCATTTCTACAAAAAAGACTGTTGGAATTTTGGTAGGGATTGTGTTGAATCTGTAGATCAATTTAGAGTATATTAACAATACTCTCCATCTTAAAAATATTAAGCTTTCCAGTCCATGAACATGGGATGTCTTTCCATTTATTTTTGTCTTCTTTAATTTCTTTTAGCAATGTTTTATAATTTTTTGTATACAAACCTTTCATCTCCTTGGTTAAATTTATTCCTAAGGGTTTTTTTGTTTGTTTGTTTTGATGCTATTGTAAATGGAATTGTTTTCTTAATTTTCTCCTTCGACTATTCAGTGTTAGTATATTGAAACTGCTTTTTGTGTGCTGATTTTGCATCCTGCGACTTTGCTATTAATATTTATTTATTTATTTATTTTTGGCTGTGTTGGGTCTTCGTTTCTGTGCGAGGGCTTTCTCTAGTTGTGGCAAGCGGGGGCCACTCCTCATTGCGGTGCGTGGGCCTCTCACTATCGCGGCCTCTCTTGTTGCGGAGCACAGGCTCCAGACGCGCAGGCTCAGTGGTTGTGGCTCACGGGCCCAGTTGCTCCGCGGCATGTGGGATCTTCCCAGACCAGGGCTCGAACCCGTGTCCCCTGCATTAGCAGGCAGATTCTCAACCACTGCGCCACCAGGGAAGCCCGCGACTTTGCTATTTATTAGCTAGTTTATTAGGTCTAGTAAGCTTTCTGTGTATTGTTTGGGACTTTCTATATATAGGATTTTCTAGATATAGGATCATGTCATCTGCAAATAGAGATAGTTTTACTTATTCCTTTCCAATTTTTATGCCTTTTATTTCCTTTTCTTGTCTAATCGGTCTGAGTAGAACTTCCAGTACAGTGTTGAATAGCAGTGGTGAAAGGTGGACATCCTTGTATTGTTCCTCATCTTAGGGTAAAAGCTTTCAATCTTTCACCATTGGGTATGTTGGCTGTGAGTTTTTCATAAATGCCCTTTATCATGTTGAGGAAGTTCCCTTTTGTTCCTAGTTTTCTGAGTGTTTTTATCATGAAGGGATGCTGGATTTTTCAAATGCTTTTTCTGTCAGTTGAGATGATCATGTGGTTTTCTTTTTCCTTCTTTCTGTTAATGCGGTTTATTATATTGATTGATTTTCTTTATTTTTTTCTTTTGGCTGCATTGGGTCTTCATTGCTACGTGTGGGCCTTCTCTAGTTGCAGTGAGCGGGGGCTACTCTTGGTTGCAGTATGTGGGTTTCTCATTACAGTGGCTTCTCTTGTTGCGTAGCACGGGCTCTAGGCACGCAGGCTTCAGTAGTTGCAGCACACGGGCTCAGTAGTTGTGGTACGCGGGCCCTAGAGCACACTGGCTTCAGTAGTTGTGATGCATGGGCTCAGTAGTTGCGATGCGTGGGCTCTAGGGCACGTGGCCTTCAATAGTTGTGGCTTGCGGGCCCTAGAGCACAGGCTCAGTAGTTGTGGCGCATGGGCTTAAGTTGCTCCACAGCATGTGGGATCTTCTTGGACCAGGGCTCGAACCCACGTCCCCTGCATTGGTGGGCGGATTCTTAACCACTGCACCACCAGGGAAGTGCCTTGATTGATTTTCTTATGTTAAATTGCCCTTGATTTCCTGGCATAAATCTCACTTGGTCGTGAAATTAATCCTTTTAATGTTGTTGAATTTGGTTTGCTATAGTTTTGTTGAGAATTTGTGCATCTCTCTTCAGAAGGTATATTGATCTATAATTTCCTTTTCTTTTGATGTCTTCTTGATGACTTTTTGATTGCTGTTCCAGGGTCTACCCCATCTTGGGCTTGGAACTGGGTACAGCACATTTGCAACAGTACCCAGACATTATTCTGCCAAGAGCCGAAGTCTCTAGGCCAGAGCTGGGAAGGCGCTTAGGAGCCCGTTTAGACCAGCCTCTCTTCTTCTGATAGGGAACCTGAGATGTGGGGTGAAATCAAAGACCCACAGTCCTGAGTTAGGCTGCAGTGTCTGAGACCAGGCTTCAGAGTCTGGGATGTTGTCTCTGGAGCCCTGCCGCAAAGTGTCCCTGTCACTTTAAAACTCTTCAGGTGCTTCTCTTCAGGAGGCAGGAAGGGAATGTCAGACTTGTTGCCAAAGAGGTTCCTTGCGTGGAGCGCTCCAAACTATCTCTGAGGACCAGGTGGGGGATTACAGCAAAGGGGTGGTCTCCTCCCTCCAGGCCTTGCTGTATATCTTCGGAGGGTGTGAGAGTCCAGAGGCCTGCTTTCTAAGGTCCTGTCCTCTGTCTACCCCAAGGCCTGCCTGGGTCATGGAAGACTCTCCAGTCAATTAGAGCTGTGCTGAGGCTGTGTCACTTCAGGGGGGTCTCCTGAGGGTCTCCTCTGGGTTATGCTTGGGATGCACCAGGAGCCCCAGCTCCTCTACTGAGCATGGATTTTGACCATTTCTTGCTGTTTCTGAAGGTGTGCTCTTCTGATGCAGATTCTGCCCTCCTGTCAAGGCTCAGGGAAGTGAGTATACTGAGGAGCTGACCATGAAGACCAGGTCCCCCATTGTGTTTCTCTGGCATTGAAATGTTGCCCTGGGACAATCCAGGGAGAGTCTGATGGGTGAGAGCCAGCAACCTCCTCAGTATGCAGCCATCAGCTGGCTCTTGAAAATGATTTTTCTATGATTATCAAAGTAATTTATGTTAATTGTAGAAAATATGGAAAACTAAAGAGAAAAAAGAAGAATGTAAGCTGATTGGAACATGCTCGCAACTCACTGCGTGACTGCAGTGGTTTCAGCGGACTGTTGCTTTTGTGGGAGAGTCAGCAGAGGTGGGTGGAGGGCAGCAGGGGCCCCAGAAACGACCAGTCCATTCTCAAGGCTGGTCATTTTCCAGGGCCCCAGTTTGGACCTGCTGCCTCAGGGTGGACCTGGCTGTGTGGTCAGCCGAGGGCCACTGCTGCTGCTCTTCTCTCCTGCTCTCTGGGAGATCCTGCCCCAGCCCTTTTCTCTCTGGAGCCTGACACAGAGGCGGAGTCACTCTTCTAGCCCATGTTGTGGTTTTTGCAGTGAAGAGTAGAGACTGAGAAGTTAGAGGCCGACTCATGGCCTCTCTTGCCATGAGAGCTTGTCTGTTGTCCCTCTACACTTACTGGCTGTTTCACCTCTCTGACAAACGCTATTTTCTATTTTGCTACCATATTAGAAGAAAGGAGTAAATCAGATGGGTTTACCTTGCTTTCAGTCATTTTATGGGGTAAATAACTGTTCCCCCAAGCTTCTCAGATATATCCTGCTACTTGAAAAGAAAGCCCTAGCAGAGATGTGAAGTGTGGGGAACTAAGCTCTGTCTGTGCCTGTCACCAGCTTGGGGAGTGAGAGCCCTTGTTGCGTCCCTCCCAGGAGACCATGTCAGCCTGTGTCTGTTAGTGTTCCTAGCATTGCCTGACCCATTACCAAGAAGGAAGCAAATGTTCACCTTCTTTCTCCTTGGCAGTCCCATGTAAACAGGCATGTGTTTTTAGATGTCCCAAGATCCAGGCCTTCAAGGATGGCCTACTTTCCTTTACCAGATTCCAATACTAGAAGAGCCTCCAGTGCATGAACTAGAGGACAGTGGGGTTGTCCACTCATTTCAGTGGCTGCCCTGAGGGCTCTCTGGATTCATGGTGATAGCTGAGGAAGCAGACTCTGACAGGCCAAGTGATGTGCCCTTGGGCACATGGTGAAGAGGCGATTTGAATCTGGGTTTGTCAGATATATTTGCTCTGATACAGGTATGTTTCCTGTTCAACTGTTTGTGCACGGTGTAAAGGCTTGGAGCAGAGCTGGAGCAAGGCTGCTACTGACAGGCACTTAGGCTCCAAACTTTCCAAGTACGTCTCAGAATTGCCCTTTCTTTGGTGACTGGTTGTGTTGGGATGTGTCCTGGGCAGCTCCTCCCCCACCCAGTAAGTTCACCGTATTCTAAAGAACACTTGGCTCTCTCCACGTCTTGCCATCCCACTGTTTCTGTCCTTGTCCAGCCTTGTCATCTTCCACTGGGATGATTTTGGTAGCCTCTAGTTTTGCCTCTTCAATCCATTTTTCAAATATCAGATGTTTGATCAGTTGCGCCCTTTCTAAACCCTTTCTGCAGCTTCCCATTGACCTCCCCTGAAGTTCAAACTCCTTAAGCTAGCATGCAGGCTGTGTGTGAATAGCTTGTTTCCGGCTCCAGCTTTGGCTCTTTTTAGGTCTGCCCAAGCTGTGACCCAGCCACACTGAACTCCTCTCACTTCCTTGACCACAGGGCTGCTTTCTTGCCTCTACGCCTCAGCACATTCTGTTGCTTCTATGTGGAACAAGCTCCTTTTTTTTTTCCCCCTCATCTCCTTTACTAGGTCTTGGCTCAGCCTTCGCTTCCTCTGGGAACCCCCCACTCATTGCACCCTGATTCTCTGGCCCACCCCTGACTTGGCACTGGAAACTGTTCCAGGGCAGGGAATCCACCCTTGTGTCCCCAGCGCTGTACTAGGCACAGAGGATCTTTGTGGAATGGGTGACTACAGAGGCCTCTATGAAGAGACATTTATCACACCTGTTTTTACAACTTTAGCAAGGACCCAACAGCAGCAAGCAACCCATTCATTTTCAGGTGCCACCAGAGATCAACGGAGGAGAGACAGTGTCAGGGTGACTTCTTAACGTCATTCTTCCTGCTTCTTAGATCCAAAGGTGAACATACTTGGGTTTGGGTTTTTTTCCTTATTGTTTTGCCTCATTCATGGCAGCCTGTCGGAGAGCTGGGACCACATCAGTCCAGGACCTGGCAAGGCACTACACGTGTTACTCATTGGTGATTTTTCTTTTTAATAAATTTATTTATTTACGTATTTATTTTTGGCTGTGTTGGGTCTTCATTGCTGCCCATGGGCTTTCTCTAGTTGCGGCGAGTGGGGGCTCTTCTTCGTTGTGGTGCGTGGGTTTCTCATTGCGGTGGCTTCTCTTGCTGTGGAGCACAGGCTCTAGGCACGTGGGCTTCAGTAGTTGTGGCTCGCGGACTCCAGAGCGCAGGCTCAGTAGTTGTGGAGCATAGGCTTAGTTGCTCCGCGGCATGTGGGATCTTCCTGGACCAGGGCTCGAACCCATGTCCTCTGCATTGGCAGGCAGATTCTTAACCACTGTGCCACCAGGGAAGTCCCCTCATTGGTGATTGAGAGGAAACCTTAGGTCTTACCTAGATTTTTTGTGAGTAGATGGAGAAGTGAACTTCCCTTGTGCCTGTTATGTCACTAGCTCTGTGGTTTTAAGTCTTTTAATTTCACAGTGCTGAAGTCCAATGTCAGCAAGAGGGGAGAATAGTACTGGGGATGTTGTGGCTGAGTTCAGAGCTCACTTATCTGTCACATAGCTCTGTCATGACCTCATACCAGCTAGAAGCTGAGGTTCCCATTGAAATGTGGCTGGGAGAGAGCCTGTGACTTTGGTGATAAAATTCTTTACCAGCCTGTGAATGGATGAACCCTAGGCATTTGTTGAATGTCCATTATGTGCCCAGCACTGCACTGACTCTTGCTTTTCCTCTGAGGGCTGGGGGCTCCAGCCCATAGCCCCTGCATCCTGAGGTGGGCAGCAGACACAGCATCTGTTCTCCCCACTGTGGCATGAGATGTAGGGTTGGAGCCTGCAGACTTAGGCTCCATCTCTTGTGCTTGTATGTTTGGGTTGAGGGATTGATCTTTGGGAGGTATCAGAACCAAATAAACTCATATTCACATGCTGGGTTTTTGGCTAGAGATGACACCTTGGAAAAGGCAGGTAAAGATATTATCTCCCTGGACCCTAAGTGACCAAGCTTGAAGAGAGGAAAAGACTTTATGTAATAACAAATGTTATAATTGGTGATAGTGGGCTTGAAACTTTTTTTTTTAAACAGTTGTTCTGATATGTGTTCATTTATTTTATTGTGGTAAAATATAAATACATAACATAAAATTTACCATTTTAATCATTCTTAAGTGTACAGTTCAATGGCCTTAAGTACATTAACGTTGTACAACCATCACCATCATCTGTCTCCAGAACTTTTTTCATCTTGCCAAACTGAAACTCTGTACCCATTAAACAATAACTCCCTATTCTCCCCTCCCCCTAGACCCTGGCAACCACCATTCTTTCTGTCTTTATGAATTTTATTTCATTTAGCGTAGTGGCCTCAAGGTTCATCCATGTTGTAGCATATG
Organism: Balaenoptera physalus; assembly: GCF_965194825.1. Lineage (NCBI taxonomy): Eukaryota > Metazoa > Chordata > Mammalia > Artiodactyla > Balaenopteridae > Balaenoptera > Balaenoptera physalus. The sequence goes on along the minus strand of NC_138900.1, from coordinate 49,447,264 downwards.
TCCGAATTTCTTTCCTTTTTAAGGCTGTATAATATTCCATTGTGTGTAAATACCATATTCTGTTTATCCACTCATCAATAGACACTTTCTACCCGTTAAAAAACAAAAATTCAACTGAGTGAATTTGAAGATTTATTGGCTTTATTCAACGGTTCATGAATTGGGCAGCATCCCATCTAGCAAGTAGACAGATACTCCTTCCAAGGGGTTGTACAAAATGAAAGGTTTTTATCGGCAGAAGGAGAGTGGGGCAAGGAAGTTATTAGCAAAAGAAAAGAAAGGATTGTTTTAGGCAGGACATTTTTTGCAGGAAGGGAATGGTGGGGTTTTATCATGCAGATTACCTCACTAGTGCTAATCAGGAAATTTCAGATTGATTGTTTAAAGGTCACATTCCTGAGAGAGGTTCAAAGCGCAATTAATTTTTTTAAAATTAATTAATTAATTAATTTATGGCTGTGTTGGGTCTTCGTTGCTGTGCGCAGACTTTCTCTAGTTGCGGTGAGCGGGGGCTACTCTTCGTTGCAGTGCGTGGGCTTCTCATTGTCGTGGCTTCTATTGTTGCGCAGCACGGGCTCTAGGCGCACGGGCTTCAGTAGTTGTGGCACGTGGGCTCGGTAGTTGTGGCTTGTGGGCTCTAGAGTGCAGGCTCAGTAGTTGTGGCGCACGGGCTTAGTTGCTCCGCGGCCTGTGGGAATCTTCCCAAACCAGGGCTCGAACCCGTGTCCCCTGCGTTGGCAGGGGGATTCTTAACCACTGCGCCACCAGGGAAGCCCTAATTTTTTTTTTTAATTGAGGTATAGTTGATACACCTTTTTAATACACCTTTGGCTGATTGTGAATAAAGCCACTATGAATTTGGGTGTCCAGATTATCTGTTAGAATTCTGCTTTCAATTCTTTTGGGTATATGCCCAGAAGTGGAATTGTTGGATCTTATGGTAATTCTGTGTTTGAATTACCATATAATTAACTGCCATACTGTTTTCCACAGTGGCTGCACCATTAATACACATGGGTTTCAGTTTCTCTACATCCTCACTAATACTTGTTATTTTCTGGTTTTTTGATAATAACCATACTAAAGGGTGTGAAATGGTATCTCGTGGTTTTGATGTGTATTTCCTAATAATTAGTGATGCTGAGCGTCTTTTCATGTGCTGATTGGCCATGTGTATCTCTTGTTTATTCAAGTCCGTTGCCCATTTTTAATAGAGTTGCTTGTTGTTTTGTTTTTGATTGTAAGAGTTCTTTGTATATCCTGGATATTAAACCCTTATCAGGTATATGATTTGCAAATATTTTTCCCATTTCTTTGGTTGTTTTTCACTGTGTTGACAGTCCTTTGATGTACAAAAGTTAGATGTTGTCCAGTTTATTTTTTCTTTTGTTGCCTGTGCTTTGGGTGTCCAAAGAATCCAGGAAATCATTGCCAATTCCAATGTCGTAAAGCTTTTCTCCTCTGTTTTCTTCAAAGAGTTTTATAGTTTTTTTTAATAAATTAATTTTTAAAATTTATTTATTTTTGGCTGCGTTGGGTCTTCGTTGCTGTGCGAGGGCTTTCTCTAGTTGTGGCGAACGGGGGCTACTCTTCGTTGCAGTGCACGGGCTTCTCATTGCGGTGGTTTCTCTTGTTGTGGATCACGGGCTCTAGGTGCGCAGGGTTCAGTAGTTGTGGCCCGTGGGCTCTAGAGTGCAGGGTTAGTTGTGGTGCATGGGCTTAGTTGCTCTGCAGCATGTGGGATCTTCCCGGACTAGGGCTCGAACCCGTGTCCCCTGCATTGGCAGGCGGATTCTTAACCACTGCGCCACCAGGGAAGCCCCAACTTCATTCTTTTGCGTGTGGATATCCAGTTGTCCCAGCACCAGTTGTGTATCTATTTGGATATCCTGATGTCCCATTTGTTGAAAAGACTATCACTTTCCCATTGAATCGTCTTGGCATCTTTATTGAAATCAGTTGACCACATATAGGAGAGTTTGTTTCTGGGTTCTTAATTTTATTTTATTTTTATTTGTTTTTTTGGCTGCATTAGGTCTTTGTTGCTGTGCGTGGGCTTTCTCTAGTTGCGGCGAGCGGGGCCTACTCTTCGTTGTGGTACACGGGCTTCTCATTACGGTGGCTTCTCTTATTGCGGAACATGGGCTCTAGTTGCGTGGGCTTCAGTAGTTGTGGTGCATGGGCTCAGTAGTTGTGGCTCGTGGGCTCCAGAGCACAGGCTCAGTGGTTGTGGCATATGGGCTGGGCTTAGTTGCTCTGCAGCATGTGGGATCTTCCCAGACCAGGGATCGAACCTGTGTCCCCTGAATTGGCAGGCGGATTCTTAACTACTACACCACCAGGGAAGTCCCCAACTTTTCTTTTCCCAGATGGATGGTGTTGATTCTGTATATTGCTTTGGGTAGTATTGACATCTTAACAATATTGTCTTCCAATCCATGAACACAGATGTCTTTCTATTTATTTGTTTCTTTTTACTTATTTATTTAAATATTTAATTTATTTATTTGGCTGTGCTGGGTCTTATTTGCAGCATGTGGGATCTAGTTCCCTGACCAAGGACCGAACCTGGGCCCCCTGCATTGGGAGCGTGGAGTCTTAGCCACTGGACCACCAGGGAAGTCCCTGTGTCTTTTTAAAAATTTATTTATTTATTTATAAAATTTTATTTATTTATTTATAAAATTTTATTTATTTATTTATATATTGGCTGTGCCGCATGGCTTGCTGGTTCTTAGTTCCCTGACCAGGGATCGAACCCCGGGCCCCAACAGTGAAAGCCCTGGGTCCTAACCACTGGATTGCCAGGGAATTTCCTATTTCTGTCTTCTAAAATTTCAGCAACATTTTACTTTTTAGTGTACAAGCTTTTTGCCTTCTTGGTAAAGTTAATTCCTAAGTATTTTATTCTTTTTGATGCTATTGTGAATGGAATTATTTTCTTGATTTCTTTTTTTGATTGTTCAGTGTTTATGTTGAAACATGACTGCTTTTTGTGTGTTGATTTTGTATCCTGTGACTTTGCTGAATTTGTTTGTTAGTACTAACAGTTTTTTGTGGAATATAGGATTTCTACACATAGTATCATGTCATCTGTGAACAGAGATAGTTTTACCTACTTCTTTCCAATTTGGATACCTTTTATTTCTTTTTCTTGTCTACTTGCTTTGGCTAGAATTTCTAATACTCTGTTGAATAGAAGTGGCGAAAGCAGGCATCTTTGTCCTGTTCCTGATTTTAGAGGAAAAGTTCTCATTCTTTCACCATTGGATATGATGTTAGCTGTGGGTTTCTCATATAAGGCCTTTTATTATGTTGAGACAGTTTCCTTTTATGCCTAGTTTGTTAAGTGTTTTTTTTTTAAATAAATTTATTTATTTATTTATTTATTTATTTATTTATTTATTTATTTATTTTTGGCTGCGTTGGGTCTTCATTGCTGCACGCGGGCTTTCTTTAGTTGCTGTGAGTGGGGACTACTCTTTGTTGCGGTGCGCGGGCTTCTCATTGTGGTGGCTTCTCTTGTTACGGAGCACGGGCTCTAGGAGCACAGGCTTCAGTAATTGTGGCTCACGGGCTCTAGAGCTCAGGCTCAGTAGTTGTAGCGCACGGGTTTAGTTGCTCCGCGTCATGTGGGATCTTCCCAGACCAGGGCTCGAATCTGTGTCCCCTGCATTGGCAGGCAGATTCTTAACCACTGAGCCACTAGGGAAGCCCTGTTAAGTGTTTTTGAGAAGTAATTGAATATACCATATAATTCACTCACAGTGTACAACTCACTGTTTTTTTAGTATATTCACAGTGTCCTTATAGTTTTTTTTCCACTCTTTGCTGATCTTAGACTGGTTGGTTAACAGTTTTTAAGTGTATGAAGACTTGCTGGAAGGCTGCATCTTTTTGTAATTTTAGAACATCATACTTTTGGAAAAGACTTAATATCACCCAATGTTTGAAAAATTGGGACTCATTCCCTTTGAACACTGACTTAGCTTGACCTCATATGAACATGCAACTTAGGCTTCTGTGGGGCTGCTCCCTGTGTCATTGACACTCACGGGGGCATGACATCCAAGTGTGGGTATTGCTCTCCTCTGTGTGCTCTACCCTTAGCTTATCTACTCAGATTCTCAAGTTGACCCTGGGGTTTGTACAGAGGCTCCCAGGCCATCCACTGGTAAAAACTGTCCCACCTGTGGGGCAGAATCTATAGGGAGGTGTTGAAGGCTAGCTGCTGGAGGTGGAAGAGGTTTCCCCTGTGGAGAGACATAAGCAACTTGTGTTTGAGTGCATGTGCCTTAGTAGTTCCCTGTTCCCATGGGAAGTTGTGGAACCAGAGCTCTGTTGCTGGTGGCCAAGCATACTCTTCCTGGATGACCCTTGACCTCCCCTATTTGCAGTAACCTTAAGCAGTTGGGGGTCACCCAGGAAGCACATGTGCTTCAAACACAAGCCCTCATCTTAGTGTCAGGAAACCTGTATGCCAGGGATGGGATCACATGTGGTGTTGGGCAGAGGCCAGGCCCCTCTAAACAGGGCAGGATAAGTGGCCTGGCATCCAAGTCAGGAAAACTCCTGGCTATGTTGCATTTGCATATGTTGATTGATGACTTCGAGGCAGTTGGGGTAATTTGCTGCTTGGTCAGCCGTGGTGTAAAGGGAATGGAGACCAACTTTTGGCAGCATCTTCCACGTAAAGTAAGGAAGCTGATTATTTGGGCTGCTGTTTTTCTGGGCAAATGTGCAGGTTTTAGTCTAATGGGAATCCTGCCAGCAGGCTTACACAGCTTCTGCTCCTGATGGTCCTTGAAGGTCCCCTCCTGACAGGAGGTAGCAGGCAGTTTGAGAGTCTTTTGAACCATGGGAGTCATTCTTTGAAGTGCTGTTCCTTTCCCTTTTCTCCTTTCCCTTCCCTCCCCTTTCCCCTAACCCCTGCAGGCCAGTTATTCGGCCCACAGCCCTGTGTTGTGTTGATCGCTGTCTTTTCCTGGGTCCTGCCCACCAAGATGCGGGGTAGCTGGTTTCGGGAAAATGGGTGGGTCAGAGCCTTCCTCCCTGCTCTCCAACACCCAGTGGTGCAGCTGGCCAGAGAAGGGCAAAGGGGCATTTGCTACAGGTGGAAGGCTCGCAGCTTTAGGAGCACCACGTTGTGGGGACTCTGGTAGTGTTAGGAAACAGGTACATAAGGTGCATGGAACATGCCAGGAGAGAAAAAGAATGGCCCAAGGTGGGGAAATGTATGTAAAATGGTTTCTTGCAGAATTACAACAGGGAACAATTAGAATGTAAATGTAAGCTGCTTGGAAATGGTCAAAATAAGGCAACCCCATGTAATTGCTTTTTTAAAAAAACATTTTTTATTGTGGTAAAATATACATCACATAAATTTTATCATTTTAACTATTTTTAAGTGAACAGTTCAGTGGCATTAAGCTCATTCACATTGTTTTTATTTACTTATTTATTTATTTTTGGCTTCATTGGGTCTTCGTTGCTGCACATGGGCTTTCTCTAGTTGCGGCGAGCGGGGGCTACTCTTCTTTGCTGTGCACGGGCTTCTCATTGCGGTGGGTTCTCTTGTTGCGAAGCACAGGCTCTAGGCGCGTGGGCTTCAATAGTTGCAACATGCGGGCTCAGTAGTTGTGGCACACAGCCCTAGAACGCGCGGGCTTCAGTAGTTGCAGCGTGTGGGCTCTAGAGCACAGGCTCAGTAGTTGTGGCACATGGGCTTAGATGCTCCGCAGCATGTGGGATCTTCCCGGACCACGGATCGAACCCGTGTCCCCTGCATTGGCAGGCGGATTCTTAACCACTGCTCCACGAGGGAAGTCCTTATTCACATTGTTAATGCAACCGGAAAGTTACCCCTTAGCCGTCTTGGTTGGTGTTTTCAATATTGTGAGCTTCTCAACTACCTCTTGATGCTCATATGTGGTTAATTCAGGCATCATGTGTGGGTTTCTACTATTTTACACTTAGATAGTGGTGACTTGTTTCTCTTATTTCTAAGTTCTTGGGGAAATACCTCACTGTTTCTTTGTACACTACAAATATTTAGACGAAAAAAAGCCTGTTCATTTCCTTTTCTGACCTGCCCTCTCATGAGTGCCACTGAGATATCTTTGACAGAGTTGCCCAGCATGGGTCCCACCTGGCTGTAGCTGCCTAAATTGTTTAGGTACCTGGGTGGGAAGGGTACGGGGTGGGTCTCTGGGGCCTCACACACCACCACCTTCAGCTTTGGATGACTGAGGAGGGCAGTGGTGAATGTATAGGGCAAGGGTAATGAATTTGGAGACCCCAGAGAAGAAGCCCTGTGTGAGGGGTCTTTACGATCCTATATGGATCCAGCTGGCTTTACTTCTTCCATGTTTTGGTCTTTGCTGAAGAGTGACTTGTCCCTTTGGGCTTGATCTTGCATTATTCTGCCAAACACTACCTAGGATTGAACTAGTTACTTTAGGCACTTCTTGGGAGTAGATTCCGCCACCTTAGCTGGAGCCAGAAACCAAGAGACTGGAAGCAGTGACTCCAGGAAACTTTCCTCTGAAACTGAAGCCAGTGGTTCCTGGTTACAGACAGTACCTCCTGTTTCTCCAGCTGCTTAAGGCATTGAGAGATTTCCATTAGAAAATCAAAATGTAGAGTTTCTCCAAGAACCACTAGTTTGTTAAAAGAGTCTCTACATTCATTGCTTTTCCTGTTTTTCTGTCTTTTACCAAGAAATATTTGAGAAGGGAGATGCATAATCATTTGCTAACCAGAATTTTTATATGTATGCTTTTTCAAAGGTACATGGGAATAGGACTCTCAGCTCAAGGCGTCAACATGAACAGACTTCCTGGTGAGTCATTGGCTAAGAGAACATTTTTCTGCTCTCTTGATCCATTCTGTGATGAGAGTCATGGTGGCAGCCAACAAGCTGGAGAGGACTTTGTTTGCTGGCTGCCTACCTGCTAAGCCAGGCCATTGGATGGAGGATCCTGAAAGGTGGCCATTGGGCCGGGCTGGTGTGGGCTTCCATTCCAAAAATTAATTGGCAAGTGATTGTCCTTCATGGAATTTGAACTGTTTACAGTCAAAACCAAGTGACCTGAGCTTGCTCCCAGTGGGAATACACCTCAGTAGCCCTCACTGCTATTGGCCTTTGCTTACCAGCATGGGACTCTGGCATATATGGAGAGGAAGGCTGCCACCAGCGTTGGTTCCTTTTTTACTTTACCATGTTAATGACCAAAGTCTTTAAGTGACCTCCATGTGGAAGACAGTTGAGGCAGTTTCTTAATAAACAGGAGGATGTGCGTGAGACTTAGATTTACAGTCAGCAACCTCAGATTTGTGGAAGGCTCTGGACCCTGCAGGTGGGCCTCCTCTACCACCCAGGCACCCTTTCAGCTGTTTTCTGCCTAGCAGTTCATGCCCAGTCCTGGGCTAGGCGCAGTTGAGGGGACAAAAGCCTCTACCAGAAGCTGGTGGGTTCTAGAATATGGTCCTAAGTCCATTTGTCCCTTGAGTGGTGTAAGTGGCACGGTGCAAGCTGTCCTGACACTGTCACGGAGGCAGGAAAAGTCCTTGTGTTTTTGCCCGGGCCCTCTCTACTTTTTGGCCTCTGACACAGAGAAGGCAGCTGGCTTTTTCCAAAGAGCGAATAGCACTTAAATCGTATGTCTTTTCCAATCTATGTTTAATATCAATCAGGTCTTTTCGTCATTGACTAATTTCAAGTACTTGAAATCTAGACCTGCTCAGGATTCAACTAATTGCCAGGAACCTGACTTTTTAAAAAAATTTGGCTTTGATCTGAGCAAAAACTGTCCTTTAGTTATTAATCAGAATGTGTGTGGCATGTTTGGCCTCTTTGTGTAGCGTGCAGCTGTGATCTTTGTTATTCAAGCCTTGGCCTTAGCTGACTAGATCTACAGTGTTCATAGCTCTGTCTCTTTGTGAACAGGGAGCTTAGAAAAATAATTTCCCATCAAAGGTAAACTGATTCCTAAATCTTTTTCTTGCAGTAAATGTGCTCTTTGAACTTTTGCATGGCTTTGGTGGCAGAGAAAAGAGGCTTTTATAGGTTCGTTATACAAAAGTAACTACTATAATCTGTTATTGGGTGGCACTTTAAGCAACTCTGAACATTGGTTAAATGAATTTTTGTTAATCTATGTAAAAGAATACTATGCAGCCATGAAGAAAATGAGGAGGCTCTTCAAGTACTGTTTTGGAGTAATCTCTGGGATGTATCACTAAGTGAAAAATATAAGGCATAGAACAATATATATTATGCTATCAAATGTAAAAAAAAATGAGGGAAAATGAATATATCTGTATCTGCTTGTACACGCATAGAATATCTTTGGAAAGCTAAGAAAAACTTGTAATATTGGCTGTCCCTTGGGACAGAGTGGCTGGGGATAGGACTGAGAAGGAAATTTTTCACTTTTGAAGCTTTCACATTTTCTTTCTTGTGAATATATTACCTGTTTTAAAAATATAAATAAAATTAAAATAAAATAACCAAAAGCAAATGCCCCTGCATCAAGAAACCCTCATGCCTGTCTTTTAGCTGGTCTTGGAATGCAGTCTTTTACCATGTGCATGATATTCTGAGTTCCACACACTCATCCTTCTTTAGTAAGAATCGTTTTCGCCTGGCCATTGGGTTTGGGATCCATGGTGTGGAGCAGGTGAGGTAGGAGGAGTTCAAGGTCTGCCTAAATTGAGCTGAAACTGTTTGAGATAGAGCCATGTGGAGCTGTCTTAGTCTGTTTGCCTTGGTCATAAGATGGGTCTTTTGACCCCTCTGGGCTGCTTAGAGGTGAGCTGCGGGTCTTGTGCTTTGACATTGTTAATGTAACATTGTTGTGAAGTCGGACCCTGCCTGGGCACAGGGGGTGGCCCTGTAGGGAGAAGGGGCTTGGGGACAGTGGATAAGGTGTTAGTTCCTGCACTAACACATCAGGAAAGCTAGCACCTTTTTTACATCCTCACTGGTGCATCTCTCTTTGGGCAAGAGAAAGGAGCCTCAGTGTTCTGTGGATATTGTACCTGTCTTCATTTTCACTCTGCCTGCCAGCTCCTGCGGGTTTTCCTTCCTGCCGTATCTGATCATCTCCCTGATTATTCCTTAAGGTGGAAAGTAGGAATCAGGTTGCATCTAGATAGGGATTCTCCCTAGGAATGGTGGATGCCTCTGGCTTTCCCGGATACAGGGCTGGTTGAATGGCTGCGCAGACCTAGCACAGGACAGATGTAGGGATAGCGGCGAGACACTCCTCTCAGGAATGATGGGGGGGCCTGCCACTGTTCATCCCAGCACTGGGTTTGGAAGATCAGAATCCCCTTTGGTGCTTTCCATTTCCTGGGGTCACTTTGTGTGTGTGTGTGTGCATGTGTGTGTGTATAATGAGCATAACATTCTCCAAAACCAAAAGTATCATCATTCATAAACAGTTAGACCTGAAACTACTTGCATGTATTTTGGTAGTGAGGTGAGAGGTGGAGGATGATAACAGCTAAAGCCTTTCTGCCAGTTGCTTCTGATTTCTGAGAGGTCATTGGTTGAGGTGAAAGCTATTTGGACTGTTTGGATGTATGGTTGGTGGGAGGGGAGTGATGGTAGTGACCTTAGCTGTGTCTAGAATTTGAGACTTTGGTGTTAACTCCAGATGAGATGTTTGAGGGTTGATGTATCTCCTTTATAGATACAGGTGTATTTAGTGGAGGGTAGCTGTAGGGGTGGTTACTGCACCACAGCACTGTGAAGTGGTGTTTCAGCCTGGCATTTAGGGGCAAATAGGAGTTTGCCCGATGGTTTTGCACAGTGATACCATAGGGCCTGAGAGTGGATCCATAAGTTGTCTGCTGTGATGGGATGGCTTCCTGGGAACAGTCAGGATGAACCAGTTGAGGGAAGAGTCTTGTGTACTATGGCAAGGGGCCTGGACTTCTGTATATATAAGCAGTGGGAGCTGCAGGAGTGTTTGTTGTTTTTAATTTTTATTGAAGTATAGTTGATTTACAATGTGGTGTTAGTTTCAGGTGTACAGCAAAGTAAATCAGTTAAACATGTACATATATCCTCTCTTTTTTTTTTTTTTAAGATTCTTTTCCCATATAGACCATTACAGACTATTGAGTAGAGTTCCCTGTGCTATACAGCAGGTTCTTATTAGTTATCTATTTTATATACAGTAGTGTGTATATGTCAGTTACAATCTTCCAATTTATCTCTCCCCTGCCATATCCCCTGGTAACCATAAGTTTGTTTTCTACATCCGTGACTCTACTTCCGTTTTGTAAATAAGTTTACTTGTACCCTTTTTTTTAGATTCCACATATAAGTGATATCATATATTTGTCTTTCTGTGTCTGACTTATTTCACTCAGTATGACAGTCTCTAGGTTCACTCATGTTGCTACAAACGGCATTATTTTGTTCTTTTTTTTTTTTTTTTTTTTTAATTTTATTTATTTATTTATTTATTTTTGGCTGTGTCGGGTCTTCGTTTCCGTGCGAGGGCTTTCTCTAGTTGCGGCGAGCGGGGGCCACTCTTCATCGCGGTGCGCGGGCCTCTCACTATCGCCGCCTCTTGTTGCGGAGCACGGGCTCCAGGCGCGCAGGCTCAGTAGTTGTGGCTCACGGGCCCAGTTGCTCTGCGGCATGTGGGATCTTCCCAGACCAGGGCTCGAACCCGTGTGCCCTGCATTGGCAGGCAGATTCTCAACCACTGCGCCACCAGGGAAGCCCCTGTTCTTTTTTATGGCTGAGTTTCAGGAGTGTTTTCAGCAGAGGCAAGATGTGATGATATTTGCTAGTTCAGGAGTGAACTAGTTTAAAAGAGGCCTTCTAGAAGGGGTCAAGGCTGGGCTGGGGCGCCTGGGTAGTAGGAACTGTGAGAGCTCAGGCATGTCAGGGAACTTCAGGAGGTGGTAGATTAACTTATCAGTGAATCCATCAGGGCCAGTTGGTCTTTTGGGGAGGATATTTTTTGGTGTCCTCTTCCTCTCTTGTTAGCTTGTTCAAGTAGCAGCTTTTTCTTGTGGCATTGCTTTTAGTATATTCTGCTTTGGCCATCTGGTTCTCTTAATGTATAGGAAAATGACTATATTAATATTACTGAAACCTAAAAACATCTTTGTGACTGATCTTTTAGATTAATTGAATCCATTTTGTTATTTATTAAAAAAAGAACAATCACTGTTATCAATCTGTTGCTTTCTTTTTTTTTAATATTTATTTATTTATTTATTTTGGGTGCGCCAGTTGTTAGTTGCGGCACATGGGATCCTCGATGTGGCATGCAGCCTTCTTAGTTGCGGCATGTGGACTCTTAGTTGCAGCATGCATGCAGGATCTAGTTACCCGACCAGGGATCGAACCCAGGCCCCCTGCATTGGGAGCGTGGAGTCTTACCCACTGGACCACTAGGGAAGTAAGTCCGTTTCATACATATTTTAAAATTGAGATATAATTAACATACCATAAAATTCACTCCTTTAAAGTGTACAATTCCGTGGTTTTAATATAGTTACAAAGTTGTGCTACCATCACTACAGTCTAATTCCAGATTATTTTCATCATCCCAGAGAAAAACTCCATACCCATTAATAGTCATTCCTGGACTTTCCCTTCTTCTAGCCCCTGGAACCACTAATCTACTTTCTGTCTCCATGGATTTTCCTATTCTGGAGATTTCATATCAGTAGAATCATATAATATGTGGCCCTTTGTGACTGGCTTCTTTCAGTTAGCATAATGTTTTCGAGGTTCGTCTATGCTGTAGCATGCTTCAGAGCTTCATTCCTTCTTATGGCAGAATATTATTCTGTTGTATGGATATATCACATTTTGCTTATCCATGCATCTGTTGATGGTCATTTGGATTGTTTCCACCTTTTGGCTGTTACGATTGAGGCTGCTATAAACATTTGTGTACAAGTTTTTTTGTAGACATGTGTTTTCATTTCTCTTGACTGTATACCTAGGAGTAGAAATGCTCGGTCATATGGTAACACTGTTTAGTCATTTGAGGAACTGCCAGACTGTTTTCCATAGTGGCTGCCCCATTTTACATTCCCACTAGCAGTGTATGAGGGTTGATTTCTCCATATCTTTGCCAACACTTGTTATTATCTGACTTTTTGATTATAGTCATCCTAGTGGGTGTGAAGCGGTATTTCATTGTGGTTTTCATTTCATTTCCCTGATGACTAATAATATCAAGCCTCTTTTCATGTGCTTATTGACCATTTGTCTATCTTCCTTGGAGAAATGTCTATTAATATCTTCTGCTTTTTTTTTTTTGGCCATGCTGCGTAGCTTGCCTATTTTTAAATTGGGTTATTTATCTTTTTATTATTGAGTTGTAAGAGTTCTTTATATGTTCAGGATACAAGTTTCTTGTCAGTTATATGATTTGCAAATCTTTTCCCCTATTCTTTTTTTTTATAATTTTTTAATTTTTTTATACAGCAGGTTCTTATTAGTCATCAGTTGTATACATGTCAATCCCAATCGCCCAGTTCATCACACCACCATCCCCTATTCTTTAGGTTGACTTTTTTTTTCTTTTTTCATATCTTTTCTATTATGGTTTATTTTAGGCTATTGAATATAGTTCCCTGTGCTATACAGTAGGACCTTGTTGTTTATCTATTTTATATATAGTAGTTTGTATCTGCTAATCCCAAAGTCCTAATTTATCCCTCCCCTTACCCCCCCTTTCCCCTTTGGTAACTGTAAGTTTGTTCTTTATGTCTGTGACTCTGTTTCTGTTTTGTAAATAAATTCATTTGTATCATATTTTAGATTTCACATACACATGGTATCATATGGTATTTGTCTTTCTTTTTCTGACTTCACTTAGTATGATAATCTCTAGGTCCATCCATGTTACTGCAAATGGCATTATTTCGTTGTTTTTTATGGCTGAGTAGTATTCCATTTGTGTGTGTGTGTGTGTGTGTGTGTGTGTGTGTGTGTGTGTGTGTGTGTGTGTGTGTGTGTATTAGGTTGTCTTTTCTTTTCTTTTATTTATTTATTTTTTTCAGCCACACTGAGGCATGTGGGATCTTAGTTCCCCGACCAGGGATCGAACCCGTGCCCCCTGCAGTGGAAGTGCAGATTCTTAACCACTGGACTGCCAGGGAAGTCCCAGGTTGTCTTTTCTTGATATCTTTTGAAGCACAAAAGTTTTTAATTTTGATAAAGTCCAGTTTATCTATTTCTTTCTTTTGTTGCTCATGCTTTTGGTATCATATCTAAGAATCCTTTGCCAAATCCAAGGTCGTGAATATTAAATGTTTTTTTCTAAGAGGTTCATAATTTTACTCTTTTTTTTTTTTTTTGGCCACACCACATGGCATGTGGGATCTTAGTTTCCCGATCAGGAATCGAACCTGTTCCCCGTGCAGTGGAAGTGGTGAGTCCTAACCACTGGACTGCCAGGGAATTCCCATTTTACTCTTCTATTTAGGTTTTTGATCCATTTTGAGTTAATTTTTTAAAAATTTATTTATTTATTTATTTATTTATTTGGCTGAGCCAGGTCTTAGTTGCGGCACGCGAGATCTTCGTTGCCATGTGTGGGAACTTTGTTGTGGCATGCGGGATCTTTAGTTGTGGCATGCAAGCTTCCTCTAGTTGCAGCAAGCGGGCTTTCTCTAGTTGGGGCAAGCGGGGACTACTCTTCGTTGTGGTGCGCAGGCTTCTCATCGCAGTGGCTTCTCTTGTTGTGGAGCACGGGCTCTAGGCGCACGGGCTTCAGTAGTTGCAGCACGTGGGCTCAGTAGTTGTGGCTTGATTAGAACTTAAAGTTGCTGGGTGAAGTGGGTATGGAGGTAGTGGAGGCAGTTCTCACCTTCCTTGAGGAACCCAGCAGACTCTCTGTTGCCTATGAATGGTTGATTATGCTTTGCCAGGCCCTGAAAGTGCAGTTAAGGGGCAGCTGAAGAGCCCTCCAGGCAAGAGCACAGAACTTAGTCCTCTGTGTCCACTCTTGTCTTTGAGCAGATCATGCCGCCAGAAACCCCAGTGTTTTGCTTAAGGTCCAATAGACATTGAACCCGCTTGCCCCAAAATGAGGTTACCTTCCTGCAAAAACCAGATCCTCGTGTGTTCCCTGTCTCTGTTGACAGCCACTGTCTGCCTTGGCCCATAAGTGGGAGACCTCAGAGTAACTGTCATGCCCTCCCTTTCTCTCATCCCATGGTTCTGCTGCTTCCCAAGCATCTCTTTAATTTGGCCCCCTTCTCTATCCCTACTCCATTGGGCCTCCAGCCTCTACAGCTTCTCCATTGGGCTATTTCCATGGCCTCCTGATTAATCTCTTTACCTCAGGCCTCTGCTCTCCATTCCCTTTGTACACTCTGCCCCGTGCCTGCTTTGGACCTCTGACCCCTCTGCCCACAGGACACAGGTGCTGTGGGCCCTGCTCAGCCTTTTCTGCCACCTCTGCCCTCCACACATGCTGCACACCAGCATATCCGTGTGGGACCCCGAACATCCTGCAGACATTTCCTACTCTGCCCCTTGGCAGATGTCCTTCTTGCCCTGGAGGTGTCCTTCTTGCTTGTGACCCCTCGTGCAGTCTTGCCTGACCCCTTCAGCCCTGATCATGTCTCTGATGACACTTGCCACCCTGCCCCATGTGATTCTTCTACATTTACCCAACTGTATCCTTGCTGGGTTGTGAACTCCTTGGGGCTGGACCACATCGTTTTATAGCAGCTCTCCCAGAGTGAGCACAGATGCCCTTGGGCTATGGGAGCAGGCCATTCCTGCATTTCCCTGTGCTTTGCCTCAGTGAAGTAGCTTCAGTAAGCCAAGTGTGTTTTGGAACCAGTGCCGAGTCAGGTCCCCCTGGCCTGCAACCTGCCTTGGGCTAGAAGCCTTCATTTGGAGCTCAGCCTCCCTGCACTGCCCTGTTGTGGCACTGATTGTGCATGGGGGCTCTGCCACTACCTTCATTCTGTAGGAGGAGTCACTGTCTCCCCTTTTCTGTATGTCGGGGCTCAGTGTTGTTGAACCAGCTACTGGCTCACTTTTGCTTGTGTGAGGAAAGACCCCTAGGGCTGTGGTTGGCTTCTCGAGCAGTATAGCTCAGTGGCCAAGAACATGGACTCTGGAGCCACAGCATCCTGGTAGCTGTGTTACCTAGAGCAAGTTACTTAACTGCTCTGGGTCTCAGTTTCCCCATGTGTAAAATGGATGTGATACTAGTACCTAACTCGTATATGGGATGGGTATGGGGATTGAGTGCTTAAAGTGCTTAGAATAGTGCCTGATACAAAAAAGGGGTACCCAAATTTTAGCTTATGTTGTTATTGAGAAAGGTTTTTTTTTTTTAATAAATGTATGTATGTATGTATATATTTATTTATTTTTGGCTGCGTCAGGTCTTCATTGCTGCGTGTGGGCTTTCTGTAGTTGTGACGAGTGGGGGCTACTCTTCGTTATGGTGCGCAGGCTTCTCATTGTGGTGGCTTCTCTTGTTGCGGAGCACCGGCTCTAGGCGCGCGGACTTCAGTAATTGTGGCATGTGGGCTCAGTAGTTGTGGCACGCGGGTTCTAGAGCTCAGGCTCAGTAGTTGTGACACATGGGCTTAGTTGCTCCACGGCATGTGGAATCTTCCCGGACCAGGAATTGAACCCGTGTCGCCTGCATTGGCAGGCGAATTCTTAATCATTGTGCCACCAGGGAAGTCCCCAGGAAGGTTTTTTTTTTTTTCTCCTACCTGAGGAAGAAAGTACCTATACATTTAAAGTTCTTTTATGGGTGTTTGTGTATCAGAGTGGAGTTAGGTGTAATCTGAACTGCATTTTCTCTCCAGTGCTGTGTTTTCTGTATTTGAGTAGACATGTTTAGTACATTAGCTGGAGGTGAATTATGGAGGACGAAGATGGAATAGCAACCAAAGTCAGGATGTTGATTTTTTGAGTGTTTTCTTATAGGTTTTCCTGTACTGGCTCAGCAAGCACATCTTTGCCTTTAGGGCTGTCAGGAGTAGAGGGTAGCCATGCCAGGGGTCTCACTTGGCCCTGGGAGCAGGTGGTAACAGGGAGTGCTTCTCGTATGAGGCCGTGTGCTCAGTTTTTCCCGGGAACATGTGGGCATGTCGTAGCTTGCATGGTCAGAGGTTTCTGTTGGAAGATGTGGAAGTGTTGATGTTTATCTTTTTTTTTTTAAATAAATTTATTTATTTATTTATTTATGGCTGTGTTGGGTCTTCGTTTCTGTGTGAGGGCTTTCTCTAGTTGTGGCGAGAGGGGGCCACTCTTCATCGCTGTGCGCGGGCCTCTCACTGTCACAGCCTCTTCTGTTGCGGAGCACAGGCTCCAGACACACAGACCCAGCAGTTGTGGCTCACGGGCCCAGTCGCTCCGCGGCACGCGGGATCCTCCCAGACCAGGGCTCGAACCCGTGTCGCCTGCATTGGCAGGCGGACTCTCAACCACTGCACCACCAGGGAAGCCCGATGTTTATCTTTTATAAAGTGTTTTTGGCCTCCTTAAGTATGAACCAAGGAACAGGTGTGGCCCAAAATAAGAATGTCAGAACCCTTGGCTAAATGGCTTTGCAGCCAGTAAGGATGATCTGCAGGCAGGTGAGTGTACCTGCAGCCCCACCCTTTAGTTGTTGAGCTGGCAGCAAACCGCATGGGCTGGCATCCCTGGATTGGAGAAGCAGGAAGAAAGTCGGGGTGTGGATATAGGGGGATTTGGGCTTCTCCCAAGCTCGGGTGCTTTGAAGGGGGCAAGGATAGAACAGATCTTCCTTCTGTGTCTTGTATGTCAGACAGAGCCAGGGAGACTCAGGCTGTGTTGATAGGCGGCCTCATCCGCATCAGAGCTGGACAGCTGATAGTTTCCTCCTTGCCATTTCCTTGGAGGAGGCAGCTGTTCTCTTGGGTAGCATCTATTACCTTAATTACTACAACCCCTCAAAGGAGAACCCAGGCCCATTGAGGCATCCTTTCCTTGAACTGTTGGAAAAGAAGCAGCTGGAAGAACCACAGCTGGGGATTGGGGATGGGGGGGCATATCTTCTGAAGCAAATGGCACCTGGCAGCTGGGCCTCAGTGGGGGTGAGAGGGGAGGGTGTAGTTGTAGGGCAAAGAGGGGTGGCAGGGCAACTGTCTGCTTTCATTCCACATGAGGTCATGATCAAGTGAGCATCTTTTCCTCTCCCTGGAGCTGACCTTATTAAGACTGTTACCTTACTAACAGAGTGGCCTATTAGGAGCACACCCATGGGAGTGTTTGTGTCCTAATCCCTGTGGCTGGGGCCTGCTTCTACTGGGTGGGACACATTTTGCAAACAGCTGATATTTCATATCTGCGTGTGCCATGGGAAAGGAACAGCAGATAGCAGAGATCAGGGCAGAGCACTGAGGGTCCATGCCAGGTTCATGAGGGCAGAGGCTAGCTCCTGTTGGTGTGGCGATAAATAACTGAGTGTTGGATATCCTTCCTCTCTATCCTCCTAAGGATATGCAGAATAAGATGTCTGCTCAGAGCAAATACCAATAGCAGGTGGCTTTGTGCAGCAGATGTCTTAGCGATTACTGGCACGTAAGTGGGTTTCCAGTAGTCTGGAAGTGCTGTTTGTCTGTACCCACCAAATGGGGACTGCTTCTGTCCCACTCCATGTGGGCTGAGACCCTTGTTCCCCACAGCTGATGAGCCCCCTTCGTATTCATCATTGACCACCACCTCTCTTTGGAGCATCTTTCACCCTAGGATCTACGTTGCTTCACAGGGGTCTGCCATGGGGCTGCTCAGTCCCTCCGTGAGGGAAGTCGTGCTTCTCTCCAGCTGAGTGGGTTGAATCATCAGGGCGCCACTGGGCATCTGGGTGTACCTCCTCCTAATCCCGGCAGTGTGCCTGGGAATAGGCCTCAGCAACCCTGGCTTGATTGTAGGCACTGTACAAGCCTCCCAAGTGAGTACTGCCTGAGGCTGGTGAAGGGAAGAAGCTGACTGGTGATGGTCCTGAGTTCACGCCTATAAGGTACCTTGAGGCAGCCCTCCCTGGAAAAGGGGGGCAGCCAGGAGATTCCCTGAAGCCACTGGAACAGCTGCCCAGGACCAGGGCTGTGGGAAGATTGGTTGGGGTTTATGCGCTTGGTGCTGCCCAGCCCCTTGTTGCCTTTCTCATTCTGTTCTTTCTCTGAAATGTCCTTGGGAAATGACCGGGTGGGAGTGGAGGGATAGAAACCCAGAGGCCTTGTAGCTCTGGCAGCAGGTTCTACTGGGCAGTCCAGGCAGAGGGTGGTTTGGTAGTTGGGCCCAAGGGCCAGGTAGCTGGTCAAAACTCCTGGTGGTTCACATGGGGGTTAATGGTTTGTGCCACAGGACCCTCCCCAGTCCCTACTGTGGAGCTTGTTTCATGTAAGAGACCCTCTGT
This sequence comes from Balaenoptera physalus, assembly GCF_965194825.1. Taxonomy (NCBI): domain Eukaryota; kingdom Metazoa; phylum Chordata; class Mammalia; order Artiodactyla; family Balaenopteridae; genus Balaenoptera; species Balaenoptera physalus. The sequence continues at coordinate 49,428,860 of NC_138900.1, read as the reverse complement.
TTCCCTGCTGCTCCTCTGTGGGCCAGCAGTGCCCTTGGCCCTGTGGCCAGTTAAGCCTGTGGTCCTTTTCCTTGGGCCTTTCTTACCTCACCCACAGGGAGAGCTGTATTACCACAGTGTATCAGGGCTGCTTGGCAGCCTTTTGAAATGAGGCAGCTAAGATAACAAATAAGTTATTATTCCTGGGCCTGGGGATTTCTTGTCTACAGTATCCTGTTTTCTTCTTCCAGATACCAGCTCCTACCTCTCTGTAGCACAGAGGTAAAATTTTGGATTTAAGGCTGTGTTTTTCAGGTTAAGTTAAGTCCTTTGAGATAAGAGGTTTCATCGACAGCAGAAGAGCCAGTTCTGAAACCTGAGTTTGTCAGTCTCTGAAAACAGAGATTATCAAGTGTCGTCTGGTGTGGCTGCAGGCTGGGGCCACATGAGGGTGGAGCTGAGTGGGGACCAGTTACTGCTCAACCTCTTGTTGCCTCCTTGAGGGAGTCTGTATCTAGGGGTCCTGGAAATACTGGACTACCACACTGGGCCTTCTTTTGGGAAGGGTTTTATGCATGCCCATTTCTCAGGATCTGGCAGTATGTGCAGAAAGTCACAGGCTCCTACATTACCAGGGGTCATCTGTCCACTAGCTTTCCCCAGAAGTTCGAAAGGACCTTAGTGGAAATAAGGACAAGCCAAACCCAATCCCAGAGGAGAGATACCAAGGCCTGGGAGCTGAGGTTGTACCTCAGTTTAGTGGGACAGCTCACCCCTTTCCTTAGCCTGGTTCAGCATGGATGACAGACCCAGCCTGTCCTCTGGGAGCCTGAGGCGTTGGCAGGTAGCCCTGCCAAATGTGCCAGATGCCACTTGAGCCATGTCTTAGCCAGACCCAACAAGACCCACCCTGGATGCCCCTGGGCCTCTCCTGGCAATCAGGTATCTATTTCTGTCAGGGTTGGGGAGGAATGTGACCTGTAGAAGCCCCCTTTATATGCAGGCGCTGGCTGTACAGTCCCTCACCCTGCGCATGGCTTCAGGCTGACATCTGTCTCAGTGTAGGGCCTGGGTGCCCCTATGAGGGCAGGCTCTACCTGGTGTCACAGCTGTCTGCAGAGATAGCCTTTTTCTCCTGTCCTCTTTGCCTTGGCTTTCATGTTGAACTACCATAAAGAGAAGACCCTCCAGGGCACCCCCGGCCCCTTTGGCCTGGAGCTGCCAGAAGCATCACCTTAGGCTTATGTTGGTCCTGTTCCTTGGTCCCAAGGTTCCTAGAACTTGGGGTAACAGTCTTGTGAGTACTATGACGGGACTTCCTGATGCCACCACATGGAGTTTGCTGAATGAGAATCTCTTTTGCTTTCCCATTATCCATTGTCGAGCTGCTCCAGGCTGTGGGTCCTATCAGATTTTTTAAGATATTTGAGGTTATTGGGAAAACATTTGTCTGATGGATTTCCAGGGAGTGGTGACTCTGAGTGAGTGCATCCTTGAGAAGCAGCCCTGCCATGAGGTCTCCTATGACATATGTGCTCTCTCCACAGCAACCCCAGGTTTAGGAAGCACCCTAACTAAGCCAGCCCAGCGCCTTCCCTGCATAGCCAGCCCCATGAATGACATGGCTGTTGAACTCTGCCGACTGCTCCGAGGGCCAGGTGACCTCCCCAGGAAACTGGGGACAAGTAAGAGTGGAACAGGCCTAGGGCTGCCATTGGTGGGCTGTTAGTTAGGAAAGCCAGCTCCACCCCGCTCGCTCCCTCAGGAAAGAAAGGAGCAGGAAGTCTGAAGTGCCCAGGCTTGACCATGGAGCTGGTGTTAGAGACAGAGAGGCCAGGGAAACTTGCCAGGGAGTGCCTCCTGTAGGCTGGTGTTCCATGTCCATTCTCATTTAATCTTCCCACCAACCCTGAAAGAGTTCAGCCAAGGGAACTCAGAGGGCTAAGGAGTGACAGAATTGGGATTCAAACCCAAGTCTTTCTGATCCCGAAGTCCAGTGATGATCAGGATCCATTTCTTGGGGAGAGATGGCTGATGTGGTGGCATGGGGACCAGAGCTTAGGCTAGTTTGTGAGGCCTGAGCTGGACCCTGTGTGCTGGTCAGTTGCGGGCCAGGCCTAGAACCTAGTGGACAGGCACAGCACCAGCCCCCTTCCAGGTTTCTGTGCTAATGCGCTGATGATGTGGAAATCTTTCTACTCAGAAGTAGGAGTCCTCTCCATTCCTAGTTCCCCTGGGACTGAGGCCCTTGACGTGTCCTGCCAGATGGGAGTGGCGTGGGGCAACTCTTGGAGCAATCATGCTGGAGTCCCTGGCACCCCTATAGAGAGTTTCCCACCTTGAGGACACTGTCACCAGGGATGGCATCTGGGAGTGCCAAGATGATGAGCCATTTCCTCAGCCACCCCCATACTTCTGTGATTGGGAGTTCCCCTCTGAGTGATGATGGAGGGGGAAGTGGGTGGTGCCAGAGCATCTGAACTGGGCGCTTGGGGCCTCCTGGCCTGAAGCCTCCTGGCGTGGCTTCTCCTTGCGTCACTGGCGTCTGATAGGTGTCTGATGTGGCAGGGATAGGCTTTTCTATGTGGGCACCAGGCTGGCTATCCGTCCATTCTCTCTGGGAGTGACAGGCCGTACTCTCTCTGGAGAGGGAAGAATGGTTAGTTGGGTGGCACTCTCTGTCACAGTGTTGTCCCTGTCGTGCAGCACCAGCCATCCTTTGACCCAGAGCCACCTGGACCTGTCTCCCTACAGGGCCTGATAGCTGTGCAGGGCAGCTGAGCCCCCTCGTTTTCTTCTGGCCCTCACATCCCACTGTCCTCTGAGACAGCTGGCTCTGGCCCTGTGGTGAGGGTGATAACTCTAATTCCTAGGCACGTCACCCCAGCTTCACACCAGGCCCATCCAGGGATGGGTGACTGCTTATCCTGCCAGGGCCCACGCTTAGAAAGTTGCTGACTTTGACTCCAGGGCAGGAATAGGGGGTTGGAGGAGGTCCTGTCCTGAAGCTGAGGGTGGTGGTAGGGCTGGAGGGGAGACTTACCCAGGCAGAGGTACGGGAAAGACCATAGTTGCTAGACTCTTAATGAGAAGGAGGGCTAAGAACCATCGATTCTTCTAGAGCTGGCAGGGATATTTGCATCACCTGCCCTGTTTCATAGATGAGGAAACTGAGACCAGAGAAGTTAAATGACTTTCCCAAGGATAGAGCCAGGTCTGCAGCCTCTTTCAAAGGCCCGGAAGTGCCTTCGCTATTAGTCTGTATAAAAGGGGGCATGATGCAGGCAGATTGCTCTAACTGCTTTACTTTGCTTGAAAAGAAAAATCACGATAACAAAACTCACAGTCAAGCCCAGGATTGCCCATGGGTGGTGTGTCAGCATGGTCTGACCCCAGTGTCTTGTACTTCAGGCTTCCTGCCAGCCCTTGGCCCATTTCCCTTTTCATTTCAACGTACATTTCTTGAGCACCTACTGTGGGCCACGTGTTATGCAAGGTAAAGAAAAAGATGCTTGGCTGTGGCCCCTTTAGTCAGAGAACTTCGGTTGCTTCAAGGTAGAGAATCCCATCTCTAACCAACTCGGTCAGCCAGACCTCAGGGCAAGCAGAGGAGCGAAGTCTTAGGGACTCAAATCCTGTCTGGGACTTTTCTTTCTGTCTCTGTCCCTGTCTTTTGTCTCTGCTTTCTGTTTATTAGCTTTAGTCTGTCAAACTGGCTTTCTACATGAAGTTGGAACAATGACAGCACAGAGCTTTGAGACCCGCTCTCCTCCCAGCTCCCTTGTACAAAAATTCTGGGAAGATCTCTTACTGGTCCAGCTTGGGTCAGGGAGGAGGCTAACTAGGATTAGCATTCCCCACCGAAGCCACAGGGTTGGCACAGGGAAGGAGCTACTTCTTAAGAAAAGGAGTGCTATTCCCCAGTGAAGGGGAGCTGGCAGACAAATCCTGGCACTCCTTGTTCCCCTTTCCTGCTGTTTGTTCTTGCAGCCCTGGGGGACTTGTGCCCAGTCCCTTCTCAAAAGTTGATGGAACCCAGCCAGTTACCTACAGGGAGTAGTATTGGTCAGGTGACCAAGCCTAGGGTCCAGAAGCCTTGTAGGGGTTACCTGAAGTTTGTTCTGATGGAGCCCAGTCTTGAGGAGCTCATGCTGTTCTACCTTTATTTTATTTTATTTTTTTTAAATTTGTTAACATTCTGATTTTTTTTTTAGAAACTCACGTTCTTTTATTTATTTATTTATTTATTTATGACTGTGTTGGGTCTTCGTTTCTGTGTGAGGACTTTCTCTAGTTGTGGCAAGTGGGGACCACTCTTCATCGCGGTGCGCGGGCCTCTCACCATCGTGGCCTCTCCTGTTGTGGAGCACAGGCTCCAGACGCGCAGGCTCAGTAATTGTGGCTCACGGGCCCAGTTGCTCCGTGGCATGTGGGATCTTCCCAGACCAGGGCTCGAACCCGTGTCCCCTGCATTGGCAGGCAGATTCTCAACCACTGCGCCACCAGGGAAGCCCCCTGTTCTACCTTTAAAGCATCTTCCTCTTCCCTACAATTGGTTGGGGCCACCCCAGGAAGAAGGAGGTTTTGTCTTCACCCTCATGGGTACCTGCTTGGAGCTTACTTGAATGTTCCTCAGAAGATAGGAGACCCGGCGACTTCCCTGGCGGTCCAGTGGTTAAGACTCTGCGCTTCCACTGCAGGGGATGCGGGTTTCATCCCCGGTCGGGGAACTAAAGATCCCACAAGCCGCGTGGCCTGGCCAAAAAAAAAAAAAAAAGATAGGAGACCCAAGCTTCTGAGATTGTAATCTGCAGGACCACAGGCCTTTGTGGAGCCTCTCAGTGCCTCAGCTTCCTCAGCCCTCAAATGGGGATTACCATACTTACTGATTGGTTTGGAGTCTTGGAGTGTTTCTTACAAGTAGACACCTAGGGCCCTTTGACAATGATGTCTGATTGCTCCCCTTTCATTTTGTAGAGAAGGGAACCAAGGTCTGAGGAGGTGAGTGACTGCGCAGGGCCTACCATCTTGGAGAGACAGTGCTATGTCCAGGACCAGACTGCAGGGGCCCTTCAGGTCACACTGGCTACCCTGGCACCCAGGACTACAGTGTTTCTTTCTAACAGAGGCCAAACCCCCCTCCTTAGCCTGAGACTGACAACAAGAAACAGACTCACTGCAGAATGTGCAACAGCAGTTAGGCCTTGGCCTTGTAGTTTTTCTTCTGTCTGCCCGATTCCTCAAGAATGGCTGTGGTAGTACCAGCTTCTGTCTGCTATACAGCTTCTCAAGCCCTGGGGAGAAGGTTCATTGAGGGCGGGGTAACTGAATCCATTTAGAGTAACTTTGTGCCCTTTAACATGTCCTCATCTATTTTGGGCTTCGGGTGCCTTTCTCTTGTGTTTGTTCTGCCCTTTCTAGTCCTTGACTAGCCTGAATTTTTCTACCAGAGGAAAAACAGAAAGCCATTGTATGAGGACAACACATAGGAAAATCCTCCAGTGACTTCATTTTAAGTTTTCTGTCCACACCACTGTTTGTTTAGTGAGTGTTCCCATGGCAGCCCTGTCACATCTGGGATGAGCCACAGTCATCTCACCTGCCTCGTATTGCCACCCAACTGCTTAGATGTCTAATAAGACGTCTCAAACTTAATGTGTCCTAAAGATCTCTTCCTTCTGCCCATCTTCCCTGTCTCTTAGTAAATGGTACCACCATCCACCCATTTGCCCGGACAAAAACCTGGGAGTCATCCTTACTTCCCCTCATACTATCAGTGCCCACATCCAGCAAACCCTGTCACCTCTGCTCCCAGTCTTTCCTAAGTCTCACTCAGCTCCAGCCCCACTGGCTCTGTTTCTCAGACATGCTGAGCTCATTCCCTTTACCCCAAAAGTTCTTCCTTCTGATTCTCTCATCAAGCAGACCTCTGCTCAGGGGTCAGCCCTCAGCGAGGACTAACTTGACTACTCCATCCTGGTCAGTCCTCATCCCCAGTCCCACTTCCAGACTATCATCTGGCTTTGTTTTCTTCAGAGCACATTTCCTCTACCAGGTGTTTTCTTGTTTGCTTATTGATTTACTTATATATTAATGTCTTCTCTGCTCCTTTCACACCACCCATCACCCTCACTTTGTCGACTCCATGGAGTAGGCCTTTATTAACTAATTGATAACAGTTGGATGATGCATGTTCTTTCCAGAGGATGGGAAAGTAGCACAGAGGTCTTTTTTTTTTTAATTTATTCATTTTATTTACTTATTTTTGTCTGCATTGGGTCTTCGTTGCTACGGGCGGGCTTCTCATTGTGGTAGTGCACAGGCTCAGCTGGCTCCACGGCATGTGGGATCTTCCCGGACCAGGGCTCGAACCCATGTCCCCTGCATTGGCAGGCGGATTCTTAACCACGGTGCCACCAGGGAAGTCCAGCACAGAGGTCTTAAACCAAGCTGCTGCTGCTGCTGCTGCTGCTGCTGCAGCCACTGTTACTAAATGAGCTGTATAATAACATTCTGTTTTTAACCTAAGCTACCTTTCAAACACATACATATACACGTTATACACACACACAGGCTCTTAATTGTGTTTGGAAAAAATATTGGCTATGAAATGATAGCTTCAATTGAAGATACATTACAGCTCTGTGATTTTCTTTGAAAAGCTTTTAACTTCATAGCACTTTGACGAGCAAGAGACAAGTAGCTGAGGTGTTGCGTCTCTGCACTGATCATTCCAGATGCTCAAAAACTTCTTCTATAGCCATAGTGGACTGTATTAGTTTCCTATTGCTGCTGTAACAATAGTAGTGGCTTAAAGTAATCATTTTACAGTTCTGGAGGACAGAAGTCCTAAAATCAAGGTGTCAGCAGGGTAGTAGTCTTGCTGGAGGCTCTTGGGGAGAATCCATTTCCTTGCCCTTTTTAGCTTCTATAGTCCACCTACATTCCTTGATTTATGGCCCCCATCGTCCATCTTCAAAGCCAGCAGTGTAATAGCATCTTCCATTCTTTCTCTGCTTCCACCATCACATCACCTTTTCTGACTTGACTCTTCTGCCTCTCTCTTACAAGTAGCCCTGTAATTGCATTATCCTACCCTCCCTGCCCCCAGATAATCCAGGATAATCTCCCCATTTCAAGAGCCTTGACTTAATCACTTCTGCAAAATCTTTATTACCATGCAAGGTAGCATATTTCACAGGTTCTAGAGATTAGGACCTGGACATCTTTGGGAGGCCTTATTCAGTGTGTCACAGGGACTATGAATTTTCTTCCTCTGGGCAAATCTATATAATTGATAAATCATTTGGAAATTGAAGAAAAACAAAACAAAACAGGAAAATGTATCTATTTTTCAGCCAAACTGAGGTGATGGTGAATCCTGAATTGACTCTAAATAAATATTTTGGTTTTTTATTGAGTTCCTTAGTTTTTTTAAATTTTAAATCCATATTTATAGCTTGAGTAGCTTGAGTTAAAAATCCAAAAATTCTATGGTAGGTTTGTCAAAATAATTGTATAGTTTATTTTTGAAGAAAAGTATTCAAAAATACTTTAATTTTTATTTTAGGTCTTTGAAAATGTAAGCATCTGTTGTTTTGGTGATCATTATTGAGCAGCTCTCATACACTGAGACAAAAATAGCTCCCAGATATCCTTGAGTCACTGACCAAGTTGGAAACAGTTCTTCCGGAAGATTTCTCTAGCTTTAATAAATCAAATGGCCACATTTGTATTAGTTTTTTAAGAGTACCTACTGCTTCAAAAAAAAAAAAAAAAGTACCTACTGCTTCAATTGGAGAAAGCTAAAAAAAAAAAAAAAAAAGAAAACCTTCCAGTGTGTGTCTTCTACCTTCTAGACAGTAAAATCTGCATAAAAGGTCTGTCACACAGGATCATCCTTGTGTGAGAAAGAAGTGGGCTGGAACTAGTCACTACACACAAACACACATGTATATGCACACACCTGTGTCACCTCTCAGACTTCTGATGGTGGGGGTTGGGGGAAGGGTTAGGAAGTGGTGAGTGAGACAGGGACAGTCCCAGGAACAGTGACTGGTGATTGGAGAGGCTCAGCAGGAACCGGAATTGATCAAGGATGTGAGCAGTATGCTAGGGGAGGACCAAAGAATGTTACGGAAATCTTCAAGGGGCAAGCATTGGCAAACCCTGACGCACTGGCCAAAGGGAGGAGCCAGTGAGCATCTGTCAGCAGCTGTGGACATAGTTCTGAGAGGAACCATAGGAACAGCAAGCAGTCTGTCTACAAGGATTCTTTGGGGACGGCTAGAATGGGCAGTGGCTTTGTTGGACAGTCTTCCCCCACAGCCACATGGCCTCAGGAGGTGGTAAGCAGTGGACTTGGCTTTAGGGAAGGCTGTGCTGGTCAAGCAGCATTGAGAGAGCCCCACCGCCATCCCTGGCATCCCAGGCCACTGGAGCAGAAGTTTGGGTTTCTAGCAGCTGCAGGACACTGTAGCAGAATAGCCCATCTTGGGAGACTCCATGCCGAGAACTCGGGCCTCTGGCCTGAAGTCTGGTGCTTCTGGCTTTCTCTGAATTGCACATATGTTCTTTGTATGTGGGAAGTGGGGCTTCTTGCTTAGGAACCCTTTCCCAGTGGGCACTGTAATCTTCACAAAAGCTACCAGAACTAATTGGTGAGTTTGACAAGGATGCAGGATACCAGATGAATATATAAAAACTCAAATACGTGTGTGTTTAATAGCTTTATTGAGATAAAATTTACATACCATAAAATCTACTCTTTTAAAGTGTACAGTTCAGTGGTTTTTAACATGTTTACAGAGGTGTGCAACCATTATCATAATCTAATTTTATTTATTTATTTATTTATTTTTAAAAAATAGAACCTATTCTTTGACCCTCAAGGATGCCCCACTTTCTGTACTCTTTTTTTTTTTAAATAAATTTATTTTATTTACTTATTTATTTATTTTGGCTGCTTTTGTTCTCTGTTGCTGTGCACAGCCCTCCTCAGTTGCGGCAAGTGGGGGCCACTCCTCGTTGTGGTGCGTGGGCTTCTCACTGCAGTGGCTTCTCTTGTTGCGGAGCACAGGCTCCAGGCACGTGGGCTTCAGTAGTTGTGGCACAGGCTCAGTGGTTGTGGCTCACGGGCTCTAGAGCGCAGGCTCAGTAGTTGTGGTGCACAGGCCTACTTGCTCCGCAGCACGGAGCATAATCTAATTTTAGCCCCATAATCTAATTTTAGAACATTTTTATCACTCCAGAAAGAAACCTTGACCCCATCCTCCCACCCCCAAAATCAATTATATTTTGATATAATACCAAGAAACAATTAGAAAATAAAATTTTAAATAATATAATAAGGGCTTCCCTAGTGGTGCAGTGGTTGAGAATCCGTCTGCCAATGCAGGGGACATGGGTTCGAGTCCTGGTCCGGGAAGATCCCACATGCCACGGAGCAACTAAGCCTGTGAGCCACAACTACTGAGCCCACGTGCCACAACTACTGAAGCCTGTTCACCTAGAGCCCGTGCTCTGCAGCAAGAGAAGCCACTGCAATGAGAAGCCCACACACAGCAACAAAGAGTAGCCCTGCTCTCCACAACTAGCTGCATGCAGCAATGAAGACCCAACACAGCCAAAAATACATAAATAAAATAAATAAATTTTTAAAAGTTCAGTGTTATTATTAAATATATATATATAATAATATTGAAAGTGAAATACTTAGAAATAAATTTGTTAAAAATCTGTTGAGAGAAATTAAAGAAGACCTAAATAAATGGAGAGGTATACCATGTTCATGGATTTGAATAATCAATATTATTAAGCTATCTATTCTCTCCAAATTGATCTGTAGATTCAACACAATCCCAATCAAAATCCCAGCAAGAAATCAACTATACACCAATAAAAAAAAATAATTAAAAAAATGATAAAGAAAAAGAAATCCCAGCAGGCCTTTGAGAGATACTGTTAAGAAAATGAAAAAGACAAGCCACAGACTGGGAGAAAATATTTGTAAAACACATTTTGTATCCAAAATATATCTATAACCTTATAACTCAGTAAGATATACAACCCGATTTTTATTTAAAATGGGTTAAAAATTTGAATAGACAATTCAATAATTTTCTAATAAACTGATGGTAAATAAGTATATGAAAAGATGCTCAACATCCTTGGACATTGGGGAAATGCAAATTAAAGCCCCTACATACCTACTAAAATGTCTAAGAGAAGAAGAGAAAACCAGAACAACTGACAGTAACAAGTGCTGGTGAGATTGTGAACTCATACATTGCTGGTGGGAATGCAAAACAGTACAGCTACTTCGGAAAACAGTTTGGCAGTTTGTTATCAAGTAAAAGATATACTTATCTTGTGACCTGGCAGTACCACTTCTTAGTATTTACTTAAGAGAAATGAAAACATATGTCTGCACAAAGACCTATATACAAATATTTATTGGCTTTATTCATAATAGCAAAAAATTAGAAACAACTATATGTCATCAGCTAGGGAACGGACAAACTGTGGTATGTCCATACAATGGAGTACTACTCAGCAATAAAAGAAGCAAAATACTGGTACACCTAACAATGTGGATGAGTCTCAAATGCGTTATGCTAAGTGAAAGATGCCAGACACAAGAAACTCCATATTCTGTGATTCCATTTATATGACATTCTGTAAAAGGCAGAACCATAGGAACAAATCAGACCAGTGTTGCCAAAGACTTGGGGGTGCGTGGAGTGGAATTGACTGCAAAGAGGCATGAGGGAAAACTTTTTGGAGTGATGGGTATGTTCTATATCTTGATCGTGGTGGTGGTAACATTTGTTAAAACTTGTTGAACTATCAATTAAAAAGGAAGACTCTTATTACATGTAAATTATACTTAAGTTAAAAAAAAATTAAAAGAACAACAACCATGGGACTTCCCTGGTGGCACAGTGATTAGGAATCCGCCTGCCAGTGCAGGGGACACGGGTTCGAGCCCTGGTCTGGGAAGATCCCACATGCTGTGGAGCAACTAAGCCCGTGTGCCACAACTACTGAGCCTGCGCTCTAGAGCCCATGAGCCGCAACTACTGAGCCTGCGTGCCACAACTACTGAAGCCCGCACACCTAGAGCCCGTGCTCCACAACAAAGAGAAGCCATCAGGGGCTTCCCTGGTGGTGCAGTGGTTAAGAATCCACCTACCAATGCAGGGGACACGGGTTCGATCCCTGGTCCAGGAAGATCCCACATACCACGGAGCAGCTAAGCCCGTGCGCCACCACTACTGAGCCTGCGCTCTAGAGCCCACGAGCCACAACTACTGAACCCGCACACCCCAACTACTGAAGTCCCTGCACCGAGAACCCGTTGCTCCTCAACAAGAGAAGCCACCACAATGAGAAGCCTGCGCAGCTCAATGTAGAGTAGCCCCCGCTCGCCGCAACGAGAGAAAGCCCGCACGCAGCAACGAAGACCCAGTGCAGCCAGAAATAAATAAGATAAATAAATTAAAAAAAAGAAAAACAACACCATGATACACCTCAGAGTTCAGTTCAAGCCTCTTCTCCTTCATGAGGCTTTCCCCAACTACGTCCTTGTTTCATGGCCCTCTGATAAGTCCCTTCCAGGGCACTCATGGTTTTGGTTCCTATCAACCACAGCTTGGGCTCCTTCTTCAGTAGGGCTGCCTCAACTCCTCAGGGCAGTGACTTGCTGAACTCACTGCTCATTTAGCATAGCCAGACCCTGCCCACAGCTGGCTCTGTGAGAGGCCAGGAGTGCTGGTGAGGTGGTAGCAGGCTAGGGAGAGGAGCTCAGACCTGGGTGGGCTTCTGTGACTGTCTTGTTTTTCTCTCAAGTACCTCACCTCAGCTCTTGCTCTCTTTTCCCCCACAGGTTGGGATAAACATTCCTATGGTTACCATGGTGATGATGGGCATTCCTTCTGTTCCTCGGGGACTGGCCAGCCCTATGGTCCCACATTCACTACAGGAGACGTGATTGGCTGCTGCGTCAACCTCATCAATGGCACTTGCTTCTACACCAAGAATGGCCACAGCCTTGGTGGGTACATAGGGGACCTTGGAGGGTCTGCCCTGTGGAGCCACTTTGGTTGGTGAGAGGCTTTTAAGCCAAAGCAGTGTTGTAGATCCTCTGCTGAGCTCAGGGCAACTGCAGCCATTTCCTAGCATCAGAGCCCTGCAAGGGGAACGGAGGGTATAGAAGTGGTCCCTTTGTTAATCCATCCATTCAGCAGCATTTATTGAGCCTGGGTCAGTGCTGAGAGAGCAGCAATGTCGTGGTCATGCTCCTGGCCTGTGTGACACTCATTGGAGCGAGGTTTAGGGTCAATGAGAAGTTTGAGGGGCCCTAGTACCTACTTGACAGTGGTAGTGATTTGTATGCCTGTCGCCTGGGCCCAGACTTTCTCTGGCCCTTCTGCAGGGCACTGGTTGCTATGGAGCAACAGTGAGGGCTGCTCTAGTACAGGAGGTAAACAGGCTGGAGTCAGATGGGGTCAGGTCTCTTCTGGCCTGTTTGTGGTTAATAGACAGCAACCTGGACAGAGTTATATTGAAAAAGTCCCTTTGGTTAAACTGAGAAGGAGGGACTGATTGGAGTAAGGGCTGAGGAAGAGGCAGGTGGCATGAGCCGTGGCCGTGGTGATGGGTGCAGGCAGTGGAGAACAGGCCTGCAAAGGCCTAGGGGTGCCGCAGCAGGGCTTAGTGATAGATGGGGTGCACTGGAAAGAAGGGAACATGGTAAAGTGGCTGGATTAGTTGTGCTGTCAACTAGGATCAGAAACCCAGGAGAAGCGGCAGTCCTTGGAAGGTCTTGAGAACTCTGGAGGATACCTTGAAGAGTAGTCCTGTACACATTTAGGAATTTAGGATTAGAAACTAAGAGAGAGAGGAACTTTGGCTATTCTGACACCTTGCCCTAGTAGGGCTGACTGCTATTTGGCCCTTGAGTGAGTGGAACCCATGGCCAAAGTGGCCCTGAGGTGGTACCTAACTGCTGGGCCGGCCTGCCTGGGTTTGCAGAGGTCTCTAATCTGGCAGAACCCTATCAGCCAGGTTGACCACAGGCCTTGCCAGGAAAGGGAGTTGGGCATTTTACTTTGAGCCCAACTTGTAGGAGGCTCACTTCCCCTGGTTTGCGGGGCAGTCAAAAGGTGGCTGCCACTCCCCACATCCCTCTGTGGCTTCTCCAGGAGATGAGCCCGGGCAAAATCAGGGGACCTGAGTGGAAATGGGGTTTACTTGCAGCTGGGGCTGAGCGAGCAGGAGCCAGCATTCCTCAACAGGGCAGTCAGATGCCACAGCCTAGAATGGGCAGCCAAGAGCATAGCACAGACGATGCAGAGCTGACCCAGGTGCACATCCGGAGAAACTCTCCCCTGAAATCCATGGCCACCTAGCTGCAGTTGCTGGTGTCCAGCCTGTGAGGAGCTAGCTGCTGGAGGGCAAGGCCAAGGTCTCAAGATGACTCCTCATTCCCCACTCTGTTCTCTGACTCCAGCTATTTCCTGCCTCTTAACTTTTCTGCTGTCAGAGTCCCAGGGGCCACTGTTACGGGCTATCAGTCCTTACCCAAGCCCTGTTTCACTTGCCCCTCCGAGCCAGGCCCAGTTCTGCCCGTCTGCTCTGAATACTTGCCCTCCTTACATCTCTTCAGCTTGTCCACACTTTGCTCAGAGCATGGCACCTGCTGTGGGACATAAGATTTGGGGCATATCTGCTGTCCCTTCTGCACCTGCACCTCCCGCCTCTGGGCCCTAAGCTCTTTGTCAGTCAGATCCCTAGGTCCCTAAGGCGCTCATGGCCACCTTAATGTCAGCCCAGACCCTCACACTGTTTTTATTTTATTTATTTGTTTATTTACTTAGGCCGCGTTGGGTCTTCGTTGCTGCATGTGGGCTTTCTCTAGTTGTGGCGAGCGGGGTCTACTCTTTCTTGCGGTGCGCAGGCTTCTCATTGCGGTGGCTGCTCTTGCTGCGGAGCATGGGCTCTAGGCACATGGGCTTCAGTAGTTGTGGTGTGTGGGCTCAGTAGTTGTGGGACGTGGGCTCAGTAGTTGTAGCTTGTGGGCTCTAGAGCTCAGGCTCAGTAGTTGTGGTGCACGGGCTTAGTTGCTCCGCGGCATATGTGATCTTCCCGGACCAGGGCTTGAACCTGTGTCCCCTGCATTGGCAGGCAGATTCTTAACCACTGTGCCACCAGGGAAGCCCCCTCACTGTTTTTAAAAACTCATCTCCCAGGACTTCCCAGGCAGTCCAGTGGTTAAGACTCCGCACTTTCCACTGCAGGGGGCACGGGTTTGATACCTGGTTGGGGAACTAAGATCCCACATGCCGTGCGGCGCGACCAAAAAAAATAGAAAAATAAAAACTCCTCTCCCTAGTACATGTTTTTTTTGTTTTGTTTTGTTTTGTTTTAATTAATTTATTTATTTTTGGCTGCGTTGGGTCTTCATTGCTTTGAGTGGGCTTTCTCTAGTTTCAGTGAGTGGGGGCTACTCTTCATTGTGGTGCGCAGGCTTCTCATTGCGGTGGCTTCTCTTATTGCGGAGCACGGGCTCTAGGCACGCAGGCTCAGTAGTTGTGGTGCACGGGCTCAGTTGCTCTGCGTGTGGGATCTTCCCGGACCAGGGGTCGAACCCATGTCCCCTGCATTGGCAGGCAGATTCTTAACCACTGCACCACCTGGGAAGTCCCCCCTAGTACGTGTTTATATAGACCCCATGGAAGACCTCACACATCTTGTAATAAAACTTCCTTTAGGCCTATATTATCTGTTTTTCTAGCCTGTCACGATCTTCTTTGGTCTTGCTTTTTCTATCTCGAATATTTGGTATCCTCTTCAGCATTGTATTAACCTAAATTTTGATAAACATGTTTATTTGTGTTTTCATCAAGATATTGATAAAAATATTGGAAGAGGACAAGGCTGGATTTGAGCCCTTCAGCCTACAGCTTGTCCAGGTAGACACCAGCCATTTAAGAATCACTTCATTGTTAATTGAATCTTGTGTTTTTCTGTCTTTTCCACAAGGATACTACTGAGACCTTACTAAAGAATGGATATGACCTGTCCTCTGCATTTTCTAGATCACGAAATTTGATGGGAAGTCAGTGAAAGTGATAGACCACTTGGTGAATCATCTAATGACCTTGTTTCCTTTTCTCAAGCCAGCTTATCAATATAATGCACTTCAGAATCTCACGCAGGATCAGTGAGCCAATCATTGCTCTCTAACCTCAGAACATTTCTCTCTTTAGAGAAGCAGAGTGATGTTTCCTGCCTCTGGCCACCCCGCTCCTTTTATTTGCTCCATTGTCCTCTGTCACAACACTCACCCTGTGTGTCATTGGTCAGTTGTCTGTGTAATTACTAGTTGCACGCCATCTCTCTTGCTGGAGTTTGCAGCACTTTTAGGGCCAGGCTTACAGCTGGTTCCCTATTGCCTGTCATAAGGCCTAGCTCCTGGGAGGTCTCAGCAAATACTTGACGGGAGAACAAATGAACACTGAGTGAATGGAGACTGGAGACTGACGTCTCACCCACAAGTGGTCCATGAGCTTTCAGAGTAATTTTTTTTTTGGCTGCATTGCACAGCATGTGGGATCTTGGCTTTCCCACCAGGGATCGAACCCGCACCCCCTGCAGTGGAAGCGCGGATTCTTTTTCTTTTTTTTAAATAAATAAATAAATAAATACATTTATTTATTTATTTATTTATTTATTTATTTTTGGCTGCGTTGGGTCCTCGTTGCTGCGTGCGGGACCTCTCTAGCTGTGGCGAGCAGGGGCCACTCTTCGCTGCGGTGCATGGGCCTCTCATTGCGGTGGCCTCCCCCGTTGCAGAGCACGGGCTCTAGGGCGCCTGGGCTTAGTTGCTCCACGGCACGTGGGATCCTCCCAGACCAGGGCTCGAACCCGTGTCTCCTGAATTGGCAGGCGGACTGTTAACCACTGTGCCACCAGGGAAGCCCTGAAGCGTGGATTCTTAACCACTGAACACCCGGGGAAGTCCCCAGAGTAATTTTTATACAGGCTCTTTATACCCTCAGCCTCAGTGACCCCTGAGCTATGTCTTTTTGGCTCAGGGTACTTCTTAGCAGCAGGTTTGAATGTCCTATTTGCATCCTGGATCTTTGCCTGGACCTTCTCAGATCTTCCCTTGGGCCATCTCAGATCTTGCCATCACAGTGTCTTTGTGGAGGCTCCCAGAGACCTACAGGGCTATAGGGAGCAGTGTTGCCCTTGTTCAGTGCAATAGGGGGTGGAGTAGCCTCTTTCCTCATCTTCCTGGAAGCACCTCAAGGCCTTGTCCTTCCTGAGTCCCATTGTGAGTAGAGCTAGGCAAACCCGGGTAGGTCATCCCCTGGGCAGAAATGTGGCAGTTGTCTTGCCCTGTGGCGCAACTGTAGCCAACTTGTACCTAGACCTCACAGTTTATGAAGCAGCTTTCATAGAGAATCTGTTTCTCCTTCCTTCTTGAGGTGTTGGGTATATTGTTACCCCCTTTTTTCAGATGGGCTCAGAGAGGTTGGGTAGCTTGCCAAAGGTCACACTGCAGATAATTGATGGAGCCTGGACTCCGCTTTCTTCCAGGGTTCTGTGGGCCTCTTCAGGAGCCTGGGAGTACAGCAGTTGCCTGGCCACACTGAGATTCATGGGGGCAGCTCCCATGCAGACCTGGTGGGTGGACATGGAGGGGCTTCCAGATTCCATCCTGCTAGTTCTGTGACTGCTGACTCTGCTTGTGGGGCTCAGGAGTTGCCTCAGGCAGGAAGGTCATGGGTTTCTGAACTTCTTTCACTGAGGAGCAAAATAGCCCAGTAAAGAATGTAAACAGTCTCTCTGTGCCTTGGTTTTTTCATATGTAAACTAGTGTCAGAGACAGTATACACCTTCCAGGGTTGTTCTGAGGATTAAATGCTTCCTTGTAAGACATGATTCCAGTGCCCAGCACAGAGAAAGAACATGGGATGCTCACTTGGCTGCTGTCAGGATTCTGGCCCCAGGTTTACTGGGAGACCTATCATCAGACCCTCACCTGTTCTTCAGTCTTGCTGGGTTTCAGTTTCTTTTTGGGGTGGAGTTGAGGGAGCAGACAGGGACCTCTAGTCAGTGGTTTGAAAACCTCTCAGGCCAAAAGCTTAGGAGCTTCTAGAAGATATAAGAATTTTAAAAAATGGGAAGGCTATGAGCCCTTGGGAGAGTGTCCTTGGGCCTTGAGTCATTTCTCAATCTGCAAAATATGAATGCTCTGGTAGATATGCTGAGGCCCCTCTCCTGCTCAGGGCTCTTCCTATATTTAGGGTCCCTATCCCTTCTACCCTCACTTCTGATTCAGGACTAAGGTCCCTAGAAACACAGCTTCTTCTCTTGGCAGGAGGGTTCAGAGGGTACACAGGCCACTGTTAACTTGGGCTTTGTCAACTCGGAATCTCTGGGGACTCTGGGCAAGTATGGGCTGAAGATGGGCAGCTGCCGCCTTCTCTGTCTCCACTGCTCTGTCAGCTTAGAGATGATGTTGGAGCATCAGACTAGGAATGAGTCCAGTCCCACTAGCTTCTGCTGGTTTTATGACTGCTGGCAAATCATTTAACCTCTGAGGCTTACTTTCCACATCTGTAAAATGGGGGTAAGAAAGCCTGCTACCCATAGTTGGTATGAGGATCAGATGAGGTAATGGATGGGAAAGGGCCTGGCATACACAGGAGGTCTCCATAAATACATGTTGGATCAAGAGAACAATCAGGCCTAGAGAGGCCTCACGGTAGATCATTTGGGTTTAGTCCTTCCTAGCAGGTTTTCCCTGAGAGGGTAGAAATGCTGTGGACAAATACCCAAATATCTGACTTCACTTCTGGCCAAGCGACTCAGCAAAGGGAAGGCCAGGGTGTAAACCTACCAGGCAGGACTTCCCTGGTAACGCGGTGGTTAAGAATCCGCTGGCCAATGCAGGGGACATGGGTTCGAGCCCTGATCCGGGAAGATCCCACGTGCGGTGGTGCAATTAAGCCCGTGCGCCACAACTACTGAGCCTGCGCTCTAGAGCTCACAAGCCACAACTACTGAGCCCGTGTGCCACAACTACTGAAGCCTGCGTGCCTAGAGCTCACAACAAGAGAAGCCACCACAATGAGAAGCCCGCGCACCGCAACAAAGAGTAGCCCCCACTCGCCGCAACTAGAGAAAGCCCACGCCCACAGCAACGAAGACCCAAAGCAGCCAAAAATAAATAAATAAATAAATTTATTAAAAATATAAATAAAATAAAGTAAAATAAAAAATAAACCTACCAAGCCCTGGCTAGTGCTTGTCCTTCACCATAGGGGAGGTGTGGTGACCAGCTCCTCCCCCAGCCATTGTGACGGACCCTCGTGGGGCCCACAGGGACATGGGAAACCAGGTGGCCTGATGACTGTTCCTTTCCCTCCACAGGTATAGCCTTCACAGACCTCCCGGTAAGTACTACTATTGGGTCTCCTGCTCTGGCCCCGGGGGCCGACTGGGAAAGAGCATGGTGTTACCTGCAAGTGCAGGGTGTGGAGTCCTGCCCTCTCCCCAGCCAGGGATGTGTGCTGTGTTGTCAGCTTGAAGGTACCAGTAGGCGGTACCTGCCAGCCTTCTCTCTCCAGCAACAAGGCCTGGTCTTCCTCCATGACTCTTAGCAGGTGACAGAGATTTGTGGCATTTCCAAAGGCAGCTAGGAGGTGGGGGACGGTGTGGGCAGAGATGAGGTAGCTCCATGGCTCAGCTGGTCTGAACCAGTTCTGTGTGGCTTATAACCAGTGGACCTGTGTGCAAAGTATAGAAAATTGTTCATATAGAAAATTGTTCCTGAACTGTTAGGGAGCCAGGTCCCTGTGCATACCCATCAAAGATCCCTGAGGAAAGCCAGTGCCCTAGGGGACTGAACCTGCTACTGTGCAGGGTACTCCTGGGCCAGAGAGGTGAGATTTATGGGGTTTTCTCCTCTTAGAAAAGGGTGAGGTTTCCTGCTGGCTTCGTTCAGGGCTCATCCCACCTCCTGCACTCCAGTCCTTCTTTGTCATGAGTCATCACAGGCCTTGTCACGTGCAGGGCCTCCACCCAGAATGCTGGGAGCCTGGCCTGGCTCTGTGTGCCCTGGCTGGGGTCTAGAAGGAGGAAAGGTTTGCTGACTCTGGGGGCTGCTTAGGGATCCTGGGCTCCCCTGTGATGCTCTAGGAATAGGAAATGCCCCTGTGATCTGAGGGGCCTTCTGAAGCCCAGACTGCACCATGCAGGATCGTGTTAGAACCTCTGTCTATGTATCAAAATCCTTCCCTCCAACCTGGAGTCCCCAGAGAGGGGCTGTGGTCCTAAGCAAAGAAAGAGAACAGACACAGGAGGAGAATTCTGGCCCTGAGTGGGGAAGAGTCTAGTGGTGGAGGTATGACATGAAACACCCAGACGTGGATGTGGTGGCACTCTGTGCCAAGTGCTAGAAAGGCTGAACCCAGTGTGCAGTACCAGCACGTGGTAGTCAGGAATGATACGTGGTCTGAGGATGGAAGGTGGAAGAGAAGACTGGGGACCCGGGGACAATGAGGAGGAGGCTGGTGAGACACTGGGCTGTAGCAGTGGGAGCCATAGGAGGCATGGAGTGAGGGAGCGACCTGGCAAAAGCTGGTCAAGGCAGGGGATAGATGGGAAGCGGGGAGCCCTACACCCAGAGGGACATGCCCAAACCTCACTGGCCAGAAGAGCCTCCTCTTAGTGAGCCTCAGACAGGAAGGGCAGCAGCCTTTCTTTACCCTTTTCCAGTGTCAGGGGGTCCATACCACCTAACCCCCTTGGTCATTTGGCCATACTTTCCTCTTCCTCCCCTCCTTTCCTCTCTCCCCGCATCCCTTCCTGCCCCCTTATATACCCCCCTTTTTTGTAGCAAAGGGATCCTTGGTCCTGGATCTTTCTGAGAGGAGCCATCATCCACCCCTGCAGCAGATCTTCACGGGCACACCTGCAGGGTTGTGGAGCCCAGCCTGCCTCTCTGTGCCCTGGCTGAGTCCCGAAGGGGGGCCTTGGGCTTTGGGAACACTACAGCCTCTGATGCAGGGCAAGAGACTCCATGTTGAGCCTGGCTTGCTTTTCTTTTGCTTTCTCCCCTCAAACTTTGGGGAATAGTGTCTCTGCTAGGGAGGTGGGCAGAATGTGGCTTAGCCCTGCCTCCCCCAGCCATGCTGCAATTCTCTCAAAGCCAAAGCAACGGCCTGCAGGAGCCAGCGCCTTCCCCTCTGTGCTGGAGGTGAGATGAGGCGAGGCCCTGCTGCCCCATTGCCCTCAGGGCCCAACTGACATTTCATTCTCCTCCTCAGGCCAACCTCTACCCCACCGTAGGCCTGCAGACACCTGGGGAGATTGTGGACGCCAACTTTGGGCAGCAGCCCTTCCTGTTTGACATTGAGGACTACATGCGGGAGTGGCGTGCCAAGGTCCAGGGCACTGTCCACTGCTTCCCCATCAGTGCCCGGCTTGGCGAGTGGCAGGCGGTGCTGCAGAAGTGAGTGCCCCGCTCCCGCCCTTACCCAGCCCTGCCCCATCCCAGGGGCCTCACTCTCCTGTAGGCCCCTGTACTGCTACAAGCTGCTCTTGTGAACTTTAGTGGGTAGCATTCCTTCTGGAAAGCACTCCCAGGATGACTCTGCCTGCTGCTCTCCTGCTCCTCTCTTAGTTCAGTTCTCCAGAGCTGCTCCTAATTAAACCTTTGCTCCCTCAACTGGATCGGAAGGCCCTGTATGTAATATCACCAGCAGGGCTGTTTTCCTTCCCCAGGTAATTTTGCAGAGGATGTGCTAGTACGCCCTGTGGTATCTTCCTCTGTGCACTTTTTTTTTTTCCATCATAGGGAGTGTCTGTCATGCCATGACTCTGGCCTAAGGTCACCTCTCAGGGTCAGATCCAGCTAAGTCCCTTGCATCTGTGGCAGTGGTGGTGTGAAGAGGGTCCTCCCTAGGACCTAGCTGGCTCTTGGCTGATTAATTCCCAGCCTCTCCTGGGAGACAGTCTTGATGAGAATCCCAAGGGAGGCCAGATATGGTTCTCTCTTCCAGTTGACAGCTGCAGGCCTGAGTGAGGCAATGACCTGTACCCACTCTGCCAGGAGGTGGGTTAGTTTGTTAGCTTGGCTCCCAGGGGTGGGCAGAGAAGGGCTGGGCTTCTGCTAGCTCTGGTCATTGCCCTAAAGACACCGGGGTACCAGAGTCCAGCGGGTGGGGGTGGGGTGCACACTGGGTTCTCTGTGTAGCCTTCCTTTCTTTAGGGATTGATATTGAGGCAGGCCCCATGGGAGGGCTGAGGCAGGGGCTAGGTGGCCAGACCCTTCTCAGGAATAGCAGCAATACTACATCTTGTCCCCAGCCCCCAGAACTTATAAGAAGCCCTTCCTTGGAGGGCCAGCGCGGTGCCCGTCCCCATAGCAGGCTTGCTGGGACAGGCAAGGGGAGAGGTGGAGCTGCCCCAGCTGTGTGGGGGAGGGACTAATACTCTCAGTTGACAGGGCCTGGGCTCAGCACGTGGGTGTATTTGTTTACATGTATGTATCTGTGTGCCTGTGTGTGTTCATATGTAGTATTTGCTGAGACCTGCATATAACTCATGTCTGTGATTTCATATAACTTCGCTTTATGGACATCGTTAATAGCTGTATTATCTCGCAGACACATTTGCCACAAGCCCCTTGGCTGGCTTCCCTTGGTGGTAGGTTCAGGTTATTTCCTCTCTCTTGCTTGTGTAGGTCACCGTTTTGTACATAAAGAGTTTTCCATATTTAAGATTATTTTCTGGGTGTCCTTTCAAGAAGTGGAATTACTGAGTCAAAGGGACTGTACATTTTAGTGGCCTCTGATGTGCATATGGGCGCATCTGAACCATGTTTTATCAAGAATTTTTGCCCTTGTGTTTATAATAATATAAATATTATAATTCTTATTCATAATTAATGTTATAAATACATAATTTCATAATAAGAGGTTGTATATATTGACTTCCTGCTTTGCTAGGCACTTTATATGCATCATCTCATTTACCCCTTAAAACATGAGGGAACACACAGCTGAACTTCTGTGCCTTCCACATGACAGCCCTTCAGACATTTGTGTTTGGCAGTTATAATAATGACATTGACATATGCACACACCAAGGTATTCACTTTTGTACACATCAGATATGAGGACTCTACGTGTGCAGCTGCTTAGCCAGCTTTGGGTGGGATTAAATGGTTTCTGGGCATCAGGCTTCTCAGGGCCATCTCCCAAAGATTGTGTTCCTGTTGGCCATGTTACTGCCTGAAACCTTGGCTTCTTGGGCCCTTAATTTGTTGTGTATCGTGGAGTAACTTGGGTCGTGGGTTAGCTCCCCATCGCCGTCTAGAGCCAACACTCCTGAGGGCCAGGTTCACCTGAGCTGGAATGCTTCTGCCGGGCGTGTGGGGCACCTGCAGAGGAGCTCCTGTGTCTGTAGAAGGTACGCACATGGCATGCATCATCACTGGGCAGCTGCCAGACTGCTCGGCTGACTGCCCATCCAGGAAGCCCTCATGGAGACTCTCGGCAGTCTCTGGGTTTGCTGCAGGTCACAGGAGGCAGCCGCTTCTATAAGGAGACGGTATGTGCCTCTGTATGTACTTTTGTTTTCATACTTGCCCGCCTGTGGGCAGTATATCCCAGAGAAACTGCAGCCACTCCTCCAAGCTGTGAGGACAGATGTGGTGACCTGCCCCTCTCCCGCCTGACTGCATGAGCACTGGGGGATGTTCTCATTTTGTTTCAGCCCCTTTGTTATTCTGTGGAGGTTGCACCTTTAAGATATGTTTAGGGAAAACCTAACAGGGAGATAGTCTGTCCCATCAGGGGGTTGGTGAGAAATGCAGTTCTTAAGTGTCACCTTGAGCGTTTCCTTTTTTTCTAGCATGGTCTCATCTTACCTGGTGCATCATGGGTATTGTGCCACGGCCACGGCTTTTGCCCGAATGACTGAAACCCCGATTCAGGAAGAACAAGCGTCCATAAAGAACAGACAAAGTAAGGTTGATTCTCCTCTCCCCTCTCCCTCCCTCTCTCACCTGTCCCTAATTCTGCTCTCTGGCTCATGGCAGCCTTGGGTAACCTGTCAGGAGTCTGTTCAGCTCAGGTCCTCACCAGAAGACCAGCCCACAGCCCAGCCCCAGGCCCTTCTTCTGTCGCTCTTTCAAGGCCGCACTGTCCAGAAGGACAGTCCAGCAGCATGGGACTGTCTCGGTGCAGCCTCCCTAGTGCATACTCTGGTGGCCTGGCGCAGGCTGGGGCCTGGTGTGGCTGGATCTTCCTCCACGCTTTTTTCCTTTCTCCTGCATCCTGGATTCCACTTAGCCTCCTGTTCACGGTCTTCTAGAAAGAGTGTGTTTGCATCTTACCAGTTCAGTGCCCTGCCTTTGCCACCATTTACTCCACCTTAGTAGTTCTGCCTGCCCCTGGGCGGAGAGGGGACTGAAGCAGTCAGACATGGGGAAGGCTGATGCTCCGTGGCCACTGGGGTAGACCTCTCTCTGCTTCCCGCCTCTGGTCCTGGGCTTTGCAGACAGACAAAGAAGGAGGCAAAGGACGCTTTCCTGGTGTTCATACTAGCCTGCATACTGCGTGTTTGGGGCTCTTTTGTGGAAGGAGGGTGCTGGGAAAGGGGAAACAGCCCAGAAAGAAGATAGGAAGAGGAGAGGAGAGTGAGGGAGAGTAGGTGTGTGTGGACACGTGTGTCTGTGTGTGCCTGCTTGCGTCACTCTGAGCCTGTCGTCTCTGTGTATGTGCATGTGTCTGTGTCTCCCAGAGAAGCCACGCCCAGTCAGACAGTCGGAAAGGGATCCCAGACTTGGGATCTACCCAGAAGTCGCTCCCAGCAAGATGCACCAGGCCCCAGGGCAAGAGCACGATGCCTATGGCCTGAGAGTTGTCAACGTCAGAGCTGCCAGTGTGAGGAGGATGACCTCCTCTCTCAGCAGGGGGCGCGCCGCAGCCCCTGAAGACCACCGAGACATGGGCCCTGGCCCAGAATCCATGAGCTCCCATGCCAACCCCCTGTGAAGCCTGAGGAGAGAAGTCTGTCTGAAGAGGAGCCTCTCAGGCCACGAAGCTGCCCGGGTGCCCATCCCTAGATTATGCTCCCACAGCCAGGACCTCTTCCCCGCCCGGGTCCCTGGCAACCTGTACTCCATAGGAGCAGGCCTCCAAACTCAACCTGCTGCCTCTGGGCTAAGAGCACCCCGCTCCATTTTCCCCTCTTATTCTTTGAGGACTACCTGACACTTGACAGAAACCAGGATCTATTGTGGGGCTGGATGGCCAGGTTGTTTCTTCAGCCTCTTCTGTGAGCATCTCAGTGGGCTTGCCACTCTGAACCAGCCCACCTGACTGTCAGCTGGTCCGTGCTTGGGGCTGGCAGTGTGTAGACGTGTGGCTGTGAGGAAGGTCTGCGGCCCCTCGCTCACTGCCGCATTCTTGCTCTCTACAGAGATCCAGAAGCTGGTGCTGGAGGGCCGTGTGGGTGAGGCCATTGAGACCACACAGCGCTTCTACCCAGGGCTGCTGGAGCACAACCCCAACCTGCTCTTCATGCTCAAGTAAGTTTGGGGCACCGTCAGGTCCCCCACAGCCCAGCTGGTGGTGGGCATACACAACCCGGACCAAGCCCAGAGCGTTGCTGCTCTGCTCCTTCTGCAGGTGCCGACAGTTTGTGGAGATGGTGAATGGGACTGACAGTGAGGTCCGCAGCTTGAGCTCCCGAAGCCCCAAGTCCCAGGACAGCTACCCTGGCTCCCCAAGCCTCAGCCCCCGACACGGCCCCACTAGTTCCCACATGCACAACACAGGTCAGCCACTCTCCAGAGGGCTCTGGGAAGAACTGGTGTGGAGAAGCAAGGCCACCCATACACCCTTCCCTGGGATGGGCTCAGGGCTTGCTGCTGGATTGGGGGAAGGGAAATGGGACCACTGTAGTTATTCCTGGGGCCCTGCTTGATGGCAAGCTGCCCCTCCTCTTCTGACTGTTCCCTGGCTTTTAGGAGCAGATAGTCCCAGCTGCAGCAATGGCGTCGCTTCCACCAAGAGCAAACAGAACCACAGTAAATACCCTCCGCCCAGCTCCTCCTCTTCCTCGTCGTCGTCCTCATCCTCCTCATCTCCATCCTCAGTCAATTACTCCGAGTCCAACTCAACAGATTCCACCAAGTCCCAGCCCCACAGCAGTACCAGTAATCAGGAGACCAGGTGCCTGTTCTGCTCTGCTTCTTCCTCCTGCCTTCTGCTCTGCGCCCACTGCAGCCTGTCCTTTGAGCGCCACCCTGCCCTTTACCCCACACCTCCATCCCAGGTCTGTGCCTGGAATAGTAGCCGCTGACCCACCAGGCCTGGCATTGGCTCCAGCTTCTGGTCCAACTCTTTTTTTTTTTTTTTTTTTAATAAATTTATTTATTTATTTATTTATGGCTGCAATGGGTCTTCGTTTCTGTGCAAGGGCTTTCTCCAGTTGCGGCGAGCGGGGGCCACTCTTCATCGTGGTGCGCGGGCCTCTCACTGTCACGGCCTCTCCCGTTGCGGAGCACAGGCTCCAGACGCACAGGCTCAGTAGTTGTGGCGCACGGGCCCAGTTGCTCCGCGGCATGTGGGATCCTCCCAGACCAGGGCTCGAACCCGTGTCCCCCACATTGGCAGGCGGACTCTCAACCACTGCGCCACCAGGGAAGCCTGGTCCAACTCTTGATTCAGCTGCCACTTTCCTTGGCCCTGTCTTTCTCCAGAGGCACTGACACTGAGAATGTGGTTGCCTCCAAGGATACCAGGCCTGTCAGAACCCCCAGGGTCTATTCTAAAGGAGCTTTTACGGGGCTTAGCTTGTGGTCAGCCAGGTTGGGCAGGCAGGGTTTTTAGGTTGCAGACTGTAGGTGGCTTTCAGTAGCCCTCCAGCATGCCACAGGGATGACCTGGGTTTGGCTCCCAGAGATGCCTATCAGGACTTACCTGCCCTGGTCATTGGGGGTCAGGGGGTGTATAGAAGGGGTGTGCCAACTCAGAGGAGGGCCAGGGTGGGGACGGTCACGGAGGCAGCATGGGGACCAGAGTGGGAGTGAGGTAACAAGCCTCTGGGATGGCTGGTGTCACAGTAGGGCCCAAGTGTTAGAGCCTGGGAAACCTGGGAGCTGTCCTTCATGCCCTTTGGGGACCTCAGTTTACCCACTGCATACTGCGGCTAAAACCTAAATGGAGGCTGCTCCAGTCACATCCCCTTTGCTAACTCCCACCTCAACCCTTCTCCACAGCGACAGTGAGATGGAGATGGAGGCGGAACATTACCCCAATGGTGTGCTGGAGAGCATGTCCACACGCATTGTCAATGGTGCCTACAAGCATGAGGACCTGCAGACGGATGAGTCCAGCATGGGTAAGGCCATGCCCCCGCATGGTGTTCCACAGGCGGCATTGCTCAGTCCCGGTGCCCTCTCCCCTCTGTGGGGGTTGGGATGAGCAGGCTTTGGTGGCTTGAGAAGCTCTATCCAGATCTGGTCCACTGCCTCCTTAGCCAATCATGAATCGGTGCTTGAGGTGGGAAGGCCTCAGCCTGCTGCCCAGAACAAGTTCCCAGCATTTGTGGCTGGAGGGAGTTGAACACCCTTGCATCTTGCAGATGGTGGGAAGAGGGCAAGCTTTGAGTCCTGTCTGACTCCTAGACCATGGGCTAGGTGGACGAAGAAGAGCTCAGCTCTGGATGGTCCACCTGCTCCTCTCCGCCCTCACTTGCCTCTAGCAGAAGCTGCACCACCCCACCCTACCCCCCAGCCAAGGTCCTTCTTGTCGTGTTCTCTTTGGGGTCCCCACCCTAGTCCTCCCTTTCTCTCTTTATCCCTCCTGATGTGTTCTCTGCTGGGCTCTGGGTGCAGATGATGGGCATCCTCGGCGGCAGCTCTGCGGGGGCAATCAGGCGGCCACAGAAAGGATTATCCTGTTTGGCCGTGAGTTGCAGGCACTGAGTGAGCAGCTGGGCCGGGAATACGGCAAGAATTTGGCCCACACGGAGATGCTGCAGGTACAGAACAAGCCAGGCCCTCATACAGAATGGGCCCCCATTTGGTGGTGGGGCAGGGTGACTGGGAGGGCACTGGGGGCAGGCAGCAGCAACAGGACAGTGTGGGCTCTAGTCAAGTCTACAGTGGGGAACAGGACATTCAGGGTACACCCCACCCTCTCTAGGTTCTGGGGAGGACACAGCCCTACCTGACCCTTCAGTCGGGGTATGTTGTGCTCTCCGTGGGCATCACACAGGGCAATGTATCCCCCTGGAGCCATGGAGGAGGGGGTGCGTGGTGCGTGCCACAACCCTCTCAAGAATGCCCTGTCCTTTAGGATGCCTTTAGCCTGCTTGCGTACTCAGACCCCTGGAGCTGCCCAGTTGGCCAGCAGCTTGACCCCATCCAGAGGGAGCCTGTATGCGCTGCCCTCAACAGCGCCATTTTAGGTAAGTGGATCTAACAAAAACAGAAGCTGGCCTATGAGTACCTAGGTTGGCCCCTTCACCCCTCCCTAGAAATTGCTGATGTTTATCCAAATCTGGGCAGTGAGCTCTGCCCAGAGGCTCTCTGGTGACCCATAGGACTCTTGGGCTCCCATAGCTGAACCTAAACCCTGACCTCCCTCTGCCCAACTGAGTTGGCTGGCTAGATCATGATGGGCCCTAGACTATGACCCTGGGCCTTGGCTAGCTCATTGCTCTAAAGAAAGCTGAGATTCACAGGCAGGGCCATGGCCTGGTGGCTGGGACACACTCACACAGAGACACATGAACGCTCTGTTCCAAGAGATTCTGTCCACTCCCCCAACCTTCTGCTCCCAAGGGAACTTTGACTTGGGCTTAGCCCTGAGCAGGGTAGTGACCAGGCCTTGTCTCTTCTCCACAGAGTCTCAGAACCTGCCAAAGCAGCCCCCTCTGATGCTTGCCTTGGGCCAGGCATCTGAATGTCTACGGCTCATGGCCCGAGCGGGCCTGGGATCTTGCTCCTTTGCCAGAGTCGACGACTACTTGCACTAGCTGACCACACTGTCTGGCCCCACCTGGCCCTCCCTCGGCCCCAGGGCTGGAGCAGCCCTGCCCTCCCTCGGCACCTGGTGCAGGGACCTGGAAGCCACGGGCAGAGTCCACTCCTCCTGCCTGGCCTCCCCCGTTCCCTTCCTTCCTTCCTTCCTTCCTTCCTTCCTTCCTTCCCTTCCTTCCTTTCTTTTTCTCCCACCCTCAGTCTCTCTCTCTCCCCCCTTCATGTGCAGCGGCCTATGACACAGTATTGTCTGGTTACTTCTATTTTGAAAGAAGGGGTTTGTTTTGAGGAGAGGTTGGGGTTTTTCAATCTTTTTTTTTTCCCCTCCTGACTGAGCCACCAGTATTTATCTCTGGAGAGTTTGTGCTGAGCTGGTTTCTGCTAATTTAGTGGTGAAGCCTATCCAAGTTGGTGATAGCTTATTATTTTCATAAGTAAAAAAAAATGAGATTATATATATATATATATATATAAATATATATATTAAAAAAAGACACAGTATTTATCGTAGTGTTAGTGGTCCAGCACCTCTTGGGTGAAGCTGTCCAGACACCATATGTTTTTGAGTCCAACTCATTAAAAAAGAATCATCTCTGTCACCTCAGCCAAGTGATTCGTTTATTTCAGGCTTCCCCTTTGTTGAGCCACAGGCCCAGCTGCAGCCTAGGGAAGCCCAGTAGGCTTTGGGGGCCACATAGTGGGCAGGTCAGGCTAAGCTGGTTTGCAGCATCTGAGAGGTGTGGGTGCCTAGGCCCCTGAGAGCTGAACTGAGCAGAGAACTGCAGGGCCAGGGGTCCAAAGAAGAGATGAATTGGCCCAGGGCTACACAGCAGAGCAAGGGAGTTAGAGGGTCCTTGGCTAGCACGCTATCTACCATTCTACCCTGCCTCTCACTGCCTGCCTTGCCTCTCTCTCTCTCCCCTTTTCAACATCCTGCCTACCTTTGTTGTTAAGATGGCCAAATAATTCAATTACTCTAAATTGATTGCCTGGAAATTACCTGCCTTTGACCCGAGAGCTGCTGAGTATCAGGCTGCGGGGAGGAAGTCTCCATACCCAGGACAGAGGCCCTTGAATACAGGGGCTGCCTTCTTCCTGCCTGGATCTTCACCGTCTCTGCACAGCTCTGATGGAATTGATGCTTTCTGTTGAAAAGCCAGGACCTTGTGGAGACAGATTTTTGGGCTGCCAGTCGCTGGAGTGGATGGAACCCTTGACCCCCTAGGCCAGGCCTCACTGTAGCTGTGCCAGGCAGCTCCTTTGCAGTTTGGCCCCGGCCACTCTTAGGAAAGACTGTTAAGAATATTTGCTGGCCAGAGGAAAGGACCTCATGGGCTTTACAAATGTCCCACCGTCCACGTCAGACGGATCCTCACAGCTAGTGGGTCAAAAACAGTCCCGGTACTGCCATCAGGGAATCAGGAGAGGAAGGGTTACGATGCTGCCAGGACTTAGGCCAGCCATCTGTGGAGAGGACAGACTGCCCAGGAGGAAGAAAGGGAAGAGGCCTACCAGAGGAGCACCAGGATGGGCTGGGATTTCCCCATCGGCCTCACAGTGGGAGGGAGTGCCCAGGCAGCCCCTGCAAAGGGGCAGGGTCAGAAGTCGGGCTTCCAGTCCCTGCCTGGATCTGGGCTGGCCAAGCTCCTGCTCTCCATCAGTGGATTCAGGAATGGTTGGCGTGGCCTGAGATACTCAGTGCCCACCAGGACTCGCTGGACCTACAGCTGGACAACAAGAGAAATGATTGAGTTGTACTAACTGCTGGTGATGGGCCCAGTGGCCCTGTGCTCTCCCAGAATTCTGCCCTGGGACATGATCCTGTAGGCTGCTGCTTTTTTCTTGGTCCCTACTAGGGCCCCAGCTGGCATCCCAGAGACCGCAACCCATCAGGGAGGTGTTGTCCTGTCTGTAAAGGAAATTCATCCTGTGCAAACCTGGGGATGCCTAGCTCCCAAACCAGGAAGTTGGAAACATCAGGCTCTTAAAATGGTCAGAAGCAAGCAGGATTGGGAATTAAAACCAGAGGCTTTTGCAACTGGAATGAAGTTCAGAGAACATCTACTCCAACAATCCTCTCCTTTTATAGATAAGGAAACAGGCCCAGGAGATTAAGTGACTTGGCCAAAGTCACACAACAAATTAGGGCAGGACTGGAACTAACCTCATCCCTGAGGATTGGACAACACTGTTTAGTCCTAAAGCTGAATGGCGGGTGAGGGGTTAGGCTGGCGAGGCCTCCAGCAGTGTCTGCGCAGCTGGTACCTTCAGGGGTGTGTCAGGGATGGGGATGGGTGCCTGGGCTTGGGTTGTAGAGCGGCTGAGCGGCCCAGGAGGGCTCAGGACAGCTGTGTGCTGCTTGGGGTTGGGTGTCCGCCTGCCTCACACTCAGTACCCATGGCCACCTCCCCATTTTCTGTGCCTTATCTCACTGTTTCAGCTGAGTCCAAGTTGTTTACTCTGTTCCTCTCCAGAGGGGCTTTCTGTCCCAGTTGGACAGCATAACTTTGGGACATAAGCCTTTGCCCCACAAGCCGTGGAGAGGACCAAACTCAAGCTGCTTGAGCCCACTGTCTTGCTGATAGTCCAGGCCTGCCTGCCAGCCCGAGGAGCCCCTTATGCACACCCAGTCCTGCCAGCCTGCTTCCGGGAGCCGAGAGTGGGGAAGGCACCTGGGAGGAGTCTCGGTGAAGAGCTGAACTTGAACCAAGGAGGCAGGAAGAAGACCTGGCTCTGTTGGGTTGTTCAGCCCTGGGGGAGCAGCCTTCCCTACTTACCTTTTCCTCTTGCTTCACCAAATGGTCGCTCCTTCCAGAGCAGGAACTGGCGGACACGCAAAGAAAGCCAGAACCCCTATTCCTCACCTACATGGGTCTGTGGCTGGGTGTCGGCCGGCAGAACAGGGACACCAAGAGATGGAGAAGCGGGGACTGCCCAGCCTCCCAGCACCTTCCTACCCCTTAAGCAAGCACAAAGAAGATGAGGCAGAGACCTGTCAGAGCTGAAAGTTCCTTTGGTCGCTCACAACTCAGGTATGCACACTGTGTGGCAGCTGGGCAGGAGAGCCCTACTTGACCACCAGCCCCGTGCACACGGACCTGTGGCCAGATTGTGGACTCTGGCTGCCTCAGGCGCCGCCTCTTTGCATTGGGTTTTCCTCCATTAGTAACTACAGCCGACACAGGCGTCCTCCACGTTGTGCACACTGGTTCTGCCTTTGTCCTCGCAATTTGATACTTGGCATTAGCATGAAACTTGTGGGTGTGGGAGGGTTTAGAGAGAATTCTAACACAAAACATCCTATTAAATTGTACTTGAGAGATGAAAAAACTCCTGTTGTATTTTGACAGAATTATTTTTATTAAAATACACATCCATGAGTAGTCACGAGTGTCTGGTCTCTGTTGTGAGTCTTACTGGGATTGGCACCCTTAGTGTGGCACAGCCATCCTGGAGGGCTTGGCCCCTTCCCAGTCTACTTGTCGAGTGCCTAGGCCCCTGGTGTCTCAAGGATTCTCAAGACTTTTGCAAGACCCCAAAGAGCATAGATACTTAAAGCTTTGATTCTCTCCCACGAAACAGCTTTCATCTGAGACAAAGAAAAAGTAGCAAATACAAAAAGGTGGGCCATAGGACTTCTTCTCCTCAAAGTAAGATTTTAATGCATTCTAAATACGCTTGCTCCAAACACTGGTCAGAACTCTTCTGAGGGGTATTAAGGTTAGCTTCCTTTCAGTGTGAGGAAAAAGAGCTCATGCTCAAAATCCCAGTTTGGGTGACCCCAGAAAATTAACCTTTCTCAGCTTCATTTTCCCCATTCTTAACATGTTAGTCCTGCTTCCCTATGGTGACAGAGGATTACAGCATGCATAGGGCAGGGCTTGGCACCTAGGGACACAGTACATATGACCACCCTGCCTCCATGAGGATGCCCCCTAGTGTGACTGGCCTGCTCCTGCCTCAAGCTGCCTCCTCTGCTCCCAAGGCACCAGGGTTTTATGCAGAGGAGGCATAAAATAGATTATGCTGCTGTCCACCTGGAGACAAAACTAGAAGCAAAGAAACCATCTAGAAGGACAAGGCCAAACACAAGAAGGCAGGTTTGAGAAATATTTAGGGGATGTTAGCACCACAGGATGAGTGACCGGATGTGAGGGAGATCGGGGTAGCAAGAGACAAGGCAACTGCAGGCTTTTTGTTGGGGTGAAAGGATGGATAATATAGGGATATATTATCCACAAGATAATACAGCGAACAGAAGGGAATGGGTGGTGGCTAAAAGTCACTGGAGTGAGGAGGTTTGCTGGAGAGCATATAGATCTATCTCAGAGAGACATGTTTCCTGGAACTGGAAAAGGGTTCTGTGACCCAGTAAATAATGAAAGCTGTCATGGATGCTCACAGTGAACATCACCCACTAATTGAAAGCTCTAAAAATCCTATGTTAAGATGTGTAGCTTAACCCAGCATTTTCCAAACTTAATTACTACAGAATGCTTCCCTCAGGGGCATTTTACAGGACTCTCAGGGAAAAACTAGTGTACAGGGAAGAGTGGAGTATTAGATTAAGCACAAATGTCCTGGTTCTATAAGTAAAGCCACAGTAAATTCATTTCCCTCCAGACACATTTCCAACATAGCCTGTTTTACACTAAGGCTTACAGGTTTATTTCGCTGCTCTAGCGGACAGTTTGGTGAAACAAAGGGTAGTCCCGTTACAAAGTGGTATTTATTTGGGGGGAAATAGGTTCCAGTAAAGAGATCAGGAGGACTGAGGTCACAGTCTTGAAAAGCACTGACATGTAAGGAACAACCAAAGAACATCCAGAAGAGGACCCCAGACAAGCACGAAAAAGCGAGTCATTAGGAGTCAGAAAGCCGCGAAGTCCGGCGAATTCGAGAGAACTGTCGTTCTGCAAAGATACATCGTTATCCAGCAGCAGACCTTCCTTTTTTCTGGGACAACCAACGCCCACCACACTACTCAGAACCTCCTCGCTCTTGCTGCTGGGCAACGGACCGGAAAGAAGCCTAGGCTGGGAAACCTCTCCGCCTGCTGCCTCCACCGCCGGAAACGAATGACCAGGGCTTCCAGCCAGACTGCTTAACCTCCGCCCCCAACCAGCGAGCATGCGCAGCTCTCGGCCACGGCCCCTCCCTGCGCTGGTCCACCCCCGTCAGGGAGCATGCGCAGACCTCCCGCCGTCCCGCCCCTCCCTTTCTAGACCCCGGTTCCTTAGAAACCAGGCGGCGCGTTCCCGGTGGCGGCGCGCTGTATACCGGGGCCCGTGCGACCCCGCCAGCCTCCCTCAAGGAGGGCTGGTGGCCGCCGAGACCCGTCCAGACCCTTGGCCTCCGGTGCGGCGCAGGGCGGGGCATGCCAGCTTGCCAGGTGAGAGGCGGCCGGCGACGGCGGGTGAGGATGAAGAAGGGCATGGCGCGGCGGCGAGCGGGCGCCTGCCGGGCCTCCTCCGCGGCCCGGCGCCCGAGGTCGGAGGCGGGGATATGCAGAGCTGGGGCTGGAGGGGGCCGTTCTAACAGCCAGCGCGGGCTCGGAGTTCGGGGGTCGCCCCAGAGTTCGTCTTCCCGCCTCAGAAATAGGACCTGCAAGTTTGGTCGTAGAATTTTAGAATTTTGGCTCCTGGGAGGACCTCGGCCATAACCCATCCCTTTACTGGACGCGAAAACCTAGGCTCCCCCGCCCTGTGCCGAGCAGAACCCCCTACCTGTGTGAGGACCTACGCTTTGTGGATAAGAATGTGAGATATGGGAACCTCAGACAAAGGGCTTGTGGGGTAGCTGGTCCATCGTCCTTCAGAGTGAGATGGTACTTTGGGGGGATAAATCTTTAAGAAAAGAGCGTTCAGGTGGCAGGTGGGAGAAGGGACACTCCAGAAGGTGCGGTGGCTCTGCCAGTCCCGGAGTGTCCACTGGCCAGATCTCCCTGGGCCTGACCTACCTTTGAAGCTCAAGAAGGAAACAGATGGACTTGCGAAGACAAAAAGTGAGGTGAAGTATTCTCAAGGCATTATCAGATGAATGGTGAGGGAGGAAGAGGGGGCCGGGAGATCAGGACTTGTGAATGGTGGTATGAAGAGTTTACAGCAGCATCTAAAGAACAAGACAGGAATAGAAAAGTTTAAAGCTGCCTTGGATAGACACCAAGGAAGGTTATAAACCTTATTTATGTTCATTGTTCCCACAGTGTCATGCTGAGGGCAAGACACACGAGGAAGGAAGTAGGTGGCTTTTAGTATCCAGAAACTGGTCGCACAGGGCGCAGAGGACCTTTGTAAGCTATGGGGCACAAAGGTCTCAGAAGGAAGACCCCTGAGTCTGTGACCTTCAGTTGAACAGAACAACTGTTTAAATTAGAAAAGACACTTAATGCATTATTGTGATGTGGAGAGATATGGAGAAGATGGTAGTCAGGGAATCTAGATACATTCTTATTTATTTATTTTTGGCTGCCGTTGGGTCTTCGTAGCTGGGCGCGGGCTTTCTCTAGTTGCAGAGAGCAGGGGCTCCTCTTCGTTGTGGTAGGCGGGCTTCTCATTGCGGTGGCTTCTCTTGTTGCGGAGCACGGCGCACAGGCTTCAGTAGTTGTGGCACGCGGGCTCAGTAGTTGTGGCTCGTGGGCTCTAGAGCTCAGGCTGAGTAGTTGTGGCGCACGGGCTTAGTTGCTCGGTGGCATGTGGGATCTTACCGGACCAGGGATCTAACCCGTGTCGCCTGCATTGGCAGGCGGGTTCTCAACCACTGCGCCACCAGGGAAGCCCCTAGATACATTCTTGATAAGGAAACTCATTTCCTTCTGAAAAGCTACACCAGGGAACAAGAGTTTTAAGGCCATCCATTTTACAGAAAATGTGAAAAAGTTACTGCTTTTGGACTAGGAGTTTAGAGAATTTATCTGTACCAAGAGCTGAAAATTTTCAGCAGACAGTTCTATTGGTAGACACCCACCTGACCCCCACCATTTTACAGCTAAAGATTCTATTGTGAGAGACTTTCTCTTACCACCTGGTTGTTCCATACCTTTCCTATGGAATGATTGGTCTGGATCGGATCTGTTATTTTTATTTGTTGGGAAAATTCAAATATGTGATTTCTATAGTAATACTAGAACCCATTAGTAGTAGGATTAGCAATGAAAAAAAAAGTACTCCCCCAAAAGACATAAGTGTTTGTAATATGGGGAAAAGAAGTGTGTGATTTTTAAAAGATGGTCCCTGATTCTAATCATCGAAGTCAGTTTGTTGCTAGCTTGATAAAACTAATTTTCACTGTGTATTTGACTTTGCCGCAGGGTTTTTTGTTTTTGTTTTTTTTTTACCCCTCAGAGTGATAAGAGAAGATGCATTGAAAGTATGATAATGTTAATAGGTCAAATTAGTTTAAGGAAGAAAGCTTTGTTCTTCCTTTGTCCATAACTATGGCTTTTGCGGCTTTGCATTTTATTGACTTTTCTTCCATCTCTGGAAATATTTGTATAAATACCTCAAGAGATAATGGGGTTTTATCAGAAGGATACGTAATCTGTGGGGGAACGTTGGCACTGTTAACCAAATCCTGTCAGAAAAGCTTTATGAAAATTATTGTATTCTGTGTAGAAACCCTCATTACTTTAGCATTGGCCCAGATAGAAGACAGACAAGTAGGCCAAAATCAAAGTAGATGGAAGGGAGCAATTACCATCTGTGGCACTGGATAGGGGGTGGGAGGGTGCTTTGAATGTCAGTGCAAATACTTCCTTGAATGAGCATTTGGAGGAGATAATGCTTAAATGTGGTGAGTGTGCCCCATGGATTTGTGTGCATTATTTTAGCCCCTCTAATCAGAAAGACACTTGTTTTCAGAGGAGAAAGATGTGCACACTCTCAAAGTGTTTCTTCATTGCTATGGCAATGAAACCTTTGACAAATAATTACTTAACATCCATTCCATTTTCTGGGACAGCTGAGGGCAGTTATCAAACCTGGCCTGTAGTAAAGTAATCAACAGTATTTAACAGGCCAACTTACCAGATAAATCAGTAATGCTAGCAGGATTTACTTTCACTGAACTGCTTTTCTAGTTATACAATAAGAGGAGAAATAAAATGGGGACACAGTGTAATCTCATGTAGGAAGTTGTAATACAGAGTTGGTGTTCGGAAAACACAGGAATCAGCAACCACTCACTTAGAAGCAGAAGAGCCCTTCTGATGCCTAATAAGTCACTTGTGTGTTTTTATAATAGGAGGTCCAATTCTAGGATAAATCCACTATTAG
Organism: Balaenoptera physalus; assembly: GCF_965194825.1. Taxonomy (NCBI): domain Eukaryota; kingdom Metazoa; phylum Chordata; class Mammalia; order Artiodactyla; family Balaenopteridae; genus Balaenoptera; species Balaenoptera physalus. The sequence continues at coordinate 49,392,530 of NC_138900.1, read as the reverse complement.
AATTGGACAGTGTCTAGAAAAAAATTGGTTATTTTGCTGTATTTGAGAATTCGTTTACAGTATAGTAATAGGACATTATTTTTCTTATATACAAATAAAAGCAGCTTTGTATTAGTAAACTTCAGGACAGCCTAAAAGTCCAAATTACTTGAAAATTTAGATGTCAGGTGTTTTTAAGAGTGGGGAATGAAAGATAGTTGAAATAAGTTTGGGCTCGTGAAAATCAGAATGATAAAAGATACTGAGAAAAACATGAAAACAGTAAGACTTCCCAGCACACTAACGTTCACTTATGAATTAGCCATTAGGTCAGGAATGAGCTCATTAAAGTACCATGTCTTTAAACCCAGACAAAGGAAATGAGAAATGGAGTAAATATTTCTTTTTCATGATGATGGGAATGAACACTTAGAAAATAGGATTAAACATTAAGAAGGAAGAGGTGAATGTTCCTGCATTACTTAAATACACTCAAACTCTACCCTTAACACGTGTTCTTTAGTTCCTGCTCTTAGAAGGGGAATTGCAAGTAGTGCCTTTGTTCTAGGTACTGTCAGTTTTCAAGGTTGCCAGTGACAAAATGCCACACTCTTTGGGACCCAGGATTGCCAGGAATTGCTGTGGGGATACCTCAGTCTCCCCACCACCTCTCAGAGCCATTCCCAGAAGCTGCTTCTGTAACGGTTCCTATCTGTCTTCTACTATGAAAGATTAGGAACGAAAGCTTTGAGGAATGGGAACTAAGTACTGAGCACAGTCTTCCTTTCTGGCCTGGGATAACTCTGCTCCTCTCAAACTGTCAGCTCTCAATTTCTCATGAGAATAGATAATCCCAAAATACAACTGGAAACGCTTCTACTTGGCTTTGAGATTTACCATATCACTTTACAACCTCAAAATCTTTATTATAATGAGTAAATATTAAAACAAACAAACCAACAAACCCCTCCTGAAAGTTTCTTGCTTGTGTAAAGAATGATAGTGAACTTGTTTTCTCTCTGCGAGCCTTCACCCCTTCTTGCTCTCTGACTGTATTAAAAGTGGTGGAGGGAGAACAGTGGCAGGGACGGGGCAGCACTGATGTTTCCTAACTCAGGTGTCATGAACCAAACAGTAGTGCAGTTTCCTAGGATAATGAATTTACATGCATGTATTTGAAAGGTGACTGTACAGATCTTATGCTGCTTTCTAAGACTGCTATTTCTTTTGGTGCTCTTTGATGAATAGTTTTGACCCTTAGGGTCTCTTTTGGTGCTTGTTGATGGATGGTTTTGTGTTACAGCATCTCAAAGCACATTTTAGGATGTACGTGGTTAATGGTTTCTGCAGCTCGGTGGCGGTTCCTGCTAGGAAATGGTTATCATCTCAGAGGGGCCTCTCTGGGGGTGGCTCTGGGAGCCTGTGAGATGTGTATTTGTGTATTTGTCATCCAGGCATCCTCTCATTGTCAGGGAAATGGGGGATGGTAGAGAGATCAGCTGTACTTCCTGTTACTTTTCAGCCTTTTGCACTCATATTCCTGTGCCAGGTGCTAAGGGGACATAGCTTGCTTTTTGAAGCAATGGGGGAAATGATTGAACATAGTATTTCTTATCTGATCTTATTTTCGAAACTAAATCATTGTGCTTAAACGGCTGTTTTGGTTCCCGCAGCGGAAGGCTTGCTCCTGATCGTAGTGGTTATTCTTTTAAAATTATTGTCTTTCTTTCTCCTTCCTTCACTGCTTAATATTCCTGATATGCTAAGATTGTTGTCCAAAGAACATTTAAATGCCTTCAAGTAATTTCCAAATTATTATAGAAGTGTTACCAAATACCTTGAAGTGTTAAGTTTCAGGGACCTGTTATCTCCTTAATACAGTCTTGGTCCTGAAAGAGCTTAGAGTCTCAATAGTGAGGTAAGACATTGAGCGTCATTTAAACAATACTCAGAAAATTCTAAAATACTAAAATGAATGGCTATTTTCAGGTGGGCATATCCCATATACATCCTGTATTTTGCAACCGGCCTCCTTCATTACACATTAACCAAAAGGAAAACAGGAAAAAGGGGGTGGTATGGCAAAGACTGTCCTGAGATTAGATTATTTTACATCTCAGGTTTAACACAGCTGAACATGATCATGGCCTAGTTGGTAAGCAGTTTTCCGCATACAAGTGGAGATGTTTGTGAAGGGCACCAGGCATGTCCAGTCACTGGAGAACTACTCAACCTTCCTGGTGACCAGAGGCCATATAACAGAGTTAGAGAACACCAGTCAGGGTTGTTGTGTTCTGGGGTGCCCTAAGAACGTCCTACACCCAAAATCTGAAGGAAGGCAGATAGGTAATTCTCTAAAGTGTCTCTCGCTGCCATAGAAATAGCCATTTTCACAGCAACAGGATGCTTGTATCCATATAGAAGGTGGAAAACACAAAGAAAACCTTAGTAAATTAGGTTTGCACATTGAAAAATGTTTTATTATTATAATTAAAAACTCATCCTCTTCTTGGGATTACAGGTAAAACCAAAGTATGTAATGCACCTCACTCCAGGGTTGGCTACTTCACATGCATCACAGCCAAGTGTGCTTTACCTCAGCAAAGGCAGAGTCTTTGTCACATGCCTGCCACTCATTGTGTTCCTCTGTCAAATTATTCCTTGGTATTCAACGGTGGGTGTAGCAAGAAGTGGAAACTAAGCTCCAGGAACCTGACCTGTCTGGATCACTGCTCTGTGCCCCACCTTCTGGCATAATGCCTGACTCATTGTTGCCCTTACAAATATTAGGGAACGAATGAGGAAAGAACTCTGGTGACTGGATATTGTACCATTAAGTGGGGTGAGGGAGCAGAGGAGAAGGAGAGGAAAGATGATTTTGGGTTGGGAGAAGCTCGTAGGTCTCTCAGGTGGGATTTCCAGTAGACACTTAGAAGTATAGAGCCAGTTAAGAACGTTTTCATGGAGTGACGTTTTCTGAGTGAAGTTGAAGGATTAGATAAAATTGCTCTGTGAGAGAGTAGGGCTGAGGATGGAATTTTCAGGTTGATGTCAGTCTAGAACTCATTGTTAAGGCAATCTTTGAAAAAATAATCTTCTTGTTATTGCCAGACTTTCAAAAGCAATAAGGAATACAGCTGGTAGATAAGTACTTTTTCTTACTGTAATCATCAGCTGAAACTAACTTTCAGATCTAATAATTATCCAGATACCTCTGTGGGTGTTAAATTTACTTCTCCTTTATGACCCAATTTAGCTGACCCTTTTGTACATTGGGTAGTTACATCTCATTAGACAGGTCATTAGGCCTTTCATTAGTGTCCCTCCTAGGACACTGTGTGGAGGGGAGTGCAGAGATGGGGAACTGGCATCTTTGGCTCGGGCTGGGTGTGCTCTCCTGCTCTCTGGTGGCTGCCTAACAGTTTACCTCCGTGTCAGCTTGTAGAAATGGGGGAATAGCATTTCTTTCCTTGGTCCTGTTTGTGTTTTTGCTGTTAGTGAGAAGGCAGCGATTTCTATGTCATTGAGTCAGTGTAAGACACTTAAAATAAACAAACAAATCATAGAAAAGCTAAACCTTCCCACAGAGCCTTTGGATCGTTGAAACCCAGGGACCAAAGTATTTGTCATAACTCATGTGTAAAACTCAATACCTGTTTGTTTTGTTTGGCTTTTATTTTTCAATGGAAACATACATGTAGGTAAAGAAACACTTTCACATTTATCTGAAAGCAGTCCTGCAGAAAGCAGTGCTACCCTTTCAGACTATAAGTACAAGCTGGTTCATGGGGAGCTCTAACTGAACTGCAGGTAGTCCCTCTGCTATGAACATGCAGTTCAGAACTCAAGCTGCATACTTCCCCTGGTTTCTGCTCAGGCTCGGGTGATGAGGTGTGGTTGTCTTCTCTCTTGGGTCCAGCTCTGCTATCCACGCAGTGACAGCCTGTCTACCACAGTGGCTCAATTCCAGGTGTTGGGAGGCCAAAAGGAGGGCTGGGGGACAGTTAGACATACCTTCCAAATTAGTTCTTGGTACATGACTGATGTTGAAGGCCACATGGAAGGCTACTTATTTCCCCACCAGTTTCCTGGGTTTTGCAAAATGAGGATTGAGCTTAAAATTGACCTTTACATTTTAATTTTATCTCCTTTACCATGCTCAAGAATTATGCTCTTATGTTATAGATCCCTTTGCAACTGGATGTTACGTCATGGCACCCCCCTCCTATGGTAATGTTCCACGTATCAGTTCTGGAGCATCATTCAGAGAAGCTTATATTCAGGAAATTCGCTGGTGGTCCAGTGGTTAGGACTCGGCACTTTCACTGCCGGGGCTTGGGTTCAATCCCTGGTCAGGGAACTAAGATCCCGCAAGCCCTGTGGCGTGGCCAAAAAAAAAACAACAAAGAAGCTTATATTCTTCAAGATTTTAGAACATATTTTATTTAAAATAGGAAGGAGAGACTTCCCTGGTGGCACAGTGGATAAGAATTCGCCTGCCAATGCAGGGGACACGGATTCGATCCTTGGTCTGGGAAGGTTCCACATGCCATAGAGCAGCTAAGCCCGCATGCCACAACCACTGAGCCCGTGTGCCGCAACTACTGAGGCCAGCGCTTCTAGAGCCTGTGCTCCTCAACAAGAGAAGCCACCGCAAGGAGAAGCCTGTGCACCGCAACGAAGAGTAGCCCCCGCTCACCACAACTAGAGAAAGCTGGCGCGCAGCAACAAAGACCCAACGCAGCCACAAATAAATAAAATTAAATCTTAAAAAAAAAAAAATAGGAAGGAAAAGAAGAACTTGAGCAGGAAACACTGTTGCCTTCTAGTCAGTGCAGCTACCACAAAGGCTTTGTTTTGACCTGACTTCTTGATTCATCTGTTCTAGTACTTATTCATTTGTATGCTCATTCCTCAATCATTGCTTAGCAGCACCTACTCAGCTTCAGACACTGCTCTGTCCTGGTGACAGCAAAGTGTGAGACAGGCAACCTCTTGACATCATGACAGATCCCAATGAAGTGTGACGGGCACTGTGAAAGCCAAAGCTCAGGCACAGCTTCTCTGAAGAAGTGATGTTTAACTGGAGACCTAACAGATCTGAGGAGTTATCCTGAGGAAATAAGAAAAAGAAAAGATTGTTTCAGGCAGAGCAAACAGCTTGGACCAGAATCTCAGAGCAGGACTGAAAGAGTTAGATTTGGTAGCTGCTAGCATGCTGAGTGCAGTGTAAAGGGGAAAATGCTAAGGTGGAGAGATGGGGAAAGGCCCAACCCACACTGGGGAGAGCCCATGAAGGAATTTGGGCTTTATCTTAGGGTCACCTAGAGGCTGGGGAAGGAAATGGTCAGGTCCAGGAGACCCGCTGGATGTCTGTTCAGGGAACCAGAGCAGTGGATGAATTCAAGGGGCCTTAAGATGTCCAATTGATGGGTTGTAGGGATGGACTGGCTGTGGGGTCAGGAAGGCTTCACTGCAGCCAGAGTGGTTCCTTAGGAACTGGTTAGGTTTGAATCACTATCACTTGTTTGAGTCCACTATCACTTACTTTCCCTTCACGATTGTCTGTTGGCATTTGACTGAACGTAGCCCCTAAGTGCTGGGTCACTGTGGTCCTGCAAGCCTTGATTGATTATATATTTATTTACTTACTTACTTATTTATGTATTTATTTATGGCTGTGTTGGGTCTTCGTTGCTGTGCGCGGGCTTTCTCTAGTTGCGGCAAGTGGGGGCTACTCTTCATTGCGGTGCGTGGGCTTCTCTTTGCGGTGGCTTCTCTTGTTTCGGAGCATGGGCTCTAGGCGCGCGGGCTTCAGTAGTTGTGGCTCACAGGCTCTAGGGCTCAGGTTCAGTAGTTGTGGCTCACGGACTTAGTTGCTCCACAGCATGTGGGATCTTCCCGGACCAGGGCTCAAACCTGTGTCCCCTGCACTGGCAGGCAGATTCTTAACCACTGCGCCACCGGGGAAGTCCCAAGGCTTGATTTACAGTGTGCTTCTCTGTTAGAGAGGAAACTTGACTACAAGGGGTCTGAGCTAACTGATAAGCTTGAGTCATGTCATGTAGAGGAGTGGTGGTAGTTGGAGAGACAGTTCTGGGTGAGGGCCCCTCTTGACTGGTCAAGTTGTAGCTTAAGACTGAGAGCATCAGCTCATTTTCCTAATCCCAATTGGCAGACAGAGCTATTCTGTTATATGATGCTTTCTTTCCTAAACCATTAAACCCGATTCTGCCCCAAACTATTTAATTAACAACGTAAGTACTCTCTTTATTACATTTGTGAACATATCCCAGGATCATACAGAATTATTTACAGTTTTGATGAGTTCAGTATATACGTCTTGGTTTATTGATCAACTATGCAGGAGCAAGGTCTGAAATCTTTCATTTTTTTCAGCAAATATTTACTGAGCACCCACTACATATCAGGCCTTGTTCTAGGAACTTGGGGGTATAGCAGTGAACAAAACAGACAAAAAATTCCCTTTCCTCAAGGAGCATGCGTTCTAGCAGGGGTGGTAGGATGAGACCAACAATGGGAAGATAAACCTGGTTCTGATAAGACAGCTTTTGAGTAGAGACCTGAAGGAAGTGAGGGAGTGAGTAAGCCAAATTGATATCATCTGTACAGTAGAGGGAACTGCCAGCACAAAGGCCCTGAGACAGAGACATACCTGGTATGTTTGAGATACATACAGCAGTGAACCACTGTGGCTGGAGCAGAGTGAGCAAGGGGAAGAGAAATTGGGTATAAGGTCAGAAAGAGGATAGGGTGCAGACAGATCATGTAGGGCCTTTTGTAGGTCAGAGGAAGAACCTTGGCTTTTATTCTAAGAGAGATGGGAAGCTTGTGGCGCCTTCGGGCAGGGGAGTGGCTTGATCTGACTTACATTTTAATTGCGTCACTCTCAGCGCTGTGTTAACAATAGATTGGGGGTGCAGCATGGGAAGGGGCAGGGTAGAATCTGGGAGACCAGGTGCGCTGTCGTAGTAGCACTGGGGAGAGGTGATAGTGACTTGAACTAAGGTGGTGGCAATAGAGTAGTAGGAAGTGCTTGGATACAGGATGTGTTTTGAAGGTAGAGAGCCAGCAAAACTTTTTTTTATGGATCAGGTGAGAAGTGTGAGAGAAGAAGGATCAAGGACTACTCCAAGGTTTTGATTTGAACAGTTAGAAAATTTGTGTTACCAGTTCCTGAGATGAAGCCATTGTGGGAAGAGAGAGTTTGGTGGGGAGAAACATCAGGAGTTTAGTTCTGGACACCAAGTCGAAATGTACATCAGATAGGCGGTTGTTTATACTAGCCTGGAGCTCAAGGAAGAGGACCTGGCTGATAACTTTGGGAGTCGTCAGAGAATAGATAGTATTTAAAGCCATGAGACCGAATAGGATCATCAGTCATGAGCCAGGAGCAATGGTTACCACAGTCATTATCAGGAGAAACTAGCAGAGAAATGGCCAGAGAGGTAGGAGGAAACACAGCTAATGTCACAATCTGTTTTAAAAATAAATTGGGGGACTTCCATGGTGGCGCAGTGGTTCAGAATCTGCCTACCAATGCAGGAGACACGGGTTCGAGCCCTGGTCTGGGAAGATCCCAGAGCCCTGGTCTGGGAAGATCCCACATGCCGCGGAGCAGCTAAGCCCGTGTGCCACAACTACTGAGCCTGTGCTCTAGAGCCCACGAGCCACAACTACTGAGCCCGTGTGCCACAACTGCTGAAGCCCGTGCGCCTAGAGCCCGTGCTCCGCAACAAGAGAAGCCACCGCAATGAGAAGCCCACGTGCTGCAACGAAGAGTAGCCCCCGCTCACTACAACTAGAGAAAGCCCGTGCGCAGCAACAAAGACCCAACGCAGCCAAAAATAAAAATAAATAAATTAAAAAAAAAAAAAAGATTGGGGAATTCCCTGGTGGTCCAGTGGTTAGGACTCCGTGCTTTCAACACGGAGGGCGCGGGTTCAGTCCCTGGTTGGGACTAAGATCCTGCAAACCACGTGGCACGATAAATAAATAAATAAATAAGGAGGGAGGGAAGGAAGGAAGGAGGGAGGGAGGGAGGGAGAGAAGGAAGGGAGGGAGGGAGGAAGGAAGGAAGGAGGGAGGGAGGGAGGGAAGGAAGGAAGGAAGGAAGGAGGGAGGGAGGGAAGGAAGGAGGGAGGGAAGGAAGGGAGATTTATTGAGGGCCCAACTCAATAGCTAGGGTCCTGGCCTCATCACTGGCCACAGTGCTTTATTTTAGCATGTTTTATATTAAGATAGAATTACTGAAAAAATTCATCCTCAGAAAAATCTAATTCCCAAACAAGCCCCTTGATACTGGCCCCTTGGAATGTGTCTGAGGGGCCACAGGTCTGCGGCAAAGTCTGAGGAGGGGTGCCGTAAGGGTGCACAGCTCTCAAAGGCGGCTGCTGCTGGGGAGTTCCAGCTGTGGGCTGGTTCTGGGATGTGGGGGGCTGGGAGCTGAGCTAGCCACCTTCGTGGTGTGCTAACCTTATTGCCCAACCTGTACAGCTACAACCAAAAACTGTTACACATTATTTCTCACTTAAGGCCTTCATTAGCTTCACCTGCCTACAGCGATGCCGGAGAAGAACTCCTTTCTGAACCCTCACTTCCTTAGTATGAGTTGTTCGTGAGTGGTGAGGACTTGCCTAACACTCACAGCTCAGCAGCTCATCCAGTGTGATGTTGGCTAGGGAAAAGTGCCATCTTCAGATCCTCAGCAAGTGCCGAGACTTAGTAGATCATTGGCCTTAGCTTGGCTTCAGCCATTGTCTCCATACAGTCATCCCTCGGTATCTGTGTGTGTGCTGGGGGGGCGGGGGTGGTGGTTCCGGGACCCCTATGGATACCAAAATCCGCGCATGCTTCAGTCCCTTATATAAAATGGCATATAACATACATCCTCTCGTATGCTTTATATCATCTCTAGATTACATATAATACCTAATACAATGTAAATGCTATGTAAATAGTTGTTAATACAGTGTAAAACTATGTAAATAGTCACTGGTGTGCAGCAAATTCTAGTTTTATGTTTTGGAACATTCTGGTATTTTCTTTTTTTTTTAATATCTTAGATCCATGGTTGGTTGAATCTGAGGATGCGTAGATACGGAGGGCCAACTGTATTGGTACCAAAAGTATGCTTACACGGTTTTTGTTTTGTTTTAAAGGAAAGAGACTTTTAATTCACACATGTCCATTTAATTTGATTATAGATGTAAATCCGCAAGGTGCAAGTAGGTTGTTCTATACCCTCAGACACAACTTATGGTGGTTAAAAATTGAGGTATAATTTACATACAATTAAATGCACAGATGCTAAGTATTCAGTTTGATGAGTTGTGACAAATATATCCCCATGTAACCACAATGCAACACAAGATATAGAGTATTTCCACCATCATTCGTTTCCTGGTGCCCCTTTCTAGTCGGTTCCACACCTCCCTGCCCCACACCCCAACCTGCCAACCACCACGCTACCACTTCTGACTACTGTCACTAATAAGTAAGGTTTGCCTGTTCCTGTACCTCAAATAAATGGAATCCTACAGTATGGGGGGGTTTTTTGGTGTGTGTGCCTAGCATCTTTCACTCAACATAATGTTTTTAAGATTCACACATGTTGTTGCATATATTAGTAGTTTATTCATTTTTTTTTTTTTTTTTTTATTTGTTTTTGGCTGCGTTGGGTCTTCCTTGCTGCACACGGGCTTCCTCTAGTTGTGGCGAGCGGGGGCTACTCTTCGTTGCGGTGCGTGGGCTTCTCACTGTAGTGGCTTCTCTTGTTGCGGAGCACGGGCTCTAGGTGCAAGGGCCGCAGTAGTTGTGGCACGTGGGCTTCAGTAGTTGTGGTTCGCGGGCTCCAGAGCATAGGCTCAGTAGTCGCGGCGCATGGGCTTAGTTGCTCCACAGCATGTGGGATCTTCCCGGACCAGGGCTCGAACCTGTGTCCCCTGCATTGGCAGGAGGATTCTTCACCACTGCGCCACCAGGGAAGCCCAGTTCATTCATTTTTACTGCTTTTCTGTATTCCATTGTATGCCTATACCATAATTTGTATATCTAATCTCCTATTCATAAACATTTGGGTTTATTTCCAATTTGGGACTAAGATGAATTAGGACTGCTGAGAACATTTTGTCTAAGTTTTTTGTGGACGTATGTTTTCATTTTCTTGGGTAAATATCTACGAGTGGAGTTGCTGTGTCATTGAGTTGATATATGTTTAACTTTATAAGAAAATGTCAGTTTTCCAAAGTGACTGTACTATTTTACACTGCCACCAACAATGTATGAGAGTTCTATTTGCTCCATATCCTCTCCAAACTTTGGGATTGTCAGTCTTTTTCTTTTTTTTCTTTGCCATTCTAGCGAGTATCTTGAGTATCTCAGTGTGGTTTTAGTTTGCATATCCCTGATAACTAATGATATGGAGTGCCTTTTCATGTGCTTATTGGCTTTTCCTGTATCTTTGGTGTGAAGCGATCAAAGTCCTTTGACATTTAAAAAAAATGAAGTTGTTCATTTTTTCATCGTTGATTTGTAGGATTTCTTCTGCATACAAGTCCTTTGTTACATATATGTTTGGCAAATATTTTTTGCTAATCTGTGGCTTACCTGTTTATTTTTTTAGTGGAGTCCTTTAGTGAGCAGAAATTCTTTAAAATTTTGAAATCCAGTTTATCAATGGGTTAATGCTTTTTGTGTCCTGTCCAAGAAATCTTTACCTATTCCGTGGCCTTGAAAATGTTCTCTGATATGTTTTTCTAGAAGCTTTATGGTTCTGGGTTTTACATTTAGGTCTTTGATTCATTTTGAATTAATTATTGTGTACACAGTGAGAAAGGAAGGGTCAGGTTTTTTGTTTGCCATATGGAAATCTAATTGTTCCAACACCATTTTTTTAAAAATTAATTAATTTATTTATTTTTGGCTCTGTTGGGTCTTCATTGCTGCACGTGGGCTTTCTTTAGTTGCGGTGAGCAGGGGCTACTCTTTGTTGCGGTGTGCGGGCTTCTCATTGCAGTGGTGTCTCTTGTTGCGGAGCACAGACTCTAGGCGCATAGGCTTCAGTAGTTGTGGCTCGCAGGCTCCAGAGGGCAGGCTCAGTAGTTGTGGCTCACGGGCTTAGTTGCTCCGCGGCATGTGAGATCTTTCCTGACCAGGGCTCGAACCCGTGTCCCCTGCATCGGCAGGTGGATTCTTAACCACTGCGCCACCAGGGAAGCCCACAACACTTTTTTAAAAAGAGTATTCTTTCCCCATTGAATTAATACTTTGGCTGAAAATCAATTGACTGCATTTATGTGGCTTGCAGGGTAAAGATACTATTACAAGGCAGTAACTTTGTAGAAATCCCTAATGGCTCTTTTTGAAGCCTGGCACTGAAAAATAGAAAGCATAATTTGTAACTTAAAAATATATAGTTACAAGGCAAAGTATTATAGATTTTTTAATAGCTTGGATGGAACCACCCCGGCTCCATCCATCTGTAAGCTTCTGAATAGCTTGATGATTCTAATAGCATCAGGAAGACAAAATTCCAGAACAAGTAATGACACTTGAAAAAAACCCTGAGGGCTTCCCTGGTGGCGCAGTAGTTAAGAATCTGCCTGCCAATGCAGGGTTCAAGCCCTGGCCCGGGAAGATCCCACATGCCGTGGAGCAACTAAGGCCGTGCACCACAACTACTGAGCCTGTGCTCTAGAGCCCGCGAGCCACAACTACTGAGCCTGCGTGCCACAACTACTGAAGCCCGCGCGCCTAGAGCCCATGCTCCACAACAAGAGAAGTCACCGCAATGAGAGGCCTGCGCACTGCGATGAAGAGTAGCCCCCGCTCGCTGCAACTAAAAAGAAAGCTCACGCGCAGCAACGAAGACCCAGCGCAGCCATAAATAAATAAATAAATAAATAAATAAGTAAATAAGTAAATAAATTTATTTTTTAAAAACCTGTCATTTGTACACCCATGTTCATAGCAGCATTGTTCACAGTAGCTAAAATGTGGAAGCTACCCAAGTGTCTACTGGCAGATGAATGGATAAACAAAATGTGGTATGTACATGCAGTGGAATATTATCCAGCCTTAAAAAGGAAGGAAATTCTGACATATGCTACAACATGGGTGAGCCTTGAGGACGTTGTGCTAAGTGAAATAAACCAGTCACAAAAGCACAAGTATAATATGGTTACACTTATATGAGGTACCTAGGGTAGTCAGACCCATATAGACAGAAAGTAGAACAGTGGTTACCAGGGGCTGGGGGGAGGGGGAATGGGAAGTTATCATTTAATGGATATAGAGTTTTAGTTTTGCAAGGTGAAAAGAGTTCTATGGATGGGTGGTGGTGATGGTTGTACAACAATGTGAATGTACTGAATGCCACTGAACTGTACATTTTTAAATGGTTAAGATGGTAAATTGGATGTTATATGTATTTTACCACAATTAAAATTTTTGAAAACCTAACTATACAAGTACAGAATATTAGGACATGTGCAAAATCCTACCATGTGTCAGGATGACATGGCTGTCTAAATTCTAAAATGAATGGAAGCAACAGGAGTGTAATGTACAGGGAAGAAGGCCAGAATATGCTCAGGATATGGTGTTCAGTTCTGGGGGCTGCATTTCGGGGGCATATTGACAATCTAGACAATGGACAAACCAGAGCAGCCTTAGCCAGCAGGATAGAGAACGTGAGGAAGGTCTGAGGGAATTAAGGGAGTTCGGTCTGTAAAGGAGTGTATCAGTTAGCTTTTGTGGTATAACAAACAACCTCAAAATTCAGTACCTTAAGACAAACATTTATTATTTCTCATGGTTCTTAGGGCAACCTGGGTGGTGGTTCTGGTCTGGGTAAGCTCAGCTAGAACTGGATAGCCTGAAATGATCTCAGTCAACTGGCAGTTGACTCATTGTCAGCTGGAGCAGAGGGGATGACTTGGTCACATGTTTCTTATGATCCATTAGGATGGCCTGGGCTTGTTCACATGGTGATGGCTCCAGAGATCCCAGGAGTAGCCACAGAGCAAGCCTTAATGCACAAGTACTTTTCAAACCTCTTGTGTCATGTTGCTAATGTCCCATTGACCAGAGCAAGTGACATGGCTAAGTACAGTCACTGTGCGAAGTGATTGACTACCCAAGGCATGAAAACAAGGAAGGGAATTATTGTGGCCATCTGCAAACAACCTAGGAAACATAGAGGAAATATGAGAGTTTCATTAGGAACATCACAGGTTGTTCCACAGTGTAGAAGTAAGACCAATGGGATGGAAGTTAAATGAGGGTAGACTTCAAGTCAATCTAAAGTAGAACTTTCTGGCTAAAGTGGCCCCAGAAGAACAGAAGCGGACCACCAGTAAAAGGAGGGCGTTGCCATTGGATGTGTTGGAGAGGCTCTATGACCAGCCTTTCTGACCACCTCAGACCTGTTACATCATCTCCAGGAAGCCTTTCCTGCTTGCACACCACCTGGGGCCCATGTAGTTAATGGTGCTCTTCTCTGTGCCACACACAGATTCCTGTTGCTCTACCTGTCATACCTTATAACAAATGTGTTTACCTGCCTGTCTTGTTGATGAAATGGAGTTCCTTAAGGGCGTGGATGACATCTGATTCACCATCTCAGTGCCAATATCTGCAGGAAATTGTGTTCCATCCTCAGATTGCCTCCTGGTGGTCAGATGTCTGTAGCAACTCGAACCATAGAATCTGCATTTCAGGCAGAATGAAGGGGGAGGTGGGGGGGGGGAATACGCCCGACAACTGAGATTGCCGTCTTTTTAATTTATTTATTTTGGCTGTGCTGGGTCTTAGTTGCGGCACGTGGGATCTTTGTTGCAGCATGCAGGATCTTTAGTTGCAGCATGCAGGCTCTTTTTAAATTTTTATTTATTTATTTTTATAAATTTATTTATTTTATTTTATTTTTGACTGCGTTGGGTCTTCGTTGCTGTGCGCGGGCTTTCTCTAGTTGCAGCAAGCGGGGGCCACTCCTCGCTGCGGTGTGTGGGCTTCTCACTGCGGGGGCCCCTCCTTGTTTCAGAGCACAAGTTCTAGGCGTGCAGGCTTCAGCAGCTGTGGTGCGCACGCTCAGCAGTTGTGGTGCACGGGCCCAGTTGCTCTGTGACATGTGAGATCCTCCCAGACCAGGGCTCGAACCCGTGTCCCCTGCACTGGCAGGTGGATTCCCAACCACTGTGCCACCAGGGAAGCCCCAGGCTCTTTTTAAATTTTTATTTTTTATTTTTTATTTTTAAAATTTATTTATTTACTTATTTTTGGCTGTGTTGAGTCTTTGTTGCTGTGCGTGGGCTTTCTCTAGTTGCGGTGAGCGGGGGCTACTCTTTGTTGCGGTGCACGGGCTTCTCATTGTGGTGGCTTCTCTTGTTGTGGAGCATGGGCTCTAGGCGCGCGGGCTTCAGTAGTTGTGGCACACGGGCTCAGTAGTTGTGGCTCGTGGGCTCTAGAGCTCAGGCTCAGTAGTTGTGGCGCACGGGCTTAGTTGCTCCACGGCATTGGGATCTTCCTGGACCAGGGCTCAAACCCATGTCCCCTGCATTGGCAGGCGGGTTCTTAACCACTGCGCCACCAGGGAAGTCCCCCAGGCTCTTTTTTTAGTTGCGGCATGTGGGTTCTTAGTTGCGGCATGTGGGTTCTTAGTTGCAGCATGCGGGATCTAGTTCCCTGACCAGGGATCAAACCTGGACCCCCTGCGTTGGGAGTGTGGAGTTTTAACCACTGGACCACTAGGGAAGTCCCGTGGTTGCCCTATCTTTAAAGAACGTTTCCAGAAACTCTACCAAACTGTACCTTGTATTATTTGTCTTCCTAGACACACCTGTTTGCAAGGGAGGCTGGGAAATATAGGTTTTAGCTCAGCACGCTGAAACCCCCAACATTATAAACAGTTGTTGGTAGAAAAGGATTCATAGGCACCTTCTGCCCAGGGTGTGACCCCTACTTAAGCTGCCTAATGAATGAGTGACCTCTCTGAAGTTATGCACTAACGCCAGAGTTCCCAGAATCTGTGACTCTTCACACACACAGTGAGGTAGGGTGTTCTTTTTATCATAATCCTGGCTACCTTCATGACTATACGCTGTCACTTGGAGCTCCTGGCCTTATAACCCTTGGGATAGGGCAGGGATCAGCAACCCTTTTCTGTAAAGGGCCAGATGGTAAATATTTCAGGCTTTGTGGGCCATATGGTCTCTGTTGCAGCTACTTTGCTGTCGTAGCACAAAAGCAGCCATAGATAAAGGAATGGGTGTAACTGTGTTCCAGTAAAACTTTATTTACAAAAACAGGGACTTCCCTGGTGGTCCAGCAGTAAAGAATCTGCCTTACAATGCAGGGGATGCAGGTTCAATCCCTGGTCAGGGAACTAAGATCCCACATGCCGCGGGGCAACTAAGCCCGTGCAGCACAACTACCGAGCTCGCGTGCCTCAACTAGAGCCCATGTGCTGCAAACTACAGAGCCCACGCGCTCTGGAACCCAAGTGCCACAACTACAGAGCCCACACACCCTGGAGCCTGCACGCCACAACTACAGAGCCCTCATGCTGCAACTAAGACCCGACCCAGCCATAAATAAATACATAATAAATTTAAAAAAACAAAAAACAGGTATCATATTGGATTTGGCCCACCTCTGTGATGGGGAGTGGGTCTCGTCCTGTGGTTTTGCAGAAGCTGTGACTCCATGGACTAGACATACAGAAGGTAAGATGATATTTAGCCAGTCTGGGAAGAACAGAATCCACAAATCCCAGTTTTGGCACATGTCTCAACTGTCAGGCCTCATGGCTTCCCTGTTTCTCTTAATGATACTATAACTTCCCAGGCTTAGAACTTCAGTATCATTTTTTAGGGGGTCACATTTTTTTTAATATAATTTACATACCAGTAAAATTGACCATTTTTAGTGTACAGTTCTATGAGTTTTGACAAATGCATATAGTCATATAACCACCACCATAGTCAAGATATAGAACAGTTCCTTCACCATTCCCCACCCCCAAAATTCCCTTGTGGCATTTTGTAGTCTCCTCAGGCCCCTGACCCCAACCCTTGGGAACCACTGATCTATTATTCTGCCCCTATAATTTTCCTTTTTTATTATGTGATATAAATGGAATCACACAGTATGGAGCCTTTGGAGTCTAGCATCTTTCATCTAGCATATAATACATTTGAGATTCATCCATGTCGTGGCGTGTATTAGTAGTTCTTTTTTTATTGCCGAGTAGTATTCCATTACATTAATATACTACCGTTTGTTGATCCACTCACCAGTTGAAGGACATTAGTGTTGGTTCCAAGTTTTGGCAGTTACAAATAAAGCCAACATTAGACATTATGAAGTAAGCCTTCACATACGGGTTTTTGTGTGAACATAAGTTTTCATTTCTCTTGGCTAATAGCTGGAAGTGGGATTGCTAGGTTGTATGCTGTGTATATTTAACTTTAAAAGATGACAAACTGTTTTCCAAAGTGGTTGTACCATTTTTCATTTTCACTAACAACGAACAGCTGCTTTATATCCTCTCCAGTTTTTGACATCAGATTTTCTGAATTTCACACATTCCAATAGGTGTGTAGTTGTAATAAATAAGTTTTAATTTGCATTTCTAATTAATGCAATTTAATAACTAATCTCATGACTTGATATGTTGAATTATAGTAATTGATTTTAGAATATTGAACCAGCCTTACATTTTCTTGGTCATCATGCATTGTCCTTTTAACATATTGCTGGATTCAGTTTGCTAATACTTTGTTGAGGATTTTGTGCCTATGTTCATGAGGGATGTTGGTCTATAGTTTGGTGCCATTTTTGGCTTTTCCCTCTCCCCTCATAATCCCAGGTCCTATTGATAGCTGTCTGCTCCACTTCATTCCCTCCATCAGACCCTCCTTATCTCTTATTTTATATCTTAACTGGTTCTCTGTGTCTAGTGTCTCCTGAACTCTATTCCACCTACATGAAATTAAAAAAAAAAAAATTCAGTGCTTCTCTTTGTTTACTGTATTAGTTAGGGTCCAGGCAGGACACAGCCAGCACATTCAGAGGGTTATTGAAAAGCCTTTAATGGAGAGATTATTTACGATGGTGAGTGCGGTAAGGGAAACCTACAAGGGATGGTGGCCCACCGAGGGACTGGCAGGGACTGGCTATAGCTGATACTGTTACCACCTGAGGCACAGTGGGGGAAGGGAGGGGTACCGGAACCCAGCAAAATCTGTGGCTATGGGAGAGGGGTCCTCCGTAGACACTGACCTTGGTCAAGGATCACAGCTCCTGCCAGAGCCACATGCTGGTAGGGAGAGAGGCAGAGAATGAATACTGTAACCTTTCTTCCTGTGCTCTGATCTCCTCCTGAGATTGGCTGGACCCAGATGGAAGCCAGAGGGCCTGAAGCCCACGTGATATAGTTCTTATAGACTGACCTTCTGATTCGTGGGGGACAGAGCAGAGCAGAGAGGGGATCAGGTGGCGAAAGTGGGACAGAGCCAAAGTACCGAGCACACCCACCAATCAAAGTCCAAACTCCTTAGATTAGCACTTGTGCCACCAGCTCTGGCTCCTACTCCCTTTCTGACTTCTTGCTCCCAAAGTTAAGACTGTGTCTTTTCATCTTTTTATCTCCTACAGTCTCCCTGTTGGGGCCCTCAATAAAGGTGTGATGTATGAACAGAGCAATAATTGGTTTGAGTGGTGGAGCTGAGGCAAGCAGTCACCAAGTCAGGGAGCAGAATGAACTTTCCTGGCTCACACTCATCGCTAAGGATGAAAGAAGAGTTGTTCCACACATACAAGCCTCTGTTTTTATGGAGGCTCGGAGAAGCTCAGTAACCTGCTCCAGGTTTCACAGCTAGTTGTGGCAGGTGTGTTACACAAAACCAGCTGTGGAAAAAAAAAAAACAAAAAACCCAGCTGTGGAACCCTGGAAAAGTTACCTAGCGACTCTAAGCTTCTGCTTTCCTCATCTATAGGACAGAATTGCGTAGACCTGAAGGGATATACTATACATTACACTAAACACTGCCTGGCCTATTGCACTCACTGCATATTAGCTTAGAATATTATCTTCATAGTCCTACACAGCTTTCAAAGAGGAGATATCTAAGGCAGTCATACATAGCTTTAAAAAAAAAAAAAAAGATCCATGTAGTGACTTACTATGGGGCCAGGCCCTGTTTTAAACGCTCATGAATATTAACTCATTTAATCCTTAACTCCTCTATGAGGTACATACAGTTAACCCCATTTTACAGATGAGGAAACAGAGGCACAGAATGATTAAGAAACTTACCTGACGTTACCTAGTTGGTCAGTGGTGGAGCCAGGATTTGAGCCCAGGCAAGGTTGGCTGCAGATTCCATGCTTCTAACCTCTGTGCTACCTTCTCCATAACCTATAGCCTTGTCAAACTATATATAGTCAGTCCTGTCAAGGCACTTTTCCCCCTTCATTCCTGACCAGCATATGCTGATTGGAATGCATGTGAGCTAGGCAGGACTGGGTTTGTGGAGATCTTTGGAGGCACATGAAAGGTATGCACAAGGATACTGGGGGCAAGCAATAGGACATGTTAGGGGTGAGAAAGGGTAATCACTGAAATAAATGAGGAAAACTAGTTCTGTCTACTGGAGCAGGAAATACCTAGTCAAGCTTGCCTAGCTTCATGCCATCTGGCTTCCTCAGAGGCCAGCTCTTGCCCCTTTATTTATGGGTGTTGATGAAGCTGCCCTTTGAGTCACTGTCAGTGAAACAGAGGTTATTAAAATTTCTTCTAATCCATTCTGTTGTTTTAAGCCACCAGTGCAAATATACACCCAAATATAATTAGAGCATGAAGGAATGAGGTGTGAGAGAGGAAGAAGTGTGCCCTGGGCAGGAATTTAGAGAGGACACGGACATCCTTGCTTATGGTGGCTATGTCTTACTCGCCTGACCCTTAGAGCTGTTTTAATGAATGACCCACAAAGCTTAAGCAGAATCTTACTGTGTAGTGCTACAAATTTTACACTCTCAAGCTCCCAGAATATCCATGACTTGTAAGTAACCCCCCAAAAACCTGTAAATGCAGAAAGTGACCAAAATAGCTAAAGGGAGTTCAGGACATGAAAATTATAGAAGATAGTATGTGACTGAACTGTTTTCTAACTAGAAGGGAATCCTGTAAGGGCAAGAGAATTATCAGCAAAGAGGAAAGAGAGGTGGCTGAGAGGCCACGGACATTATTCACCATCAGAAAGAAAGATGGGACTTCCCTGGCAGTCCAGTGGTTAAGACTGCGCTTCCAATGCAGGGAGCGCGGGTTCAATCCCCGGTTGGGGAACTAAGATCCCACATGCTGCGTGGCATGGCCAAAAAAAGAAAAAAGAAAAGAAAGAAAGAAAGATGGTTAAGCTAGAACCCAATGGTAGAAATGGTAGAGTGCAGGGAACAAGCCAAGCTCCACAGCCCAGAGAGTAGAGACAGGAGGAGGCAGGAAGCTGACAGGGGTCTGGAGTTAGAGGCAGCTCAAGTCATGCTTATGTCCGTGGTTCACAAAGGCACAGGTGTCCTTCAGGTAGGATCAAGCAGTACTGTAGGATGCTGTACTGTGGGCTATACAGGCAAACCAACCCCTAACAGAGATGTATACTTCGCACAGTACAATTGTATCTACGGTAGAAGCAAAAGAGAAGCTGGATCTGAAAATGAAATTAAGAAAACAATTCCATTTACTATAGCATAAAATAAAATACTTAGAAATAAATTTAACATAAAAGTACGTAACTTATACTCTAAAAACTACAAAACATTGTTGAAAGAAATTAGACATCCCATGTTCATGAATCAGAAAACTTAATATTGTTAAGGTGACAACAGTCCCCAAATTGATCTACAGATTCAAAGCAATCTCTATCAAAATCCCAGATTGACAAACTGATCCTAAAATTTATAGGAAAATACAAGGGTCCCATAATAGCCAAAATAATACTTAAAGAGAACAAAGTTAGAAGACTCACACTAATTTCAGAACTTACTATAAGTTCAGGACAGATGTATAGACCAATGGAATAAAATTGAGAGTCCATAGATAAACCCATACGTTAATGATCAGCTGATTTTCAGTAAAGGTGCCAGGGTCATTCTGGGGGAAAGAATAGTCTCTTCAACAAATGGGGCTGGAACAACTAAATAACCAAATGTAGAAGAATAAAGTTAATTAGTATACCGGTGACTTCCAAATCTGCAGCACAAGCCCAGCTTTCTCTCCAGAGCTTCACACCCGTATATTCTAAGCTCCACAAAACCCACATGACCAAACCTGAACAGAAGCAATAAAGTAAGATGGTGAGAACATCTTACTTTACTGTACCTCCCAATTACTTCCTTTCCCCCGTCCCCTGATTTACCTTCTGTCTCCACGGATTTGCCTGTTCTGAACATTTTATATAAATGGAATCATATAATATGTGGCCTTCTGTGACTAGCTTCTTTCACTTAGCATAATGTTTTCAAGGTTCATCTGTGTTGTAGCTTGTATCAGTACTTCATTACTTGTTGTGGCTGAATAGTACTACTTTGTATGGTTATACCAGATTTTGCTTACCGATTCAGCAGTTGATGGACATTTGGGTTGTTTCTACTTTTTGACTATTATGATTAATTCTCCTGTGAACATTCATGTACAAATTTATATGTTAATATGATCTAAAAGGGGCTCAATAAAAAACTGTTCCCCACTGTTTAATTCTCCCAGAAAGAAAAAATACACTCATCATCTGTTACTCTGAAGCCATTGTTTTCATCTTGAGTAACTGTCTCCCCAACTTTTAACTGGTTTATAGCTAGTAATTTCACAGAGCGTTCTTCTTACTAGGTTATCTAGGTATGTGTTTTGAAACTCATCTCTTTTGGAGATAACCCTTGAAAGTGACCCTACGCAAAGCTAGACCTGTCTTGAGATTTCTGGATCTTGCAGGGCCATGTAAGTCATACTAAAGCATCTGGACTTCATACTGAGTCCAATGGGAAGTCACTGAAATGTTTAAAAAGGAAGGGAGTGATGTGATTCCGTTTGCATTTTAGAGAGATCTCTTCGCAATATGAGGAATGGATGAAGGAAGGAAAGAATGGAAGCAAGAGAGATCAAGTAGAAGGTTGTTGCAGTCATCCAGGTGAGTGGTGCTGGGGGCTAGACTAGGGCAGTGGCAGAGGGGATATCAAAGAAGGGGTGGATTTAAGACATAATAAAGAGGGAGGACCAACAAGACTTGATGATGAGTTACCTGTACAGGTAAGGGAATAAAGAGATTGCGATGCTGGCCAGCTTTCTGAGTTGAGGAACCGAGCTGATGATGGTGACATACCAAGAGACAGAGAATACAGGAAGAAAATGTTTGAGGGAAGGTTTATGATAATTATTAAGTGCTGACTGTATACTAGACACTTTACTGGGCACTTACAACCGGACCTCATTTAATCTTCAAAAAACCCCAGGAGCTAAACAGCATTAGACCTGCTTTTCCCATGAAAAACATTGCATTCAGCTAGGAAGTGGTGAGGCCAGAATTTGACCCCAGATGTCCTGGATGCCTTCACTTTGTGTGTTCTCACCATCTTACTTTACTGCTTCTGTTCAGGTTTGGTCGTGTGGGTTTTGTGGAGCTTAGAATATATGAGTGTGAGGCTCTGGAGAGAAAGTGGGGCTTGTGCTGCAGATTTGGAAGTCACTGGTATACTGATTAAAGCCTGGGACATGAGTAGTACAAAGAATATGTGGAGCAAGAAGAAAAGAGAACACCTCTGACAACCTCAAGAAGCTCAACATTGAAGGAGCTGAGGATAAGAGCAGGGGAGCCTGAAAGTAGCGCTCAGAAATGACCAGAAAGGTGGGAGGATGTCATGGATGGGGAAGGAAGAGATGTATATGTCGCTAGTGCTCACAGTTGGGGAAGGAAGTAGTTAATTATTAGGGATTTACAAAAGGAATGCCATGTCTCCATTAAACTGACAAATAGGTTGACTGATCTGTGAGGAGATGCAAGTGAAGCAATGGTACGTGGATGAAAGTAGAACAGCATTTGGATATCCAACATTTGGATACAACTTTTTAAAAATTGTGATTTGGGGCTTCCCTGGTGGCGCAGTGGTTGAGAGTCTGCCTGCCAATGCAGGGGACACGGGTTCGAGCCCTGGTCTGGGAGGATCCCACATGCCGCGGAGCAGCTAGGCCCATGAGCCACAACTGCTGAGCCTGCGCGTCTGGAGCCTGTGCTCCGCGGCTGGAGAGGCCCGCGCACTGTGATGAAGAGTGGCCCCCACTTGCCACAACTAGAGAGAAAGCCCTCGCACAGAAACGAAGACCCAACAAAGCCCAAAATAAATTAATTAATTAATTAATTTTTAAGAAAAATAATAATAATAAAAAAATTGTGATTTGCAGAAAGTAGATTTTTTTTAAAGATAATTGGTAGACTAAGGGACTGTAAGGTGTTTGTAAAATTATTATTTAAAATGGTACAGGACCTTGGGAGTTCCCTGGTGGTTTAGTGATTAGGACTTGGCACTTCCACTGCCGTGGGCCCGGGTTCAATCCCTGGTCGCAGAACTAAGATCCCACAAGCTGCGTGGCTTGGCCTAAATAAATAAATAAATAATTTAAAAATAATAATAACTAAATAAAATGGTACAGGACCTGTGGAAAACAGTATGGCAGTTCCTCAAAAAATTAAAAACAGATTTACCATATGATCCAGCAATTCCACCTCTGGGTATATACCCAAAAGAATTGGAAGCAGAGTCTGGAAGAAGTATTTGTACACCCATGTTCATAACAGCATTATTCATAGTAGCTAAGATGTGGAAGCTATCCAGGTGTTCATGTACAGATGAATGCATA
Organism: Balaenoptera physalus; assembly: GCF_965194825.1. Classification (NCBI taxonomy): domain Eukaryota; kingdom Metazoa; phylum Chordata; class Mammalia; order Artiodactyla; family Balaenopteridae; genus Balaenoptera; species Balaenoptera physalus. Next base: position 49,369,627 of record NC_138900.1, on the reverse strand, counting down.
AGCAAAATATGGTATATACATACAATGGAATATTATTCAACCTCAAAAAGGGAGGAAATTCTGACATAAGCTACACCATGGATGAACCTTGAGGACATGCTAAGTGAAATAAGCCAGTCACAAAAGGACAAATGCTATAAGATTCCACTTATATAAGGTACCTACAGTAGTCAGATTCATAGAGACATGGTGGTTGCCAGGGGCTGGGGGGAGGGGTTGAAATAAGAAGTTATTGTTTAACGGGGACAGAGTTTCAGTTTTGCAATGTGAAAAGAGTTTTGGAAGTAGATGATGGTGATGGTTACATAACGGTATGAATGTACGTAATACCACGAACTGTACACTTAAAAATGGTTAAGATAGTAAATTTTATGTGTATTTTACCACAATAAAATAAGAACCAAAAGAAAAAGAAAGTGATGGTGACATAGCCTCATCCCCACAGTCTGATTCAGTGGGTCTGGGGTCACCAGTGACCGTATACACAGCTAGAGTGGGGACCACTGGTTTAGCTGAGGGAGTGCTGTGTGGAGAAACCTGATACCCTGCACACACCTAAATCTCATTGTGGTTTCCAAGCAGACTTTTGTTTGGTCTCGTTCTTTATTTCATTTTATAAACCCTTGTGATCAGAAGGAAAAGCTCCATAATAAGTAAGAAACATTCATTGTAGAAAATTTGGCAAAGTTCAGAAAACAAAAATCATCCACAATCCCAACAATTTGAGTAATAATTATTAAATTCAGGTCCTTCTGTTATGTCCTCTGTAGGGAGTATGGTTATTGATAGAGATATCCTTGTATATTCTTATACATACATACACCTTTTGTGCTTTTTTTGGTTTTGTTTTAAATAAAATTGTTATCATGCTTCACATATTGTTTTCTGCCTTTTCAGTGAATACATGGTGATGTCTTTCAGGTCACTGAGGGCCTTCTACTCATGATTTTCAGTGGCTCCGTAGTGTTATTAATCTAACCCACTACTGTTATTGAACATCTATCTCATTTCCAAATTTTTCACTATCTTAGTCAACGTTAGCATGGATATTTTTATATAAAAAATTTCATTCTGGGCTTCCCTGGTGGCGCAGTCGTTAAGAATCCGCCTGTGAATGCAGCAGACGCGGGTTCGATCCCTGGTCCAGGAAGATCCCACATGCCGCGGAGCAGCTAAGCCTGTGCGCCACAACTACCGAGCCCCACAATGAGAAGCCCACGCACTGCAATGAAGATCCAATGCAGCCAAAAATAAATAAAACATAAATTTTTTAAAAAATTTCATTCTAAATATCCTTGTTATTGCTGCTGCTGCTGCCAGTTTGGTAGTTGGAATTTTTTTTTGGTATTTTTGGTTTCTAGTGAACATTTTCCTATGCTTGCTACCATTAACTTTTAAATTATAACGTGTATAACACCTAAGTAGTTCTCTTTTGTCTTTTACTGTAATATAATAACACTCTTCTTTTTCTTCTTTTTCTTTGTGTAATATAATACCATAGAATCATGAACTTGTACAAATTAAGGCCCTGGAGGTTAAATGGTTTGACCAGAGTCACACTGAAAATTAAGTAACAGAACAGAAATTTGAACCTAGCTTTACTCATTTTTCATCTTTCCTCCTCCTAGTACATAGATATTGCTAATATCCTTAAGTCTCCATGGGAGAAGCTTCTGCAGCGTTTCACTTTGGAGCAGTATTTCATTTGTCTTTTGTGGCAGAGAACTTGCTGCTTCCGAATCAGCCCAGAAAGTAGCCTCAGCTGAGTGTGCCCTCAACTAACAGCCAGTGTCCTGCTTGCTGTTCCAGGAGCCATGTGTGACCAGGACTGTGGGATGGTCGTACTCATGCTGGAGACTCTTGTGAGGAGATGAGTTGGTGAACGGAGAAGCCAGCATGAAGATGCTTCCCGGAGTGGGCGTGTTTGGGACTGGCAGCTCTGCCCGGGTTCTGGTCCCACTGCTGCGGGCAGAAGGGTTCACGGTGGAGGCCCTGTGGGGGAAGACTGAGGAGGAGGCGAAGCAGCTTGCTGAGGAGATGAACATCACCTTCTATACCAGCCGGACCGATGACGTCTTGCTGCATCAAGACGTGGATCTGGTGTGCATCAACATCCCCCCTCCGCTTACCCGACAGATATCTGTGAAGGCTCTAGGTACGGACAGTCAGGCCATAGCAAGGGCAGGCTGCGCCTCCCTCTCGGTGGTCCTTGAGTGTCACTGCTCTCCTCTGGGCCTGGGTGGCCCTTCTTGGGCCTGGGTCTGGGACAGCACTCATCCCTGAAGCAGTGCCGAGGGAGGGCACGTTGGGAGGCCTTATGGCTGGGGGAGGAAATACTCCAGTGGCTGGGAGACATGCAGCGTTCCCCACCTCCCATACGTAAATCCCTGAGCAAAAATTAAGCAAATGTCTTTCGAGTTGGCCTGTCACAGGGGCTAGAGATTATTACATTTCAGGCATTGTAAAGTTTGCCTCTGTGAAGTCAGAGTTCAAAGACCTGGGCACTGGGGAATTGGTTGTGATTGATGCATTTGTTCTTCCATTTCTGTGGCACGCAGCACCGCAGAAAGGAGAAGAGGATATGTATCAAGGCTGCCATTTCTTATATTTTGTCAGTCCTTGACTAGATTGAGCACACACCCTTCCCACCAAGCTTTGCAATTTTGTATGCCAGAGGGTGGGAAGGCTCTCTGACAGCGCTGAGTCTCCCTGACAGGATCCACAGATCAGCCTGCTCACATCTCTGCTCCCTCCGGAAATAGTTTGCTCGGCCACCTCCTGCCCTTGGCTGGGCATGGCTTGGTGAGCTGTTCTCCTGCAGTTCCTGTTGGGCTTCTCTTTCCTGTCAACTGTAGAAAAATTATTCTCTTTGTCTTATATAAGAATCAGAATCTAATTTAATAGGAAAACAAACCAGTAAACATTCATCCAGCAGTTTTTTAAAAAATGTCTCCTGTGTGCTAGGCACTGTCCTGATGTCATTCTTGACATTCAGAGCAGTGTTGGATTGGAGCTGTCTCTGCTTTCATATTTCACAGTCCAGTTGAAGAGACTAGAAGTAACACACATTGCAAGGTAAATGAGAAAAGACAAGTAACAATTCAGGTAGCATATAATTAATTGACAGAGTAATTGTTTTATATAAGGTGATGGGAGCCAGGTGTCTGTCTGATGCAGTCAGAGATCTGTGGGTCCAGGAACTGATATGCCATGAGGCTGACTGCCACTCCTTCTGGCCACTACCATGGTGGAGGGTCCAAGGCTCTGCTGCTTGTCTCTCCCGTAGTCTGAGAATAAGCGGGTGTCTGTCACCTCTAGCCCAATGGGTTGGAGAGGATAAGTGTTCATTGAAGTGAGCAGGAATAGCAGTCTGTCTGGTTGTTGATTTAGGGCATGTAAGTTTTGGCCAAAAATTATAGATGGTTTGTCTTTTCCAGAGAGCTCTCTCTGAGGATGTGTGACATTGGAGCTATTCACTGGCCCTAGATTTTTAGGGCAGATAATACTCCCAGATTGGGTTTAGAAGTAGACTTAAGCCAACACTTTAACAGAGGGCTGGTTCAAGGGAGTCAAGCTACCATGGTCACTTGACTTCTCACCGTTCCTTGTGGCATGAATGCAGGTTGGTGAGGCCAGGTGTGTGCAGAGGCAGAGTTCTAGAGGCTCTGGTCGCCTTCTTGAACTTTAGGGTCCCCGCAGAGGCAGAATTCTAGAGTCTCTGGTCGCCTTCTTGAACTTTAGGGTCCCCACAGAGACCATTTCTGAGCTGTGTAAGGAGAAAGAGGAAACCCCAGAGTTCTTTGGGCCCAAGCCTGCTGTTTTCCTGGTACAGGAAAACATTGGACTTTGGGCCATTTAATATGAACAGGAAGGACAGGGATGACCAGAAGCTTCTGGGGTCTTGTATCCCAGCCCTCAGTGAAGTAAGGCCATCAGCCTTTTCTCCACATCTCTGTTGTCAGGAAGGAGGAGGGTATGAATGAGGGTCCTTGGTCTGTTCTTGCAGGTACATGACCACAGTGCCAATTTGGTTGGGCTGAGAGAGCCCTTGTCAGCTGGACCTGCCCTCAGGCACTGCCCACTTAGGCCCCAAAGGAGTCACTGAGCCTGTTGTGACCATGAAGTTGACTCCCTGTGTGCTTGCTTTCTTTTTTTTTTCTTTTTTAGTGAGAATTCTGACTTAATTTTAACTTATATGGAAGAGGCCATGAGAACTCCTCCAGTTTTCCCAAATGACTTGGTGTGAGTGCATGAACTGTTGTAGGCAGAGCACCAAACTGACCTTGACATCAGACCCCACTTTTGACCCTATTTCTGTCCCTCTCAACCTGTGTGGGCCCCTGTGAAATGAAGGTATCATTCAGCCTTTCCAGCATGATATATGACTGCCTCCGAGAACTGACCAAGAAGGACACTGGCATCACGTTACAAGGGAAAGCCAGCCTTTCCTGTTGTCCCACATGGAAGAGCAGATTTGTTTAACTTAAATTCACATCAAAAATAAATGGTAGGCGTCTCCTCTGGATGTTCGTTAGGTAAGTGTTCACTGAGTTGAATGTAGCTTAGAAATGAAACTAAGCATTCTAAATCATCTCAAATGTGGAACACTTTTCTGTAGGTTGGAGGACTATATATATCTATATCTATCTATATATATATCTATATCTATATCTATATATATATAAAAATATAAATTTATTTATTTATTTATTTATTTATGGCCGCATTGGGTCTTCGTTGCTGTGCGCGGGCTTTCTCTAGTTATGGTGCGTGGTCTTCTCATTGTGGTGGCTTCTCTTGTTGTGGAGCATGGGCTCTAGGTGTGCGGGCTTCAGTAGTTGCAGCACACGAGCTCAGTAGTTGTGGCTCGTGGACTCTAGAGCACAGGCTCAGTAGTTGTGGCGCACGGGCTTAGTTGCTCTGTGACATGTGGGATCTTCCTGGGCCAGGGCTCGAACCCGTGTCCCCTGCATTGGCAGGCAGATTCTTAACCACTGCGCCACCAGGGAAGTCCCTGGAGGACTGTACTTAAATTAATGCCTCAAAAGCAGGACCCATTCTTTCCTCCTGTAATGTAAAGCTCTGGAAGGAGCTCCTTCTTGGACCTCCCTCCCACCCCCATCCCACCCATCTAGCTCATCACAGAGCACCGAGCTGAGCTCCCTGTGCTATACCACAGGTTCCCAATAGCTATCTGGTTTACACATGGTAGTGTATTTATGTCAAACCTAATCTCCCAATTTATCCCATCCTCTCCCTTCCCCCGCTGTGTCCACACATCTGTTCTTTATGTATGCATCTCTGTTCCTGTGCTGCAAATAGGTTCATCTGTACCATTTTTCTAGATTCCACATGTATGCATTAATATACAATATTTGGTTTTCTCTTTCTGACTTACTTCACACTGTATGACAGTCTAGGTCCATCCACATCTCTACAAATGACCCTATTTCGTTCCTTATTATGGCTGAGTAATATTCCATTGTGTATATGTACCACATCTTCTCTATCCATTCATCTGTCGATGGACACTTAGGTTGTTTCCATGTCCTGGCTATTGTAAATAGTGCTGCAATGAACATTGGGGTGCATGTGTCTTTTTGAATTATGGTTTTCTCAGGGTCTTATTTTCTACTTTTGTTTGACTTTTCATTTTTTTCCACCTCAGATTTCATCCTTGTGGCTTTCCCATGAATTCCTTAAAGGAGAGGGAGGGACTCTAATGTTTTATTTCTCAATTTAGAAGTGGTTCAGAAAAATTTTAATGTACAAAGTGCCCCACCATTTTTGCCATAGTTGAATGTTTTCTTAAATCTGTCACTAAAAGGTAAGTTTCTGTGCCCAGTTCTTGGCACTTGTGTGCTTCATTAGAAGAATGCTGGGTTTGCCAATCCTTTCCCCATGGGCTCTTAAGATAACAAGGGATCATTCCTCAAGCAGCCTGACCCAGATAATTTAATCCTAAGAACACCAGTCCCTTGGGATGCCTTCCCTGACCCCCAGTCCAGATCAGGTCCCTGCTATATCTTTCATATTAACATTAATATCATCTTCATTGCATTTATCACAAGTGCAGTTCTACATGTATTCATAGGATAATTTGATTAATGGCTTTCTCTCCCACTAAACTGTAAGTTGTCTGAAAGTAGAGATCATGCCTGATGTTGTATCCTCTGAGCTTAGCACAGGGCCTGGCACACTGGTTGAATGGAAGTGTTCACAAATTCTACCGGTGCAAGCCCAGTCTGCTGGTGTGACTCAGGGAGCCGACAGGGGCTTGTGACCCAGGAGAGACTGGGCTGTGGGCAGCAGTGATTCTGTCTGGTGGCTTTCAAACTTACTTTTCTAAGTAGCAGAACATTCTTTGTTAAAAAAAATAAAAAAGGCAGGATCCATGGATTTTGTAAAACATAAAAGTGGTGCTTTTTCTGGGGCTGCTTCTCTTCCCTGCTGTTTGAAATCATTTGTCTAGTCCCACACCTCTAGAGAGGGAAACAGCGGTGTTGTCCCAGAGCTGTGAACCTGTGGTGCTTTACTAAGGAACAAAGAGGTGGTTTGGGGCAGCTTCTCAGGGCACTTTACTCCTAGGTCGTCTGGGGAGCATGAGCTGGAGAGAGGCTTGCAGTCTGGAACTTGTTCAGCCTCCAGAAGATCTGAGCTAATGGCACTCGGCATCCATGCTTTCCCCATTCCCTGGAGACAAAAGTGGTTTTCAGCTTCTCTAATATCTCGTTGATTTCCTAACAGGAAAGCTAGATAAACTTAAATAAACATGTCTTTCAAGGCAACACCAGTCTTCCTAAAGGTACAGGACCCATGCAGCTGGCCTGCAGGAGCCTGGTTTAACTCAGGATGGCCTTTAGCTCCCACACTAATAATACTACTGGGTCCCAAGTTCAAAAGCTCTCTTACTGTTCAGGCTCAAGAAGGAAGGCCTCTTCCCCTTCCCTGACCTCTCATGGCATGAAGTAGATATTACTTACTCTAGTTTTATCACCACCAAACTCTCAGCAGCCACAGGAGTCCTTTTCCTCCCAGCCCATCTCCTCTCCTCCCCACGTTGCAGTGTCCACCCCAACCCCTGCTGTGCATAGTTGTAGCAGGAAACCTCTGGGTTGGCCAGAGCTTCAGCCAAGTGGCCAAATTCTCACCCAGTATTGTGATTCTCCTGTCCCTAATCCTAAAATCCCACAAGTGTGGGGAAGCATTGGAGACACTCCAAGAGCAGATAGTGATAGCAGTTAGGGGCTACTCTCCCTGCAGGGCCTCCCTCCAGCTCTGGACCCCTGTGCAAGGGCCTCTCCCCTTACCTTGGCCCCCTGCCCTTTCCACACTGCTCCCCGCCTTGGGCATGTAACGCTTGGCTAGCCATTCTCCTGTTGTCCTGCCGGTACCTGTTGTAAAGCTTTCGTTACTGTTTAGAGAAGAGCAGGAGATTTCAAGAGTTTTGTAAAGTGAAGAGATTGAATTAGGTCATAGGCTACTGATCTATCTACAAGTGTTCCTCCTTGCTGCAGCACTGAGCTTTGTAACACTGGGAGTTCATGCCCGAGAATCCCATATGTGCAGATGGCAAATGCTCTGTGGGGTTCTTGAGGGTCAGGGTGGCAGGGGAGAGGGTAGGAAGTGAGGGGAGCTTGGAAGGATTGGCCAAAGGCACCAGATTATCTCCTGTGGGCTTTGTCAGGATGTGAGCTTCCCAAGGACTGGTCTGGGCCTAACGCTATGAGAGGCCTGATAAACAGCACATAGAATAAGAAAACTCATCTATGTTCATGTTGATCTTTAAACTTCTTTTTAAAAATTAAATTTTCAAAATATTGAACACTGATATTATTGGCCTGGAAAATGTAGCTTCTGTGTGAGTCTTAAAATCTGAGTCACAGTGGACCCTTTTTTTCCTGTGTTTATGACATCTGCTGGGTCTCTCCCATGGTGATGGTTATAAAATGTACCGTTGACAGAGCTGTGCTGGGCTGAGCACTTTACATATACTGCCTCATTTGACTTACTGTTCTACCCTGCATGGTAGATGTGACTCTCCTTTTGCAGTGTAGTAAACCAAAGCCCAGAGAGGTTTAGAAATGTCCCAGGTCATGCAGCAACCAAGCGAGAGAACCAGAATTTGAATCCCAAAGTGGCTCCAAAGCTCGAGTTTGGCACCAATAAGTGGCCCTTTCTGAGCAGTCAGCTGTCCTGGGGCCCCATTGTTTCTGTTGCAAGGTGGCCAGACAAGTTCCCCTCCTGAGCCGGTGTGAACAGAATCCAAGTCCATCAGAAGAAGCTACACCCAGGGACTTCCCTGGTGGTCCAGTGGGTGGGACTCCGCGCTCGCATCGCGGGGGGCCCGGGTTCAACCCCTGGTTAGGGAACTAGATCCTGCATGCCACAACTAAGAGTTCACATGCTGCAACTAAGAAGTCCACATGCTGCAACTAAGAAGTCCGCATGCTGCAACTAAAAAAAAAGATCCCGCAGGCCACAACGAGGATCCCGTGTGCACAACTGGGACCCAGCGCAGCCTAAATTAATAAATATTTTTTATTTATTAAAATAAAAAATTAAATAAAAATTAAAAAAAGAAGAAGAAGCTGGACTTCCCTGGTGGTGCAGTGGTAAAGAATCCGCCTACCAGTGCAGGGGACATGGGTTCGAGCCCTGGTCCCGGAAGATCCCACATGCCGCGGAGCAACTAAGCCCATGCGCCACAACTACTGAGCCTGCGCTCTAGAGCCCGCGAGCCACAACTACTGAAGCCTGCGCGCCTAGAGCCCTTGCTCCGCAACAAGAGAAGCCACCACAATGAGAAGCCCGCGCACCGCAACAAAGAGTAACCCCTGCTCGCCGCAACTGGAGAAAGCCCATGCACAGCAACAGAGACCCAACGCAGCCAAAAATAAATAAATTTTAAAAATTAATTTATTAAAAAAAAAAAAGACTGAGGGAGACCAGTTAAGTTACCATTGTAATAATCCAGGTGAAAAAGTGTGGTGACTTGGATGAGGAAGGTGGCAGTGGTGGTAGTAGGAACTGGTGAGATCCTGGATGTAGTTTGAAAGCTAAGCCAACAGGATTTACTGATGATTGAAAGTGAGATGGATGTGAGAGTGACATCCGTAATTTTGGCTTGAGAAACAGGGAGAATGGAATCGCCATTGACTGAGATGGAGAAAACTCAGGGAAGGGAGTATCAAGAGCTCAGTTTGGGATTCCAACCCCAAACCTACCCCACCACCTTGGATGTCTTTGTGAGTGATGCTACCAACTATCTATCCAATTTCCTACGTTTCTTATAGACCCTGTGTAAACTCTCCAACCTGTTTCCTGGTGTGCGCTCAGGACTTTAGGAATCCCAGCCCTTTCCTCAGTGCCTTTGCACATGCAGTTTCCTGCCTGGGTGTCCTTTCCCCATTATGCTCCCTGGAACATCTGCTTCCTTAAAGATAACCCTGGCGGCACTCCCCCATGAAGTCTTCCCTTATTCTGCCATCTGTACCAGACCCTTGAGCTTGTTCCCTCAAGAAACCCATGACTTCTTGGGTGAATTGAGGTAGTGGGATTTGAGTTGCACCCCAAGGGCAGTGTCTGTGGAATGAGTAATGGAATAACTGGATGTCTTCACCCTTCCCTAGCTTGCTGTACCCCAAAACCTGTGTGTGTCCAGTCCATACGACTTCTTGGGCTTTGTAAGTTTTCTGTTGAAGATATTAGCATAAGACTTTCTTCTGCTTGAACCATCCCAAGCTCACAGGAACACTCCAGGAGTTGGTGTCTTGTGGCTGTTCGTACCCTCATGAGCTTTCATCTCATGATGTGGAGGAGTGTTGATCCTTTCCTTTTCCTCGTGTGGGAGCTGCTCAGTCCTCTTGGTCTCTCTCTTCAGGGCTTTGTCTAGCTTTGTTTTGCTCTCTGGGTGCATTCCAGCTGCGATGTACTCAGAACAGGCATGAGACAGAAAGGATGTTTTCTCTCCCTTTGCCCTCCTACTGGAGCCAAGCATTTTCGGGCCTTATGACTACACTAACTTGTTGAACCAGTGTTTTCAGAGGACAATCTGCGAGGAATCTTAGAGCCCTTTCTGCAGTTACAACTGAGAGTGCTAAGCTCATCCCCTAGAATATAGATTTGATTTTCTTACCCCAAGCTGATGATCTAATAAATGCATAAAGGTACATAAGCATGTCCAAGAAGCATGTCCACCTCTCCAGCCCACTTGTATTAGGCAGTGTTCTCTAGATAAACAGAACCAGGAGGATGTATATTGAGTGAGAGAGGGAGGTAGAGGTTTATTTTCTAAAAATTGATTGATGCTATTTTAGGAGCTGACAGATCTGAAATCTGCAGAGCAAATCTGAATTCCAGCAAGAGGTGATGTTGCAGACTTGAGTCTGAAGGCAGTCTGGAGGCAGAATTCCTTCCTCTTCAGGGAACTTCAGTCTTTTTTCTCAAGGTCTTCATCTGATGAGTTGAGGCCTACCCACATTATGGAGGGTAATCTGCTCTACTCAAAGTCTACTGGTTTAAATGTTAATCAGATCTAAAGATGTCTTCCTAGCAGTGTCTAGACTAGTATTTGGTGGGCACCATAACCTAACCTAGTTGACACATAAAATTACCTTTGTGCCACCTCTCTTTACCTCCCACTCCTGGTTTGCACCTTCTGCCTCTACTCCTTTCATTTTTCCTTTAAGAATTTGCTTCTCTTTCTCGAGCCCATAACTCTTTCTCTAGTCCCAGTCACTGGGTACCATTTTCATCCAAGCTGATCACCTTTCCTCTTGTCCCAGGTCACCACCTGGTCTCAGAGACGGCTTTCCTGAGTCATCTGCCTTCCAGAAATGGGTTTTCTTTTCCCAGTGTAAACCCCTTGGAACTTTGAGATTTCCTGCTGTGTTTTATTCTCAGGCATTGGGAAGAATGTGGTTTGTGAGAAGGCAGCAACCTCGGTGGATGCCTTCCGGATGGTGACAGCCTCGCGCTACTACCCGCAGCTGATGAGCCTGGTGGGGAACGTGCTACGCTTCCTGCCTGCCTTCGTGCGCATGAAGCAGCTGATTGCCGAGCACTACGTGGGTGCAGTGATGATCTGTGATGCCCGCATCTACTCGGGCAGCCTGCTCAGCCCCAACTACGGGTGGATCTGTGACGAGCTCATGGGCGGTGGGGGCCTGCACACCATGGGCACCTACATTGTGGACCTGCTGACCCACCTGACTGGCCAGAAAGCCGAGAAGGTACATGGGCTGCTCAAGACCTTTGTGAGGCAGAATGCAGCCATCCGTGGCATCCGGCATGTCACCAGCGATGACTTCTGTTTCTTCCAGATGCTCATGGGTGGGGGTGTGTGCAGCACAGTAACACTCAACTTCAACATGCCAGGCGCCTTTGTGCACGAGGTCATGGTGGTGGGCTCTGCGGGACGCCTTGTTGCCCGGGGAGCTGACCTCTACGGGCAGAAGAACTCTGCCACACAAGAGGAGCTGCTGCTGAGGGACTCGCTGGCTGTGGGCACGGGGCTCCCTGAGCAGGGGCCCCAGGATGTCCCGCTGCTTTACCTGAAGGGCATGGTCTACATGGTGCAGGCCCTGCGCCAGTCCTTCCAGGGGCAGGGGGACCGCCGCACATGGGACCACACCCCCGTCTCCATGGCCGCCTCATTCGAGGATGGGCTCTACATGCAGAGCGTGGTGGATGCCATCAAACGGTCGAGCCGATCCGGGGAGTGGGAGGCTGTGGAGGTGCTGACGGAGGAGCCCGACGCCAACCAGAACCTGTGCGAGGCGCTCCAGCGGAATAACCTGTGAGCCTGCACGTGGGCTCCCTGCCATGGGGCAAAGGGCGAGGGAGGAGCTGTGATGGGAGGGCTTGGTTATAGCACAGTGTCTTTTATTTGATAGATCAACTTGGGCAGAGTTGAATTCGGGTGAATCCGAAGGTGGCCCCAGGAGAACGCCCCCTCCAGTGCTCATTTACTCCTCAGACTGGTGGGACGGTGCCGTTCCTATTGCCATGGCTGAGAGGGCCGGCACACTGCACAGGGCAGAGCTGCCCCCAGTGTGTGAGCAGTTCCAGCAAAGGCTTGACTTGGGGCTTCATCGGCCTATTTGTGGTCTTAACTGGATGAGAAAGCACAGCAAGGAGCCAGCTTGGCTTGATTCCTCAGGCCTGAGGAGAAATGACAAGAGGCCTTGTTTCCATGCCCGTCCTGGGCTGGGGCATCTCAGGAATGGTGAGGGCAGGAAGTCATCCCTCAGGGATCTGCACCTGCCCTCGCTCCCATGTGACCAAGCCCTTCCGGCCTCCAGGCTGCCCCTTCCCTGACAGGGAGGAGGGGTTCTGTAGTAGATGAGCTCTCAGGGGCTGTTGACCTAAGGCAGAGGGCCCCTGAGTTGGCAGAGAGGAGACAAGGGAGAGCTCTGGGACATCTGATAAATGTTAATAAATCAGAAAGTCTGACAGTATGACATGTGGTTGTTGGTTGTTTGTTTGGTAGATTGGGTTTCTTTAATAATGAAAGGCTTGTTGATTGTTGTAGATTTGTTTCTATTTTTCTCTTTCCTCATGGCTCCATGGCAGCCCTGACCTGCTCTGGATCCATCACTATCTAGCGGAACACACAGGCTCCTACCACTGTCTGCCCTCACCTCCTGGCTTATTCCCTTGCAGCTGAATCCCTCAGGAGCCCTCCAAGAAGTCTTTCCTCAGCAAACAGGACTTAAGACATCAGGGGGCCAATCAGGCCTGATGTTTAAGGGGAGACAGTGGGAGAGTTTGAGGTCTCCCTGGGCTGGAGGTCAGGAAGGGTTCTGTTCTTGAAACCAAGGGGTTGGCTCCAGAGGAGCCCTGGGAGAGGAGGGGTGAGGAGTGGCCCCAGGGAGGCTAGACGGGGTGAACTTGAGGAAGGCGCTGCCCCTCGGAAGCACTGTAGCCGGGGTGTAGCCGGGGTGTAGCCAAGGTGTAGCCGAGCACTGCCTGGCCTAGCCAGCCAGTCTCCAGCTCTGCTTTTACTAACCTGTTCTCCCCACAGGAAGAGGCTTTTAACCCTGTCAGTCAGGGGCAGGTGGGGCAGGACGGTGGGAAAGGACACATCTACTCCTTTGTTTCCTCTGCCAGAATTAAGCCTGGACCAAACTTTCCCCTTCTCTAATCTTCCCTCTTTTCTGGCCTGCTGTGGACTCCTCACCAGAAAGAGAAAGGCTCAGAGAGGGCTCCCTCTTCCTCCTGGCACCCTTTATAGGAGTCACCAGGCCTATTTTCCTGTATTGTCCTGGTTTCAGACCTTGTCTTTGTGAGATAAAATAACAGTGGCTAGTGTTGGGGTGTACTTATTGCATGCTGGGGTCCCCGGGATAGACGGTTCACGTGTATTCCGTTTCATATCCAAACCACTCTACGAGGTACTACTATTAATATTCCCGTTATTCAGAGCAGAGAGGGGCAAAGTTACTTGCCTCCTGTAAGTTATAAGTGACAGAGCTAGGAGCCTGGTCAGGGTCCTCTGACTACAGAGCCTGACCCTGAACTACTCCTTCCTTAGTGCTTGTGGCATCTCAGACTCTCGAGTGCCCAGGCATTGCCCCTCCCCGCTCGGGTCCTCATCCAGGTTACATTCCTCTCTACAGCAGGAATCTCAGCCTGGCCTGAACTAGTAGGTGGACTGTAGAGAGAACCCCACCAGGCAGGATGCTGGTAGAGGTGAAGAAGGAGAAGCTGCCCTCTTCCTCCCGGCTCAGCTCCAGGTCATCCTTCAGTGTGTTAATAGGATGTTGAGACCCCCCCTAAATTTGGGTATTGACCAAGAAAGCACATGCATCCATTGCATCTGACTCAGATGCTCTTACTTAAGAAAGGGCCATGTTATTGACCCACAGTGGCACTTAGGTTTTATAGGACTCTGCAACAAAACCTCTGGTTTACAAAGATGGATTCCGACCAAGTCCTGGGGCCGACTGTACATGGGCTTAGGGCAGAGCTACTCTTGAGGACCCAGGTCCTCTGTTGGTACTCTGCAGAACCTAGGTCCATGGCCATCCCTCAGACATCTTTACCATCATGTATCTCTTGGATTGGTGCCGGGGAGGAGAGGTACCATGAAGTGGCCCAGATGCCTGTTCCCAAGGAAGCCAGCAGGGTTCTGGTTCCCAGAGGTGACAGAGTCAACTGGTTCCAGGCTTGTCCTGCAGCTCCCCCTCCTGGAGGAAGTCAGCATCACCTCCCAGGCCCTGTTTCCCAAATCTCAGGATCTTCCTTGGGTCAAAATAAAGTTTTTCCAAGCCAATGAAAATACAGTTAGCTTTTCCTCTCTGTTACAGCAAGCAGAAGAGAACTTCCAGAATACCTGTTGCTTATTTTCCAACCCCCAACCAAATCTAGGACTTGCACTCACCCAGACAATGGCAGCAGCCTCCTCGCCTCCCTATCCCGTCTTTCCCTTCCTTATTCGGCCCTTCACGCTAATGCCCAAGCAACCTCTCCAAGATGTCAGGCCAGGATCCCTCATTGCCTACACCCCTCCTTATGCCTCCCAGGCTCACCCAGCCTGGTCTGATAGCCAGGCCTCTGCTTCAGCCGTGCTAAATGGCCCTCCTACATGGGGCTGACATCTTCCACACTAGTGAGGCTTCATCCCTGGCATGTCCTCTGACTGGAAGGCCACCCAACTCTCTACTTCCGGAAGCAGCTAGAGAGCTGCCTCTTCACTCCTGCAGGCAAAGTGGCAGTCACCCCCACCACCTGTGGCGCCACAGCTTTGGTCCTCAGCCCTTCCGTATCGCGTCTCCTTGAATTATGCTGCCTCAGCATTGCACACTTAGAGTGAGCTTCTAGGAGCGGTAGTGGTGTCTTGTTCCTTTCTGTGGCTACTATCACCCACCCTGCTTAGACAAGCCTGTCAAGTGAATAAGCGCCCGGGCAACAGACTGATTCTTCTGTGGTTACTGAGTATTTCCTACGTCACCTGTGAAGAGATAGGAACAGATCTTCCTTATCAGTGCTGGCCTGGCTGACACCTCCAGCCCTCGAGACCACACAGAGAAAGCAGATGCTCAGCCTTCTTGCGTCAGGCCTTAGCCGGAGAGCCCCCAGGTTCAGAGATCTTCAGGGCTCAGGAAAGGGCAGGCCCTCCCTGGGCCCCAAGGTGTGGTCTCATGCAAGGCCACTCCTTTGCAGGCCTCTGCTTCCTCAGCCATAAAGTCAGGAGATCAAACTCAGTTATCTTGAAGAGCCCTCTACCTTTAAAATTCCTGGAGAATTCATGCTCATCCCTATGGACAACATTTCAGTCTGCATGGTCCCTGTAGAAGCTCAGTCAAGTCACTGCCCAGGGAGAAGTGTGGGCAAAAAGAATAAATGTCCTGACCCCACGGCTTGCCCTGAGGCCTTGCCATGGGGCCAGTGAGCATCCAAGTGACCCCTAAAGAAGGGAAGAGCCTGGGATTATGCCCATTTTCTTCCTACTTCCTCCATCTGGGCCTGCCCACCCCCTCCCTTCCTGGATGGCCAGGCCATTATTCCAGGGCCCCCCCATATGGTCCTGGACTTTGGATGGCCTCAGCCTTTCAGATCCTAACCTGTCCCTCTCTGCAGCTTCCTCGGCTCCCCACCTTGGTCTCCTTATCTTGGTGCCTTTCATGGGGCCCCTCTGTTAGGTGGATGCGGTGCAATGACACATGCCCTTGGGGAGTTCACAGTCTAGTCCCCAAAATAGTTATATAACCCACAGTGATAGTAGCATGTAGATGCTACAATGCAGGGCAGTACAGCACTGGGTGCTGCCTGGCTCAGCAGGAAGCAAGGCGCCGTGAGCCCTCAAGGGTACACGTATACTAGCCAGGTTGAGGGTGAAGAAATAAAGGCATTTTAGGCAGGGGAAGCCCCACAAGCTGAGAGGGAAGGTAAGAAAAGGTGTAGTTGGTCAGGGAATTACAGGAAGCCACTAAAAAGTTTTACGGTAGCTGGGGTAAGAGGAGCAGGGTGCTAGAGGGGGGGCAACACCATCAGGGGTTCAGGAGTGTGTGTAGCAGAATCATTGGGTGGGTTGGTGGGGCAAGGGCCCACCGGCAGGGAGACTAGTGAGCTCTCACCTGGAGATGACAGTGTCCCAGGCAAGGGTGCTGACTGGGGTGTCCGAGAGATTCTCTGTCTGAGAGGGTAGATTCACCTGCCTTGATGCCTGATTAGCTGGCAGGAGTCAATGAGCAAAGAATAGGATGGGGTCTGGGGTGATATCAGGATTTTGGCTTGAACAATTGTGTAGATGAGAAACAGGAGGAAAAGCAGGTTGGAGGGAGGAGAAATCCATTTAATCTGGAATTCCCTGTGTTTACGATGTCTGAGGGACACGCAAGAGGACCAGGAGGCAGCAGGATGGGGGCTTTCCAAAATGGCCAGCACTGGCCCCCTCTTCCCAGAGACCCCTGAGGATGAGATGCCGCAGTCATCCAGTGGCTCAGCCACAGGGGTCCAAAGAGAACATTCACCTCCACCACCACCCCTTGCCTGCCAGAAAAAGGCACCAATTCCTCTGTCACCAGGGGCCACTCTGGGGGCAAAGTCTGGTCCAGCTGTGAGAGCTGCCCCTCTTGGGACAGGCAAATGAACTCTGCCACCTCAGAAGGAGGATTCCAAGTGTTGGTCCCCTCAAGGTCAGATCAATGCAGGCCCCTTCCCTGGGAGACAGGGAGCAAGGCCAAGCACCCGCTTCCCATGATCTGACAGTCCTTTTCCTTTCTCTTCCCCAAGTTCCTCCTTACCACCCGCCTTTCCATCCCCACTGTTATCTTGTCTGACCTTCAGGTTCATCTGAGGAGGTTTTAAATGCACAGAACCAGGCCCCGCCCCTGCAGATTCTGATTCAATTAGGTCTGGGGTAGTGCCCAGGAATCTATATTTCTGTCAAGTTCTTGGGCAATCCAGTTCACTGTACTGGGGAATCCTCCACCCTTCTTCCCAGCTGCTCCCTCTTCAGGCATCTTATTTGGGGAATCACAGTCTGAGAAAAGGAAAAACGTTTATTTTTAGCAAACCCAAGGTCCCAAGTAGGGGCAGGGGCAGAATCCCCTCTTCCACCTGAGTGCCTAGGGCCATAGACTGCTGCTCTGGTTCAGGCTTGGGAGAAGGGGAGCCCCCAGTGGGGCAGGACAGTCACTTGTACTGAGGAGAGAGTGGGGGTACAAGTGGGGCAGCGCAGACACTTAGCATCTTGTTGATGTCCACCTGAGTTGACTTGTCCATCTCAGCCTTGAGGCAATCGCTGACCCCCAGGCTGGGCAAACCCCCAGGCTCCTTGCCAGCTTCCTCTCCCAGGGGAACCAGAGTGTAGGTGGGGGTCATGAACATATTGGGGCAGGGCAAAGTGAGGTCTGAGCCCAGCTCACCTGCCGTGGGCAGCAAGGCCTGCAGTTGCTCCACACCTGTCTCCTCGGGGACGAGGGCCAGCTCCGACTCAGGCTTCACCTCAGCCTCGGCCTCCCTGTCCCCCTCCCCTGCCTGGTTCAGCTCAGGGTTGCAATAGTTGATGTACTGGTACAGGGGCCGCAGGCGCTGGGCCTTTCCTGCAAGGACCCGGGGCAGGGCAGGGGCTGGAGCGCCAAGCTGTGCCATGTCAGGGGTCCAGCAGGCGGGGGATAAAGGGAAGGCCCGGGGAATGCCACTCACGCTCCAGTCCTAAGGTCCCTGAGGGCGCAGACACTGTGCTGGCCACCACAGGGAGCACTGGGGTTCCCACACTCTTGCGCTTCTTGGCTTTTTTGTGCTGTTTGGCAGACGGTGAGGGCTCACTCTGGCTACTCTCCCGCTCCTCCCTCTGCAGCGGCATCCCCTGTGGCAGCTCAGCTTCAGCCCTAGGATGGGCTTGGTGGCTAGGTCCTGGGAGGCTAGGGGACAAGAAGGCCTGAGGAGCCAGCCTCCAGCCTTGTCTCCTGTGCCCTGTCCTAGGGAATAGCCCTGTCTGCCTACCACCCCAGGCCCAGATTCTTGTCCCTTTCCTGGTCAGTGAGGCCCGGGGCTGGACAGGGGCCAAGAGCTCATGAGTTCAGTCCCTTACAAGGCTTTGAGACTCCCTCTCTGGATGTTCCCTACATCAGAGCTCTTGAGGGACAGAAGAGGGGAGGAGTGATGGTGGTGGCAGGGGATAAGCATGTACACTGCAGGAATGCCCGATTTAGGAATCCTACAGAATCCACCCCCATTCCACCTCCCCAGCCCTTCAGCTTCTTCCCTCTGAAAGCCCCCTCACTTGACTGGCTTCCTCTTCAGACCATGACTGGTCCTCACAATGGAGGCCATAGGCCTGGGGCCTCTCTCCTCTAGTGCCTGCACCTCTGGCTTGTGCCTCTCTTCCTCCAGCTTGAGTCTTTCCTCCTGGATCTTTGGCTCTGAGACTGGTCCTGTTGGACACTTGTCTTCACCCTGGGTTTGGCAGGCCTCATGGGCTGGCACCAGGCACTGATCTCCCATAACTGGACACTAGAGGTGACACATAGATAACTGGTCACTATGGCCAGGCAAAGGATACAGGGATCAGCCATTAGATACCAAATATGGATGAAGGGCACCAGCCCATGCCCCTCCCAGCCTGTGGAGCCTGTCGTGGCAGTTAGGGGGTCATTGCACAGAAGCTGGTCTCCTAAAGCTCTGTGGCCAAGTGTTTGAAGGCCAGACCGCCTAATGGTCACCTCAGAATTCTGCGCATGGCCACCAGGCACCTCCGTAAGCTGTGACTGCCCCAAGGCTGTTCCCTCTTGGGCCCCTGGCCGCTTCTCAGCCCCTGCTGAGGCCATGGCTGCGGAGGATCAGCGCATCCTCGACGATTGCTTGGGGGACGTGGGGGGTGGGAGGTGGAGGGCGGACCCTAGACTGGTAGACCGTGAGCTGACCCCGGAGAAGGGCCGGGTTGCGAAGGGCAACTGGCAGCCGGTCTGGCCCCACCCTCAGCTGGAACTACAAGCCCCAGAAGGCTTTGCGCCAGGGGCATTGGCCCCTGACCTCAGGGACGGAAACCATTGTTACCTGGCAACAGCAAAGAGGTCGGGTGGCGGCAGTGGGCGGTGAAACTGCTTGGGTGAGTCCCCTGCCCGGGTGAGGAGCTGCCAACGGGGCAGGGAAGTGGGCTGAGAGCGGAGGTGGCGAGCGCAGGCCAGGGTCGGGAGGCGGGGCGAGGGCCGGGAACGCAGGCAGGGCGGCACAGCTAGGGTCAGGGCCCGGGTCCAGGGAGGAGGTACTGGGTTGAGGAAGGGGGTTCGGGCCGGAGATGCATAGCCCGGCAGGCCTCGGTGCACTGTTGCAGAAGGACGACGGCGGCATGTGCGAGGGTCCGTCCCGCATCTCGGGGCCCATCCCCCCAGACCCTACGCTCTGTCCTGACTACTACCGGCGGCCGGCCTCGGGTGAGTTGTGGGGTGCCTCACCCTGGCGAAGCCAGAGCAAGGGTCGGGCCCAGCTCCACCACTGAACTCCGCGCTCCGCCCCGTCTCTTCTCTCAGCCCAAGGGCGCCTTGAGGGAAACGCGCTGAAGTTGGGCCTGCTGACTCCGGACCCCGACCTAGACGCCACCCCTCCCCGCGGCCCCCGCATCGGTCCCGGAGCCCGAGAAATCCTGGAGCGTGGCCGGCGCGGCATGGGTGGCGTGGTGCTGCAGCTCAGGGGTATCTCCCTAGGCCCAGGGGCCTCTCCCAAGAGTAAGTTCTGGACAGGAGGGACGAGGCGAGTCTGAAGTCAAAGCTGAGATCAAAAGCAGCTGCTTCTCCTTCCCTGAGGAAGGCTCAGGCTTTACCTCTCTGAGTGTTAGTTTCCCCAACTATAAAAGTCCTCTCCTCTTCCTCGCAGGAGAGGACTAGATGAGGTATCCCCCAGAAAACCCATAGCTCAGCTTCATGAATTCATGCATCAATGAAAGGTTGTTTGTTGAGTGTCTACTGTGTGCCAGGCCCTATAGGTGCTAGGAAAACAAGGTTGGAGAAGAGCATCATCGAATCAAGATGAGAGACAATAAACAAGTGAAGTGGTGAATATGATATGCAAGATGATTAATGGTATACTTCGCAATAAAAAATGTAGAAAATCATCAGGAATAGAAGAAGATAATTACTGTGTGAGGAAGGGAACAAGGTGACGAGGTGGACTTAGATGGAGATGTCAGGGAGATCTTTCTGTGGGAGGCAGGGTGTGGGCCTGTGTGTTCACTGTTGTGAGTTGGATTGCATGGGCTTTATGTAGGGCAGAGCCTGGCAACATCTTTTCCCCAGGGAAGGACCCTAAAGACCATGAGAAAGAGAACCTGAGGCGGATCAGGGAGATCCAGAGGCGCTTCCGTGAGCAGGAGCACAGCCGGGAGCAGGACCAGTCCAGGCCCCTGAAGGTTCTGTGGCGCTCACCCAAGTATGACAAAGTGGAGTCCCATGTCAAGGCCCAGCTGCAGGTACCTGCCTCAGGCAGCCAGAAGTATTGCCCATGTTTTTGGCAATTGTACTCTGATCTGAGTTATGAGGAGGAAGGAAAACCGCAGGGAACTAAGGTAACAGGAGACTAAGAGAGAGCTGGTTCTGCTGCAGAGTGGGGCTGGGGGCTTTCTTAGAAGTGATGATGGCTGGGTGATTCTGAGGGGCAAGTAGGAATTAGGCCAGGGGAGGATGGAGGAGAACATTCTATAGAGATGGAACCTCACGGATAGAAGCCCTAAGACCAGAGGGAGTGTGGGCAGTGGGGATGCTGTTTTCAATTCACTGTGAGGGAAGAAGAGCATGAGGTTAGGCCAAGAAGCCACCTGTACCCACATCATAAAGGGCCACATAATCCACTTCTTACGTTTATTTCTGAGGACAATGGGAAGGGCAGGGGCAGGGGTATGTATGGTGGTAGGATTTTGTCTTGGGTAGATAGTGGCACCACTTCTCTATCCACGGGTCTGAGACGGAGAGGCAGGATTGAGAGAAAAGACAATAAGGTCATATGTGGATGTGTTGAATCAGAAGTATTTGTGGGACTCGCAGGGAGTGGGAATGTGTCCAGCAAGCAGATGGAGAATCAGGTGTGGATGTCAGGAGTGAGACCCAGGAGTTATTGAGGATCTGGCTGAGGACGATGAGACCAGGGAAGTGACCCTGGATTTGAGGGCTTGGAGACCAGTTGTTGGTGACCTTGGTGGGGACAGAGCCAGAAATCTTGGCTAGGAAGGAAAGAAAAAAAGAAATGGTGGCTGAAGCCAGGACTGAGATAGAAGGAGGGGTATTTGTTTTCTTAAAGATGTGAGAAACACACATGTTTAAATGCTGATGAGGAGAAGTGCTCCTTCAAGATGAAGGAGGCCAGGCCCAGAGGACTGGTGATAGAGAAAGATCCTGAAAGGCAGGAGGGCCAGAGGCTTGGTCTTATGGCTTGAGACCCTGACCTCAGCCTGACTGATCCCTCTGCTATGCCTTGGCCTACAGGAGCCCGGCCCTGCCTCTGGGACAGAGCCTGCCCACTTCCTGCGGGCACATTCCCGTTGCGGCCCTGGGTTCCCACCACCCCGTGTCCCCAGTCCCCAGCTAACCCCACCAGGTCCCAATGCTAAGGTGAGAGGATGTGTGAGGGCTGGGAGGTAGGGCAGGGATCCTGGGGAGGTTCAGGGGCACAACACAGTGCTGTCTACTTCATCATGCTTGCCATGTCCTGCAGGGCCCAGGCCCAAGTGTGGACTTCATTACCCACAATGCTCGCACTGCCAAGAGGGCCCCCCGGCGGCATTCTCGCTCGCTGCGAGTCCTGGCACAGGTGCTGGAGCAGCAACGGCAGGCCCAGGAGCACTACAACGCCACACAGAAGGGTCACGTGCCCCATTAGTAGGTCCTACTGCCCAACACCCAGGGTAAGGGACGCTTATGGTGGGTGGGAGCCAACATCTGCCCTGGGATCATCAATCCTGAGTCTGTTGCATCGCAGCTTGTTGGAGCGCAGGGATCTGTGGCGGCAGGAGGCTGAGGCCCGTCAGCACAGCCAGCCAGACCCGGCCATGCCCCCTGGCCACACTTGCATGCCTGAGAACCAGCGGCTGGAGACACTGAGCAATCTGCTCCAGAGTGAGTATGTGGCCAAAGGAAGCTGGCTGGGGAACCCACTGGGGACCAGGCACCCCTGCCCAGCACTTACTGTTCCTGGGGCCCCTGTAGGCCAGAGCCAGCTGCTGCGTGAGCTGGTGCTGCTGCCTGCTGGGGCAGATTCACTGAGAGCCCAGAGCCATCGTGCTGAGCTGGACCGGAAGCTGGTACAGGTAGAGGAGGCCATCAAGATCTTTTCCCGCCCCAAGGTCTTTGTGAAGATGGATGCCTGAGCCCTTTTATGGGGATAGAGTCAGGGGTCTCACTGAGGATTGCTACATGGTTGTAAAGGGCAGGACTGGGCCCCATCATAGAGTGGAGTTCGAAGACAGGAGCAGTGGGATGGGCAGTATCCCCAGAGCACTCTTCCCAGTCACTGGTGGCTGTGGAAGGGCCATCCCAGCCTCTTAACCCCTTTGTCAAAATTAAACCTTTTGTACACAGTGGGGTTTGTTTCCATAAGAGCTTTTCTTACCCTAGAAATGCCAAGCCTGGTGTCCCTCCTGCTGCTTGACTACAGGAAGGTTTCTCTGCTGCCCTTATCACTCCTCCACTCCTGCCTCATGTCCAGGCCAGAAGGCAAGATTGTGGGATCAAGGAGGAGGCTAGGGCTGGGAAACAGAAGGACCATAACTGCATTTGTAGAAAACCTTTAATGTTTCCCAGACTGAGAGGGCCCCATGAGCAAGCTAAAAAACCCCACTGGGGAAGTCCCTGCCATGTCCCAGCTGCCTGGAAGGGCAAGGGGCTGCATCTTTGCCTGTCAGAGGCTGAAGCCACTACCATCTCCTTGAATGCTACTCCCCCAGCCAGAGCTGGCCTGCTCCTGATCATCCAGGGAGGGCAGAGAGCTGCGGGCATCAGGAAGTAGGCGGCTTGGGCGCAGGTCCCAGCATGGAGGCCCCTGAGACAGCCCGTTGGAACAGGGAGGCTCGCGGTTCTCAATGATCAGATCACTGCTGTCATCGTCGCTATCAGGCTCAGCAGGCCCAGGCCCAGCAGAAGGAGGCCCTGTCAGACACCCAGATGCCCCACGCACCACATTATTGCGCTGATTAGCTGGCTTGACAGTGACAATGAGGTTGTGGCTGTTCGCGACCATCATGTCCGTCACTTGGTCCAAGGTCTTCCCAGCTACCTCAATGCCATTGACCTCGAGGATCTCATCACTGACTGCCAGCAGCCCTGTACTCTCAGCCAGGCCCCCTCGTACCAGGCGGGAGATGAAGATGCCTGGAACCCGTTCCAGGCCCTGGGGAGCTACGCGCACACTCATGCCATCTCGGATGTAGAAACCCAGGGGGCGGTCGGAACCATGCTTATGCAGCCGCACCCGTCGGTGGGTCTCAGGCAGTAGGTCCACATCTATGACTGAAGAAACCTGGCGGAAATCTTGTGGCAGGCTGATTAGCAGGGGTGGCCGCGTGCGCAGGGGTGCCACTGGCCGAAGTAGGAGCCCTTTCTTGCGCCGCTGCAGAGAGTTGGAGGCAAAGGCCAGGCCACTGGAATCAGCTTCTGCTGCAGGAGAGGGGGACGCTGAGATCAGAGACCCTGCTTTCCCATTTGGGCCCTTTTCCATCAGGCCAAGGCCTGAGGAAGGGGGCACTATAGCTATTTCCTGCCATTTGGAGGTCAGGCCAAGGGCAGGGACTGCAGAGGGTGAAGCCTGGGCACACTGGGCATGGACTAACCCTTGTAGACTTGCCCTGTCACCCTACCCCACAGAGGCTGCCCACTGTACCCCATCCTCCTCACCCCGCTTCTGCACTAGCAGGCGCAGCGGCGGGGGCCCACTGGCCAGGGCCCGGTGCAGGCTGTCGTCGTTGGTGAGGGGCAGTAGGTTGCCGTGAGCATCCGTATAGCCAAGCAGCACGTCCAGGCCCGGGATCTGGTGTACCGCACGCAGCAACCGAGAGAACTCTTGGAAGCCGCTCACCGAAGCGCGGG
The DNA here is from genome assembly GCF_965194825.1 of Balaenoptera physalus. Lineage (NCBI taxonomy): Eukaryota > Metazoa > Chordata > Mammalia > Artiodactyla > Balaenopteridae > Balaenoptera > Balaenoptera physalus. Next base: position 49,345,607 of record NC_138900.1, on the reverse strand, counting down.
GCAGCGCGAAGCGTCGGAACTCGGCATCAAACTGGAGGCCGGGGTGGGGGGGGGCGGGGAGGGGTTAGGGTGGAGTCCGTGCCCTTTCTCACCACAGTTCCGAAGGTGGCAGGGGTGAGAAAGACAGGGGGGCTTCACAACAGCTGCAGCCTTGCACCCAGTACAAGGGACGCTGTCCAAGGTCTTCTCCCCGCCCTCCAGGTACCCAGGCCACAGAGGGACTCTTGAGGCCGGCAGTAGAAGGAAGGAGGATGGATGGGGGAAAGCGAGAAGAAAAGCCGGAGAATGGGACGTGGAGGATGGAGGAGAGCAAAAGGTGGTGGGGACCAAGGAGCCAGGAAGGGGAGAATGAGGGAATTGGAAGCGCCTAGGGCCGAGGCCGGAGCCGGGGCTGGAGGGGCCCTTACTTTGCTCTTCACCTCGACGATGCTGTCGGGACTGCGTGCCGGAGTCCTCTGCGGCCTGGCCATGGCGGGGCCAGGCGGGCCGGGGATGATGCCCCAGGCGGACCGCCGAGGCGCAGGTGCACAGCCCGGCCGGCCCGCGCCGCCCCGCCCCTGTCGGTAGCACTCGCCCCGCCCTCCTGTCCGGACCGTGACGTCAAGGGGGCAGCGACGGGGAGTTGAACGCGGAGTCCACGTTTCCTAGGAAACGGAGATAAGGGTGGGAGAATCTTTGCGTCCTCTTACGTCATTACGCTACGGTCCCCGCGTCCCGGGAATCTGGGGGAGGGGCTTGGCCGTTCCAAGGGGAGAGAGGGAAGTATTTGTTGAATGCCGTGTACTTTTTAAAAAAATTTATCATGTTAATCTTTTAAAAAATTAATTAATTTTTTTGGGCTGTGTTGGGTCTTCGTTGCTGGGCGCGGGTTTTCTCTAGTTGCCGCAAGCGGGGGCTACTCTTTCGTCGCAGTGGGCAGGCTTCCCATTGCGGTGGCTTCTCTTGTTGTGGAGCACGGGTTCTAGACGTGCGGGCTTCAGTGGTTGTGGCACGCGGGCTCAGTAGTTGTGGCTCACGGGCTCTAGAGCGCAGGCTCAGTAGTTGTGGCGCACAGGCTTAGTTGCTCAGCGGCATGTAGGATCCCGGACCAGGGTTCGAACCCGTGTCCCCTGCATTGGCAGGCGGATTCTTAACCACTGCGCCACCAGGGAAGCGTGAATGCTATGTACTGTTATTTCTACTGGCCTAACAAGACTGCGCATTTTGTAGATGAGGAAACTGAGTCACAACAAATAATTGCTGAACTCCTTGGGGTCACAGGCGTTCAAGTGGCTTTGAGCCACCCACTCGGACCACCCTTGGCTGCAGCCTCAGGCCCCAGATCCCCCCCCACTCCATCGGAGCCAGCCCTTGGCGCCTTCCTGCCCAGTGCCACAGGAGTCTTGAAGAACGGCGCAAACGCCCGGCCGCTGCTTGGGAGAGATGCTCGGGGAAGAGTAAGCAGGACAGCATACAGTTGAACCAACACGGGTCTGCAGACAAGTTCCCGAATAGGACGCGCTCGTGCGCACGCGCGGGCACGCTCATGGGCGGGACCTCGACCTCAGGTCCCGCCCAGCCGCCCTACGTTTCCTCTTCCGAGGAGGGGCGGGGCCGCGGCGCCCGCGGAAAACGCGGGCCAGAGGTGCTCGGCTGGCTACCGCGGCGGGAATGGCAGGCTTGGGGAGTCTGGTCCTGCGGCCTTGGATTCGAGAGCTGGTTCTAGGGTCAGAGGCACTCTCAAGCCCGCGGGCGGGGCAGCTGCTCAAGGTGAGTCCCCACCCGCTTCTCAGGGCCTGGAGACCAGTGCTGGGCCCCGGGCGGTGGGTTTGACGCAGGTCGTCGCCGTCAGGTACTGCAGGAGGCCGAGGCCCCGGGCCCGTCCCGCGCTCCTGACACGTCTGAAGGGGCCACGCTACTTGTGTCCGACGGGACCCACAGTATCCGATGCTTGGTGACGCGGGAGGCTCTGAACGCCTCGGACTGGTGAGAGAGGCTCCGCGGAGCCTGGGAAGATTGGAATCCGGTGGGAGAGCACGAGCCTCGAGCCCGAAGTGGGCGGGTTTCAGGCGGGCGGGTCCCAGGCGGGCGGGGCAGTGTTCAGGCAAGCGCGTTAGTGAGGATCGCGCTCGCTGCAGGGAGGAGAAGGAGTTCGGCTTTCGAGGGGCAGAAGGCCGGCTGCTGCTACTGCAGAACTGCGGGGTCCGCGTCCAAGTCGCCGAGGGAGGCGCGGTGAGTGGTGAGGCTGGCTTGGGTGGGTTACTGGGCCCGACTTCCTGACAACTCCTGAGACCCGGTCCCTGAACTCACTCCTCCAGCCCGCGGAGTTCTACCTCCAGGTGGACCGCTTCAGCCTGCTGCCCACGGAGCAGCCCCGGGAACGGGTGACTGGTTGGTAAGTGGTGCCTCCACCCTCCAGCTGTACTCCCCACCCAAGCCTGGCTGACGTTGGCGTAGGCCTTGGGCTCCTAGTTATATTGACTGCCTACTACTTCTCTTTCCCAGCAACCAGGACCCGGATGTGCGGAAAAAGCTCTATGACTGCTTGGAGTGAGTTTGGTGTTGGGCTCTTGGGTCAGGTGTGGTTCGGTCAGGGAATGGCAAATCTGTGTTATCAGATAGGCTTCAGGATTTTTCCTCAGGCTTGTCCTCTCTGTTTCTCTAGGGAGCACCTTTCAGAGTCCACCTCCCCCAGTGCAGGTACTTATAGGGGTTGGCCAGTTGCCCTAACTCCCTGTAGAGTGATCTCTCCAGCCATCACCCCCCTGCTTCCTTAATAAGCCCTTCTCCCCCCCACTCCCGTTCCTCTTCTTTGAGCTTCAGCCCATCCCCCGGTCCTCTGTCCCTAGGCCTTTCACTGTCCCAACTTCTGGATGAGGTAGAGGAGGACCAGGAGCATCGGGGGGCGCTAGTGAGCCTGGCTGAGAGCTGTCTGATGCTGGCAGGCCCTTGCACAGCAACCCCCCTCACCCGCTGGGCGACCTCACGCTGCAGAGCCACGGTCAGTCTGGGGCTTCTCTTGGGACATGTCGGAGTGGGGAGTTGGGCAAGGGCCAAACTGAATGTTCTCATCCTACAGGGAGAAGCTGTGTACTCTGTCCCCAGCCTATGGCTGCACATCTCTGAGAATGACCAGCAAATCCTGAGCTCTCTGGGCCCAGGTCAGAGGGCACAGGGTAAGGAGGACTGGAGAGGTCAAGAGGGGAGTGCCTGTGTGCCCAGTGCCCTCCGTGCTGATAAGCCTCCCCTGACCGCCAGGCCCTGAGCTACCCCCACCACACCCGGCTCTACAGGACCTATCGCTGACTCTCATCTCCTCTCCTCCTTCCTCACCCAGTTCCTCAGGTAAGCTGGTGTTCAGGTCCCATGTTCTTGGTGCTGTCTATCATTTAGATGCCTGGGCTACACAGGATGCTGTGAAAGGGTGCACAGCTGGGTGGGGGGGTGAACACAGTTCCTGCAGGCCTATGTTCACAGGTCATTCAGCTAGTCTGAGCTGAGAGGTCTGTGCCCATGGTGAGTCCGCTTTCTCCTCAGGAACCCCTGCCCTACCCAGCCACATGCTGTCAGAGGAAAGTGGTGCCAGTATCAGCCTTCTGCCTGCCTTGCCCTTGGCTGCTCCAGACCCAGCGCAGAAGGGCAGCTCCCAGCCCCTGTCAGCCATCTGCTCAGCCCATGGCCCCCTGCCCCCCAGTTCCCCACACCCCAGCCATGTACCCAACTCCCCACCCCTGAGCTGCACCCCAAGTCTGTCACCCCTTGGCCACGTCCCCAGTCTACACCAGGCCCATGTAACCATGACCCAGAGACCTAGTCTGGAGTTCAAGGAGCTAGGGTTACCCCCCAAGACCGGGCAGCACTCTCCAAGGACAAGAACCACCAAGGGAGCCCTGGAGTCCAGCCCTGTCTGGGTGAGCATAGCACCCCTTACAACTGGAGGGTAGAATGGGGCTGGGCTGGGGGTAGCCTTGGATGAGGTTAGGGGCCTTTTTGGTCCCTCTCCAGACACCATACCCCCCCCTTCAGGACCCCCGAAAGAGGCATCGTGACGGTTCTGCCTTCCAATATGAGTACGAGCCACCCTGCTCCTCCCTGTGTGCCCAGGTCCAAGCTGCCAGGTGAGTGCCTGGGGGTGCCCCCAGTCTCTTGGTTACCTGTCCCAGTCTCCATTGGCCTACAACCATGGTTCTCTTCCCAGGCTCCCTCCCCAGCTTGTGGCCTGGGCCTTGCACTTTCTGATGGAGCCACAGCCGGAGGCTGAACTAACCCAGGTGTGAGGGGTCATGTGAGCACGTGGGAGGATGCGTGCACAGGTCCGTGCCTGGGGGTGGATAAACAAACAGAGCTCCACGCCAGCTTCCTTTAAGTTTTTTAATAAAATAATCTCATGCGGCAGGAAAGGAGAAGGTCAGGGGTTGGGGCCGCTGCCTCTTTGGTCTGTGGCTGGGGATGATGGGCTCCGCTCAGGGCCCGAGGGCTCTGTAGACTGTGGGGGTAGAGGCTCGGCTCCGAGGCCAGATCCTGCACAGGGAGAGGGGAAGAGAGAAAGGGTCAGGACTGTCGACTGAGCAGTCCTGCCGCCCACCCAACTGGCTCCAGCCCCCTTTACCTATGCTTGGAGATGGAGGTGTCTCAAGCTTTGGCCTGCGCTTGAGGACAGGGGAGCGCTGCAGCCGCAGGGGCCGTTCTGAGGGATACAGAAAGACTTGGGGAGGGTTGCTAAGGGCTTGCTGCCTGTCCTCCACCCCCACGCACACTTGCCTTCAGAGCCTCCCCCTTCCCCGGCATCCTCCCACCCCTGGCAGAGGTTGCTCTTGTGGAGGTAGAGCCAGGACTAGTAGGAAGGGCTTCGCAGACCCTTGCTCCTGGCCTCTGGCTCCCTGATTTCTCAACCCCTCACGCCACTGGTGGCCCCCTCCGAGGACCAGAGCCTCGAAGGGAGCCCACCCTCCCCCATCTCCTCCTGCACTCAAGCACACATGGAGGTGTCTCCCCTCACCAACAGGGGCCTGGAGCTGGTCCTCATGCACAGACACTGCTCGTCGCCCCGCCAAGAGAGGCCTCGGCCTCAGCTGGCCATCTGGGGGAGGCCAGGGTATCAGGGTATGGTCCCAACAGCTGCCCCCGCTCCAGCCCTTGCCTCCCACCTTCAGGGTCCCCAGAGGAGCTGAGTTCCCAGCAGGGACTCCTCCAGGCCCTAGCCCAGTATTGGGTGGGGGCTAGGGTACCTGCTTACCTTCATTCCTGGAGCCTAAGCAGGAATCCTCTGGGAGGCCCAGGCTGTCTGGGGAGGGGCTGGCTCTTCGGGGGCTTGGGCTGGGACAAGGGGAGGGGGGGCCTGGACCATCCTGTTGACCCCAACCACGGCCCCTGAGCTCTGCATTCAGCTGCTGCCCTAGTGTCTTCCAGGTGGCAGACTCGGGCCCCTGGCCCCCTGGACCAGGTCTGCATGAAGGGTCTGCAGGGAGAAAGGTGTCAGCCGAGACCTGGGCCAGGCGTCGGAGGTGAACCTGACCAATGGTCTGATCCCCTCCAGCCTGTCCCTGCATGACCCCCAACATACACAGTGGCCCTCACTCACCAGCAGACACAGAGTGGGTGCGGGACTTGATCGAGATGGGAGGGGCCTCTGTGGAACTGTCCATAATGTCACCTGCAAAGGCGGGGCTGGGGGCTTAGGCTTAGTGAGGGGAAGAAGAACATGGCTATTCCCACTCTTCTGCCAGGGAGAGCAAACCCCTTGGGGACTATCTATCTATCTCCTCCTCCCCAAAAATGTACTGCCATAGCCCAGGGTCCCACTTACCATCTGAGCCAGCCTTCTTGATCTCTCCATCTTTGCTCTGTAGGAAATAGGGAAGTCAAGCTTGATCCTGTCCCACCCTCATGCTAGTCTTGTCCTTTTATTCATTCTTGTTATAACAACTGCCACTAAATGCCCACCGTGGGCTGGGCAAGAACATGGCAAACCCAGTCCTGGTCCTCTTGGAGCTCAGTCTGTGATGGTGGACAGTTAACACACACAAGCATATGCAAGCACAGACACACACAGTAATTTCTTAATTCTGTGATTCACTTTCTATACCTTAATGTTTCTAAATTCAAGCTGAGTTTCACTTCATTTGTGTTTCTTATTTTCCTGAAGTTATTAAAGGGATAGTCCGTAGGGTGGTGGTTCTCATTAGGAACTGTGATCAGAGAGTGGCATCAGCAGGGTGGCCATGGAAGAGAGTCAAGGAAGGCCCACAGGGAAATACAGGGATGAATGAAGAGGGACCTGGTGTAGCCCATGGGTGGGGATGAGAGGCTGGAAGTGGGGCAGGGAGGAGTTCCAGACAGAGGAACCTGTGTAGAGGCTCTGAGATGAACCGGGGTTGAGAGCAGTGAGGTGAAAGCAGTGACCAGGGCTGAGACCCCGCTGGGCCTTGAGGCAGGATTAGGAGTCAGGGCAATGTCTTGAGAGGAAGCCCCTGGAGGATTTGCTATTTCAAATGCAGATGGCAAAGCCAGATTTCTGTTAGATCTGCAGAGAAAGGACCATCCGCTTCAAGGAGGAGGTATCAGTGGCCTGGGTCAGGGTAGAAGCCAAGAGAGAAGAAAGGTTGACTCTGATGACTTGTGGGGAGGGAAAGAATCGACAGACCTGGCTGTGTGTCATGAGTCTCCTCCTGGTCACATAAATCACCCACATAAAACGACCTACGTGTCACCTGCCTCCTGACTTCCCACGTGTGTCCCTTCCCAGCTCACTTGCTTCCTCTTGCCTTCGGCACTCCCGCTGCCTCTGCTCACGCCGATCCTCTGCAGCATCACTTGTACTCGCTGTTCAAAGGTTGGGGCCAGCTCTGTGTCTCCCCGCTCCAGGGGCTGCTGCTGGGAACAGAGATACCCGAGTGGGGAGAGAGCCCACGGCCCTCACTGTTCCTGCAGAGCCTTCGCTCCCTGTCACCAGGCCTTACCTTGTCAGGTCTGGCACCCAATGTTATCTCCTCCTCCTCAGCAGGTAGCAGTATCATGGAGTAGGCCTTGCTTTCCCGAGTGTATCGAGGCCGACTCCTGCGGGTGGGGTCGGGGCTGCTGGTGCCCCCCTCAGCCCCACCAGCCTCCTCACCACGGCCAGGACGGGCTGGTGGCCGAAGTAAGTCCCCAAGTGTGGTTTTTCGAGAGCGGGGAGCTGCCCCAGGGCTGGTCTCTAGATCAGGCCGTGACCCACGTGTTGAACGAGGCTTCTTGAAGGCAAAGAGAGTGCCCAGCTTCTTTCGAAGTGTACGGGGGACAGGGGTGGTACCCCCCTCGGCTGCCGGGTCCTCCTCGGGGGCCCAGCTGTGGGGACAGCCAGCAGTAAGTGGGAAGGCCCATGGAGCATTCTACCCTCTCCCACCCCTTGCAATTGCCCCTTACTCACAGGCGATCCTGATGGATCAGCCTTTTGGAGAAGAATTCCTCCACGCCCTCGTCCACACGGGCACTGAGCCCATTCCCTTCCTGCGGCAGGGCCGGGGGCACCTGAGGAACACCACAGGGTTAAGGCTCTGGGCTGAGTGCAACTGTGACTGCTCTCCACCTTCCTTGTCCAACGGCAGGCTCTGGGCAACTCCAGGACTTGGGAGCTGCAGTGACCCTATAGGGCTGCTGACACAAGCTCTCCCACTGCCCAGATGGTGGGCAGAGATGCTGGTTTCACGTACCCCCCTCGCCTGTAGTTGGCCCTGGACATACCCAGTTCACGCCCATGCTTGTCCCACAGAGTATCCTAAACACCCTGAACCACCTGGTCACCAGCGGGCTAGAGCCCACGCACCCGCTGGGTCACACGTTCCCACTTGCCACCCCCTCTGCTCCAAACAGTTCCCTGCAGTACCTTCCACCCCACCCCACCCAGCCTGCTGCCGGCTCAGCGGCGCCTGCTGCTGCGTCAGACCCTCTGGGGGGCCTCAAGCCGGCTCCTCCCCGCCTCTGGCCCCATGCCCACTGCCCGCGCCAGTACCCAGCCCACACATACACCCACACTGGATGTGCAGTAAACGCAGGACTGTCCCCACAGCCAGGGGCCCAGCATCTTTCATTAACCCCGGAGGGAGGGAGGATAAGACAGACACCCCCTCTCGCACATCTACCAATGCAGCGGCCAACCTGAGGCAGAGTCCTACACCCAAGCGCTCCCTCAACGAAATCCACACACTCTCCACACACTCGTGACCCCGCATGAGCATGGGGTGGGGGCGTTGGCCAGGAAGAAGCCAGAACTCGGCAGTATGACCAGGTGGTCTTGGGCACCCACCTCCCTGCAGGCCATCACCCGTAAGGTGCGAACGGGCCACTCGCGACCCCCAATTCCACGAGCTTTGGAGTGGGGGTAGGGCGCTCACCTGGGGGCCCCCCGGCGGCGGGCGGTGGTGGTGCTGGCGCCGTGGCCGCGGCCGGGCCCGGGTCGGATGGCGCAGGGGCTGCCCGGCGGGTGGCAGGTCCATGCGAGGCAACGGGTCGGCCGGGGGCCCAGGGGCGGCGGGGCTCGGAGAGCCACGAGCGGATGGCCCCGCCTGCGGCTCTGCATCTTCCCCCGGAGCCGCCAGCTCGGGCTCCGGCTCTGGTTCCTCAGCAGCACCTGACGGGAGAGCACCAGAAGAGCACCGAGCGCCAAGCCCAGGGAGGTGGCGGCGGCGGCGCTAGGGCGGCGGGGGACCCGCCCAGGGCGCGGGGAGGGGCCCAGCTACGCTGCCCGCCCCCGCCGCCGCTGTCCGTGGTGCTGAGCGCGGCCCCGAGCGGCGCGCGGCGCCGCCAAGCATGCGCATCCTGGGGGTAGGGAAGGGGTGGGGGGGGCGGGGAGGTAACGAGGTGAGAGGAGACTGTGTCGGGGCCCTGGTCTGCTCAGGTCCCACCCTGTGCTAACTGACCACAGCGGACCCCAACTTTGCACGTTGCACGGGGGTCCTGGCCCAGCCCACTCAAGGGTCAGGGAGTTCCCGGGACAGGGGTGAATGTATGTGTCTAGGTGTCCAGGTCTAATGGAACTTCAGCCCAACCTGAGTAGCTCTCTTCCCCCGGGCCCTGACTTACTGTGAGTGGAGGGGACCAGGTGAAGACAGCGGTTGGATTCAGGCCACTTCTGTGGAGGACTGTCATCCTGGTGGGGAAGACACAAACTCAGCCTGGGGTGGCGGGGAGCTGCCTCCCCTCCTTCCACACTCCAGAACAAGATGGGAAGATCTAGGGTTCTAGGCCCAGAGTTCTAGGACCACCTACCTTCTGCTCCTCTTCATTCTCCTTTTCCTTCTCCTCAGGGAAGAAAAGACCTTCCAATTCCCCAGGCCCAGGGGGGCTGGGTTCGCCTCCATCTAGTGCCCGTATGACAGGGGGCATTGCCTCTGTTGCCTGTTGAGCCAGACTCTCCACCTGCAATACCAGGCACCCCAAAGATGCACAGGCAGGGCCTCAGCCATAGTCATATCAGTGCAAAGGGAACCCTGAAATACCCCTGGGCTATCTAACCCCAGAAGACATTACAGAACCCCTGCAAGGCAGTGGCCACGTCACTGTGTGTGTGTGTTTGTGTGTGTGTGTGTGTGTGTGTGTGTATGCATGTGTGTGTATGTCTGTCTGTATGCATGTATGTGTGTGTGTGTATGTGTGTGTGTGTAAGCACACAGTTCCTGCTCACCAGCCGATCCCGGGCTGCACTCAGACCCGCCACAGCCTGAGCCACAATGCTCTCTGCCAAGGTCCCTGTGACTGACAGGCGCATGTCCCTGACGGCAACAGAGGGCAAGGGTTAGTGTGCTGTCTCTACCCAGCCCAGCCCAGCCCTATCCAGCCTACCTGAGCCTCGTGAAGGCATCTTGCAGCAGGTACTCTGGGAGCAGCTCTGGGAGACCCCTTGAGCCTCCCAGGACCCCCTCTAGCTGCTCCCTCCACCTGGGTCCCTGCAGCATCTGTGGGCAGAGGCTCCTTGTGGTGTCCAGTGTGGTCTGAGTGAAGTCCTGGGCAAAGGTCAGAGCACGGTGAGGGTGTGGCTGGGGCCCAGACCAATTGGCTTGAGGCTCCAACCCTCACAGAACATTGACTCAGGGGATATCACAGGCAAGCCTATGGATGCGGGTCAAGCCTGAATATGGAGGTGGGGCTGGGGCAAGGGCACTATCTCACCTGAATGTCCCGGCGGCAGACCTCGCCCACCTGTCCCAGGAGGCCCTCCAGCTTCTGCCGCAGCTGCCATTGGTGGCTTGGGGAGCTCCCAGCCTCATGTAGAATGGGGAGAATCTGGAGGCCAAGGAGAAAAGGAGTTGCAAATTGACACCTAAGAGGGGAAGGGTCCTCGTAGTGGGAAGGGGTGCTCACACTGAGAGAGAAGTTGGCATTTTGGATGGCCTCCTCGGCCTGGTGCACAGCAGCTTCACCCTGGGGCCCAGCCCCACAGCCCAGCAACTCCACGTGCTCCTGCACCGACTGACACAGTTCATTCACTTCCTGGAGGGCAAGAGGAATCAGTCTCAGCCTGGTCCCCTCCCCATCCCCTGACTGCCTCCTTCCCAAGGTCTCCAACAGGGTGAGTGAGGTCCTGAAACCGATACCATCAGGACAGCCACTTAGGGACCCTATCTGTTCAAGGAGGGAGAGCAATGTCTCCTTTAGTTCATTGTAGGGACTTTATATATACTTCCTAAGTGTCCAGAATAGGAAGGAAAAGAGCTGTTAGTCATGTCGGTGTTTTAGAAGCTCAGTCTGTTCATCATCCAGCTAGAGGACAGATTGAGGGATGAAGAGAAATGGGAGTGAGGAGCCATGGAGGAAGGACCAGGGGGAGAAAAGGATAGTTGGGGTGGGAGTAAAGAGTGGTGTGTTTGAGAGAGTCGGTCAAGAGGCAGAACCAAGGAGGTCTGTGGGGGCTTCGGTGTGGCCAAGAGAGACATGGACTGAAGCTCTGTCCACAGCACTTGGTGGGTGTGGGCACCAGCGAGATTGGGCTCCAGGGTAGAGAGAAGAGAGAGATGTGGGAGATGATGAGATCACCTGAAGACATAGAATGTGAAGCCCCTGCAGGATGTCTGGGTCATGATGCCTGGGCTCTGGAGCTTGGGAGAGAAGTGGGAATTGGGAATGGACGGATGGGGAACATCTCACCAAGACAAGGTACTGGAGGGAGATGAAGCCAGAAAAAGGGTCACTGGGTTTGGCCACAACAAAGGTCAGTGGAGAGGGAAGGGAAGCCCCGTGAATGGGAAGTCACAGGTGGGGCTACAGTTGGGGGTGGAGAGAAATGACTGAAGATTTTAAAATACCTCCTGTCTTTAACAGGGGAGCCTATTTAAATGCTTTAAGGGAATTCCCTGCAGTCCAGTGGTTAGGACTCCACACTTCCACTGCAGCAGGCCCGGGGTCAATCCCTGGTCTGGGAACTAAGATCCCGCAAGCTGTGCAGAGCAGCCAGAAAATAAAAAAATAAAAATAAAAATAAAAATAAAAGGTTTGTAGGAAATACACACCGTAAAGTATTTGCATAGGTGACAGGGCATATTGCTAGCAACATACTCTTAAATAGCTCAGGACAAAAAAAGTTCTGTGTGCTAGTCTTGTAATTTTTCTGTAAGTTTAAAATTAGTTCAAAATTAAAAGAAAGGAAAAAAAAATGCTTTAAAAAAACAACTAAGAATGTTATTTGGGGGAACTATTTCAAGAGCCTTTGGCTCCTCTGCAGATCAAGGAAAGGGACTTGTCTGGGACAGTAGGATTCAGGCACCATGGCCCCAGGAAAGTCAGAGCCTCAGACTTACGGAGGCTCTCAGCTGCCACAGCTCTCCCCATCCCCTACCTTCGGTGTGCTCAACGTCGAGAGAGGGGATTCTGACCTGTTCGGAGGGGTCTGACCCCAGACCTAGTGGCTTCGAGCGGGAGGTGCAGTCAGTAGAAGCATGGTCTGCGCGGTTGTTCCGCAGGAGACAGGCTTGGATCTGGGCACAAGAGATACTGAGAAGTGGTGGGGGGTGGGGCCAAGGCACAGAGGAGGGCGGGGAACAGAGGGAACCCCCACCTGGTACACGGCACGTGCTGTCAGTTCAGGGCGGCTGCGCTGCGCCTGGGCCACATCGTTCAGTGGCAGAGGCATGGCCTTCAGGCTGCGGTTCTGCTCCAGGGCCTGTGCCACGTCCAGCAGGCCCACAGCAGACGTGTGGTTCCGGTCCCAGACCACAGACCTGGGCCGGGCCAGGGTTCAGTCGGGGGCGGAGCTCTGCAAGGCCCCACCCAGCCCCGCTTGCCTTTCCATTCGTCTGGAGCACCCCTGCGCTCCACTTGCTCCGCTTCGTTCAGCTCTGCCCCTTAGCCCAGTAAGCCCCTCCATACACGCCCTCCTCCCCCATTGGTCCCACCCCTCTGACCCCGCCCACCGGAGCCTCGTGTTGACCCGAAGCGCCTTGGCCAGCATCTTGGCGCCGGTGTCCCCCATGGCGTTGCCGCTGATATCCAGGGCTGTCAGGTTAGGATTGGCGCCCAGGGCCCGGAGCAGGACGCTGGCGCCCAGTTTCAGTCGCGACTCAGCCACGGACAGGGACTGCAGGGGCTGGGGTTAAGAGAAAGCCATTTGTGGTTGGAGTCAGGGGTCAGCAAGCAAGGCAGGTCAGGGAGCAGGAGTAGGAGGGGTCACAGGGGTCCATTGCCTGAGGATCCCGCATGGTTCCGCGAACTCACACAGTCGTCATCTTGCATGAGCTGAACAATCCGGTGCAGGACGTCGTCCAGGGTCTCCCTGTGGGCAGGGGCAGCGGTTGGCAGGAGACCCGGGTGGTGGGGTGCTGTTGGGAGGCCCAGGAGTGAGATGGGGGCTCACTTGCACCGGACGTTGAAGTTCCTTCCAAGCGCCACGTGTCGCAGGGACCGACTCCTCCCGATGGCCAGCACCAGAGTCACCATGTCTGAGCCGAAGCCTGGGGGTGGCTCAGGTCAGGCACAAGGCGAGGCTGCGGGAGTGGGAGGGGTGGGAATTGGGTGGATGGTGGGAGGATGGGTTTCTGGGCGGCCTCACCATTATCCGCCAGATCCAGGGAGCTCACTGCGCCAGCGTCGCACACTAAGTCTTGAATCACCTGAGCGCCGGCGGAGCGCAGCTGAAGGTGGAAGGTGGAACGCGCTCAGGCCAACAGGCCACAGGTGGGGAGGATCAGGCCAGCAACGGCCCAGCGCTTCCGCCTCGCAGCCCCAGCCCCACAGCCGACGTGTGGGTCCACTGCCCGCTCTCATCTCCGGGCCGGGCGCTCACCTCACAAGCGCTGAGGTCCAGGTGCAGGTCGTCCATGTGCGTGTTGAGCGCAAGGCCTTCCAAAAGCGCCCTGGGAGGGAATGTCACAGGGGGTGGCGGGAGCTGGGAACAGGGGCCCTAGAGCGCGAATAGCAAGAAGGAAGGGCCAGGATGCCAGGAGGGTCATGGGTGCGATACGAGCGGGGTGAGGTGCTGGAGGCCAGGCCTGGGTGGTGGCCGCACAGACGGGGGCCTGGCCGTGGGCAGGGACACTGACCTGAGCGCGTCCGGCGGCAGCTTGCAGCCCGCCAGGCACAGGTGCCGAAGCGTCGCGGCGCGGCTGAGGAAGAGCTGCAGCGCGTCAGGCGCAGCCCTGGACTTCCTGGGGCGGGGGAGCGGGAGCAGTGGGCTTCCTGGCGCGGGGAGGCGGCTCCCGGCAGAGTCCCACCCCCGCCCCGCCCCGCCCCGCCCCCTTACGTGCGGGAGAACACGTTCCTCGAAGCGTCGAGGTGGGTGAGGCTGGCGCAGCAGCCGCGGGACAGCGAGGCGAAGAGCTGCGGGAGGAGCGTGTGGGCTACACTGGCCGGGGAACTGAGCCCCTTCCCGCCCTGCCCTCCAGTCGACCCTTGGGCCTTAGGCCCGGCCAGCCCGACAAATCATCCCCCCCACTGACCACCCCCTCACAGTGTCCAGGGCGGTGTCAGTGCCTGCGAGATTCAGGAACGTCAGAACATTAGGACGGCTCAGGAAACTATAGAGGCCCTGGTGGGAGGATGGAGATGGGAGGGAGTGAGTCAGGGATCACCCCACCAAAAGCTTCCTGACACTCCACTGCCGGCGGCGCCCCCAATCACCGCCCTAAGGATGGCCACTCACCCCATTGTCCTCCGAGGCCCCCAGTGCCCCGGGATTCCCGGAAAGGTCCAAGTGGGTTAGGGCAGAGTCAAAGGCTGCATTGGAAGCCAGCGCCCGGCCCAGAGCCCTCATTCCTGGTGGTGGAGGAGGGGGCTCACAATCAGGCTGCCCCACCTCCCAGCTCTACCTCCCCCAGCCATCCTCAGCCCGCCTACCTCGCGGCGTCAACCCAGTCTGCGCGAGGGTGAGTCTCCTCAGGGCTCCAGGATGATGCTCTAGGTGTCTGCTGAGTGCAGCCACGCCTGGGGGACGGGGGCAGCCATGTGGGTCTCACCTCCTCCAGCGCCAGCCCCCGGGGGTTCCCCAGGCTCAGCCGTACCTCGGTCATCCAGCACGTTCCCCGCCAGGCTGAGCTCCCGCAACCCGGAACTCGTGTGCCCTGCCAGGGCCTGGGCCAGTCGCCGGACAAAGTCTCTGGGGACCAGACCCCAGGTGTGAGGCTCTGACCCTGGATTCCCAACTCCTCCCCAGGCCACTAGTCTCTCCATCCCAAGCCCCCAGACTCCCCTCCCCAATCCCTACCCTGTCCCCCCTACCCCCTCAGGCCACAGGTCTCCAGCACCAGCTCCTCCAGGTGGGATGACTGACTCATCATGTGCAGAATCTGTTCCAAGACCTCAAGGCTCTGAGGACCAGAAGGTGGGGGGCGCTCAGTGGGCTGCACCCTGGCCCCCCGGCCATGCCGCCCCCCACCACCCCTATGCTCTCACCAGCTTCATGTCCACGCAGGAGAGGCACCGGAACCACAGGTTGTAAGACAGGGCGGCCACACTCAAGGCCAGGTCCCTGGATGGAAGAAAGGGCAGGGGCAGAGCTCAGGGCCCTCCAGCCAGATCCTAGGCCTAGCATCCCCCCTCCATGGAGAGGCTAAGGCCCAGGAATGTGGGTCATGGGATCTTCCTCTCTTCACAGACCTTGCAGGCCACTCACCGACTTCCCAGATGGCTGAAGTCGCCTAGGCTGAAATGGCGGCAGCCCTGACGATGGTAGATGGTGTCCACATCCTGGGTGGGAAGAAAGTACCTCCAACTTACTTGGGACACAAGGCGTAGGGAGGGATTCAAAGCACACGGGGGATCAGATGTCTCCAGAGCCCCCAGAGAGGGCCCTACTCTCACCCACTGAATCTCCTCTCGGAAAGGGAAGCCATTGTAGTCACACAGAGCCTCATATGTCTCCGAAAAGCCACCTGTGTTGGTGCCAGGTGTGTGATGGGGCAGGGGTGGGGGAAAGAGAGAGACAAAAGGTCAGAGATGGAGGAAGATCAGCCCGAAGCTGGGTAGTGGCTGTGCCTCGAGTGGCTCTGTTCAGTTTGTGAGACCTCCAAATCCAGGGGTCAGGATGCAGGAGGGGGTAGGCTGGAAGCCCTGTGCGGCCCCACCTTGGCCCTTACCACAGGGGCTGCTGGGCGAGGTGGCCTCTGAGGGGCTGCTTCTCTCCAGCCGAGCCAGCATGGAGGGGGGCGTGGGCCTCCGGAATAGCTTCCTGAGGAGGGACATGGAGAAGGGGGCAAGGGACTTCTAGGCCCTGGGCGTGAGGTCACCCACTGTGCCATCCAGAGCACCCCTCGCTGCCCTCCTTCACCCCCAGCCCCCTCAGTTGCTGGGACTCACCCAAGGGTTGAGCAAGGGAAGACCTTCCTGATGGCAGCAGCGATGTGCTGGGCCAGCTGTTCCAGGGCAGCCACACCAGGAAATTCCAGGACCAGTTCAGGCAGGGACTCCAGCTCAAAGGTGACCTAGGGTGGATGGGTGGGGCAGGGGCTGGGCTCCAAGTGTGGGGCAGGCTGGGGGGAGGGGAAGACCAGACTGCAGGCCCTGGTGGGGCACTAGGGGTCTCACCTGAGGGGGTGTCTCCTGCAGCGCCATGGCCTGGACCTCCAGGTAGCTGAACGTGCAGTCCACCTGCGGAGCGCCTGGGTCAGCCTGGACCAAGGCCCAAGCCCCACCCTCTTGGGAGCCCAGTCCTTTGTGCAGCCTGGATCTCAGAGCTGGACCTGACTACACTCCAGTCCTGCCTGCTGCCGGGAGCCCAGTGCTGTTGGAAGGGCAGAGCCCGCAAGGACACCACCACAGATGCAGCCCTCATCAAGGAAGTTGCTCGAGGGCAAGGGGTGGCAGCTGGGCCCTGGGACTCACCCTCAGGGGAAGGCAGGTGTGGAGCAGGTAGGCTCTCCATCGGAGCAGTGCCTGAGGGGAGAGAGTGTCTGACACCCTGGGCAGGGCAAGAGCCTCTTTCTGCCGGGGCCCCAGTGGCCCTCCCAGCCTCTGCCCCCGCCATACCAGGACATGACCTTGCTCAGCACCCTCCCGCTCTGGCAGCCAGGTTTTCAGCAGCAGCTCTGCCTCCTTGGGCCACAGGAACCTGGTGATCTCGCCTGTGGAAGGGCAGCCTGCTGGGCAACTGGTCCTCCCATGGAGGTCAATTCATGCTCACGGCCTGTACCGGGCTAGGGGGCCTGGGCTCATCTGTGGGCCAGCGAGGAAGGAGTGGAGTGGATTTGGGCCGCCAAGCCCTCCCAAGGAGCAGAGGGAACCGCTTGCCCGGTGCCACGAGGCGCTGGGTGGGCCTCTGCTTTCTGGGGCTGCTCTGCTTCCTCCCAGCCAAGAAGGTGACAAGGGCCAGCGCTTACCTCGCAGCTCGCAGGATATGCCGTCGGGGGTCTGGGCCATGCGGCCGGCCCGGCGGCTGGGTGGCCCAAGGAGCTCCGAAGAGAAACGGTAGCGGCGGGCGAGCACAGGAAGCCTGGGGCCTCGGCGCGCGCTGCAGCCACCTGCTCCTCCTGCAGCGGAAGGTAAGCGCCGCTTCCTGCCAGGCCGCCCCCGGCCCGGCTCCTCCCTGCCCGGCCTCGGCGGGCTGGGAGAAGTCGCGCGGGTACGACGGTGTAGGAGGGGGGCAGATCCCAGCTGCCCGCCCGCGCCGTCGCTCAGGAGCTACTCCGCTAGGGCAGACCTGGGGAGGGAAGGGAGAGGTGTGGCCGGGAGGGTCTCGCGTATCGCGTGCCTCTTTCGGTTCCTACCCCACTACTTCCACCCCGCGCCATATCCCCGCCGCGAGCACCAGGGGGCACTGCCCGCTCGGGGATCTCTGCGGCCCGCCTCGGTCCATCCCCTCCAAAGCCCAGCGGGGAAGGTGGACAGCACGCAGGACGCAAGGGGCGTCTGTTCAGAAAGGAGCATCGGATCCCTCCTAAATCTGGAGAACCCTATCTGTTGCTTCTAACCTGGAGTCCCTCACCCCATCGGAGAGTCACAAACTGTTGACAGGGTGGAAAAAACACCAGATGGGCCCCCACGCCCTTCTCTGTGGCAGAGGTTCCTTAGCTTTCATCAAGCTCAAGCTGGGTCAGGGCCAGAAGATGGGGGTGTACCATCAGGGGGCAGCCAGCCCCAAGGGCTGCAGGGAGGGGTGGAGTGACTCATGAGCAAAGGCAATGTATGTGGGGGGGGGTCCTCTCATGTCTGCATTCTCCCTGAGCTGGAGAGAGTTTGGGGAGGGGGGAACCACTAGGAGAGAGGCCTAGGAGGCCATCAGGTCATGGGATGCATGATACCCTATAAAAGATCAGGGACCTAGGGACTTCCCTGGTGGTGCAGTGGTTAAGACTGTGTTCCCAATGCAGCGGGCCCGGGTGCGACCCCTGATCAGGGAGCTAGATCCCACGTGCATGCCTCAACCAAGGAGCCCACCTGCTGCAACTAAGACCCGGTGCAACCAAATAAATAAATAAAATAAATATTAAAAAAAAAAAAAAAAGACCAGGGACCTAGATTCTGGAGGGTTCACAGGAGGGGATTCAATTTTTTTCTTCCATTAGTCTAATTAAACTCTATGAGATAAGGAACAGCCCTCTGCCCTACCCACAGCTCAGCCAGGCAGAGGTGAAACACCCTGAGAGGAGGTGAGAGACACTGGGCAGAGTCTCTTGGTTTCTTTCCCATCTCCAGCTACCCCTCCTCACCTTGAGGCCTGGAGACAGTGGGAGCATTTTCCAGTCATCTGACTACCACCATCCCCCACAAAATCTCATCTCCCTTTGCTGAGGTCCACCATAGATTAGGACAAAGTAGAAACTGAATAGTAACAACTTGGAGGAAGCCCCCTTCCCTAAAGCAGCAGGCCCAGGTGTGATAGCCCAGGGCTGACAGGGCAGGACTCAGCCGGAGAGGGTGCTGAGTTCCTGCCAACAGAGGCCAGAGAATGTCCTGCTCTGCTGCCTCCCAACTTGAGAGAGAGTTCAGGTTAAGAGACCACACAGAACCCACCAACTGCTTCTAGGGTGTGAGCTCAGCAGCTCTCACACACAGTATGGCCAAGTGACCAAGAATGAAGGTTCTGAAGGCACGCTGCCTGAATTCAAGTCCTGACTCCACCTCTTACTGGCTATTTGACACTGAATAAGTCACTTTATCTTTCTGGGCATCCAGTTCCTGTTTTGTAAGCTGGAGCTATTAACTTACCTTGAAGTGTAAGGATTAAATGTTTAGAGAGGTGCTCACAACAGTGCCTGGAACTCAGGGAACACTCGTATTTGCCAAGTCTTACCACGGCAACCTTAAGACTCCAGAACAGAAGGATAGAAAACCCCCCTCACTGGGATTTTTGTTTCGAATGACAAGAATGAGAAATACAAGAGGGAATAAGTGCCAAAGGGTTCGAGTTGCTCCCAGGTGGAGGGCGTCTTGAGACCAACAGCTGCACTGGTGGCATCAGCCCCTGTCTAGTGAGTGCTGTGAGGACAAGCAGGGGGCTGCGGAGGAGGAAACCAGGATCAGCCTGGAGATTAGGACGGGGTGCCAGGCTAGCCACACATCTCCATAACTGCTGGCCGTCAGGATGGCGGTGACAAAACAAGCACAACTGCTATCAGCAACCAAGTGAACACGTGGGACTCAGCTCCCACAAGTGAGTGACTCATGAGAGGGAGAGAGGCCTTCAACTTGTTCAAGACTGTCTCTGTGTTCTAGACAGCATGACACTCCGTGGGCGCTCAGGAAATGCTAAAAGCTCATAATGAGGAATAAGCCCCGCCTGCTCCATTAGCACAGAGTGACAGGCCAGGCTGCAGCTCCCAGGACTGCCATGAGGCTCCCGTCAAAAGTTCTCCCGTGTGGAGTAAGAGTGTGAAGGTTTCACATTTAATGGAGTCACACAGGATGTATCATGGGGCTATGCCAATGGAGGAATCTCCTTCCGGCCTTAGCTGCATCACAATGTCACTTTTCTTGCCCCTCCCCAACCAAAACCAACCTACTTGTAAACAATTTGAATATATACAATTAGAACAGAAAAGTTATGCTGAAGATAAACTGCTTGCTGTTCTATGAAGAGATTTTCTGTTATACTTAAAAAAAATTGTTTTGGGGGGTGGGGGTGGGGCGGCTGTGTGGCTTGCACGATCCTAGTTCCCCGACCAGGGATTGAACCCGGGCCCCCTGCAGTGGAAGCGCAGAGTCCCAACCACTGGACCACCAGGGAATACCCTATACTTAAAATTTTTAAAAAGCTATGTGGCCACTGAAACAACTCTGGTAGGGGGTGCTCTGGTTCCTGGTGGCAGTGGGGGTTAGCCCATGCCTGGGATAGAGACCAAATGCCCTGACAGCCTCGGGCCACTAACATTCAGTCCAAGTTGCTGATTGCCTGGTTCACAGTCCTGAGGCCCCTGACGATACCGATTTTTCTGGGAGACCCGACTGCATGGACACCACAAACCAGCCGAAGCCTTCACACAGCTTGTCCACTGTTACTTACTTTTCACTGAAAACTGATAAGTTGGAATTCTGGTTAAAAAACCCTATAATTGGGGCTTCCCTGGTGGCGCAGTGGTTGAGAGTCTGCCTGCAAATGCAGGGGACACGGGTTCGGGCCCTGGTCTGGGAGGATCCCACATGCCGCGGAGCAACTAGGCCCGTGAGCCACAATTGCTGAGCCTGCGCGTCTGGAGCCTGTGCTCCGCAACAAGAGAGGTCACGATAGTGAGAGGCCCACGCACCGCGATGAAGAGTGGCCCCCGCTTGCCCCAACTAGAGAGAAAGCCCTCGCACAGAAACAAGGACCCAACGCAGCCATAAATAAATAAATAAATAAAATTTTAAAAAAGAAAAAACCCTATAATTATCTCGAGATAATAAAAGCTATTCATGACAAACCCACAGCCAATATAATACTCAATGGTGAAAAGCTGAAAGCTTTCCCACTAAAATCTGGAAGAAGACAAGGATGCCCACTCTCACCTCTTCTATTCAACACAGAATTGGAAGTCCTAGCCATAGCAAACAAGAAAAAGAAATAAAAGGTATCCAAATTGGGGGACTTCCCTGGTGGTGCAGTGGTTAAAAGAAGCCGCCTGCCCATGCAGGGGACACGGGTTCGAGCCCTGGTCCGGGAAGATTCCACATGCCATGGAGCAGCTAAGCCCGCATGCCACAACTACTGAGCCCGTGTACCACAACTACTGAAGCCCACGCGCCTAACGAGAAGCCCACGCACTGCAACAAAGAGTAGCCCCCACTTGCCTCAACTAGAGAAAGCCCGTGTGCAGCAACGAAGACCCAACGCAGCCAAAAATAAATTAAAAAAAAAAGTATCCAAATTGGAAGGGAAGAGGTAAAACTGTCATTATATGCAGATGATATACTATATATAGAAACCCCTAAAGACTCCACACAAAAACTACCAGAACCGATAAATGAATTCAGCAAGGTAGCAAGATACAAGATTAACATACTGGTTACACTTCTTTACACCAACAAGGAAATATCACAAAGGGAATGTAAAAAAAAAAAAAACCCTTTTAAAATCGCAATACAGGCTTCCCTGCTGGCGCAGTGGTTGAGAATCTCCCTGCCAATGCGGGGGACACGGGTTCGAGCCCTGGTCTGGGAAGATCCCACATGCTGCGGAGCAACTGGGCCCGTGAGCCACAACTGCTGAGCCTGCGTGTCTGGAGCCTGTGCTCCGCGACAAGAGAGGCCGTGACAGTGAGAGGCACGCGCACCGCGATGAAGAGTGGCCCCTGCTCGCCGCAACTGGAGAAAGCCCTTGCACAGAAACGAAGACCCAACACAGTCAAAAAATAAAAATAAACTAAAAAAAAAAAATCACAATCCAAAAAAATAAAATACTTAGGAATAAATCTCACCAAGGAGGTGAAAGACTTACAGGCTGAGAACTATAAAACATTAATAAAGGAAACTGAAGATGATTCAAAGAAATGGAAAGATACCCCATGCTCTTGGATTGGAAGAATTAATAATGTTAAAATGGCCATACTACCCAAAGCAATCTACAGTTTTAATGAGACCCCTATCAAGTTACCCATGATATTTTTCACAGAACTAGAACAAATAATCCTAAAATTCATGTGGAACCATAAAAGACCCAGAATTGCCAAAGAGATCCTGAAGAAAAAGAACAAAGCAGGAGGCATAACCCTCCAAGACTTCAGACAATACTACAAAGCTATAGTAATCAAAATTGGCATAAAAACAGACATATGGATCAATGGAACAGAGTAGAGAGCCCAGAAATAAACCCAAACCTTCAGTCAATTAATCTTTGACAAAGGAGGCAAGAATATATAATGGGAAAAAGACAGTCTCTTCAGCAACTGGTGCTGGGAAAGTTGGACAGCTGCATGTAAATCAATGAAGTCAGAACACACTCTCTCGCCATACACAAAAATAAACTCAAATGGCTTAAAGACTTAAACATAAGACATGACACCATAAAACTCCTAGAAGGGAACACAGGCAAAACATTCTCTGACACAAATCGTACCAATGTTCTTAGGTCAGTCTCCCAAGGCAATAGAAATAAAAACAAAAATAAACAAATGGGACTTAATCAAACTTACAAGCTTTGGCATAGCAAAGGAAACCATAAAAAAACCGAAAAGACAACCTATGGAATGGGAGAAAATACCTGCAAATGATGTGAATGACAAGGGCTTAATTTCCAAAATATACGAACAGTTCATACAACAAAGAAAAACAAACAACCGAATCTAAAAATGGGCAGAAGACCTAAATAGACATTTCTCCAAAGAAGAAACACAGATGACCATATGCACATGAAAAGATGATCAACATCACTGATTATTAGAGATATGCAAACCAAAACTACAATGAGGTACCACCTCACACCAGTCAGAATGGCCATCATTATAAAGTCTACAAATAACATGCTGGAGAGGGTGTGGAGAAAAGGGAACCCTCCTACACTGTTGATGGGAATGTAAGTTGGTGCAGCCACTATGGAAAACAGTATGGAGGTTCCTCAGAAAACTAAACCATAAATCAAAAAGATACATGCACCCCTATGTTCATACAGCACTATTTGCAACAGCCGAGACACGGAAACCACCTAAATGTCCATCGACAGATGAATGGATAAAGAAGATGTGGTACGTATATACAGTGGAATACTACTCAGCCATAAAAAAGAACGAAATAATGCCATTTGCAGCAACATGGATGCAACTAGAGATTATCATACTAAGTAGGTCAGAAAGACAAATATCATATGATATCACTTATATGTGGAATCTAAAATATGACACGAATGCACTTATCTATGAAGCAGAAACAGAATCACGGACATAGAGAACAGACTGGTGGTGGTGGTTGCCAAGTGGGAGGGGGGATGGGGGACGGATGGAGTGGTAGGTTGAGGTTAGCTGATGTAAGCTTTTATGTATAGAATGGATAAACAACAAGGTCCTACTGTATAACACAGAGAACTATATTTAATATCCTATGACAGGGGTCTTCCCTGGCAGTGCAGTGGATAAGACTCTGTGCTCCCAATGCAGGGGGCCCAGGTTTGATCCCTGGTCTGGGAACTAGATCCCACATGCATGCTGCAACAGAGTTCGCATGCCACAACTAAGGAGCCCGCCTGCCACAACTATAGACCTGGTGCAACCAAATAAATAAATAAAAATTAAAATAAAAAATCCTATGACAAACCATAATGGAAAGTAGTATTTAAAAAAAAAGAACGTATATATAACGTAATCAACATCACTGTACAGCAGTAATTAACCCACTGTAAATACTTCAATAAAAAAAAAATTTTTAAAAACCAAAAAACCAAAAAACCTATAATTAGTGGCCAAAGCTTTCACCAAAAAGGGGCTTGCCAAAGGAATCTACCCAGAAATGGCCAACAGCAGCAAGAAGGTATTTCACTAATGCATAAACTTCCTGACACACTCCCTTTCCATCCTGCTTCCTAGGTGCTAACAAGCAGCTGTGCTATCTAGGACTCTCAGCCTGGTGGTGGCACATCTGTCTCCCTTTCAAATGAACCTCTCGAGGGCAGACTGGGCCCAGCTTCTCTCTGTTCCCCTGCACTTGGCAGAGCTCGATGTATTTTGATCCCAGCTCTCCTTGAGCTGAGATCTCGAGGCCAAAGATTTCCATCAGCCCCTTCTCCTCAAAGCTCTGTGGCCCACCTGCTCTACCACAGGCAACCGGCTCTTCAGTTGGATCATGGGGCTGGCAGCTGTATACACTCACCTCTCTACTCACATACCACTTTTGGGGCACTGAAACTTGCAGCAGGATGCACTCAATATTCCATCACCTGCCAAGATCATCTCTCATTTGCTAGAGAGGAAGCGGTCATCCTGGAAACATAGCTTGCGTCTGAAAGGCGAGGAGGCCTGCACTGCCTGAGGCTACGCACATAGACCCCTCTGGGCCCCTCGTTAGGCAGGAATCACACAAGTCGGAGTGTTTGGAGCACTTGTTAATCCGTTATGATTTATTAGCTGTACAGCAGTAGATCCTCCTCCCCAGCTTTCAACCCCATTACATATTTTATTACAGGTCTCATGTTGGCGTCCTAAAATAATGAAAAATATCACACAGTACAGCTAAGTACAAAATGCATCAACCTAGAGTCTGATAGCTAACTGATGGCTCTCTTAAAAGCAATACACAGAAGAAAAAAGTGTTTGAAATCAGCAAGACTGAGGCTCTCTAAAAAACACATTTTAAACGTGTGACAGTTCATGTGCAAGAATCACTTTTTAGTTGGTTTTGCTTCACATTATTATTTTTTGAAGATCCAAAGTTTAAATTACTGACCTAGTGAAATTTTCTGGCCCAGCTTTTAAGAGCTGCTGTGACCCACTCATAATCACCCTTCTGCTTTAACAGAAGATTTATAAAACACAAAACTCAGCTACAAACAAAGAAAATGTAGATGGGATGGGAAATCATAACAAAGTTAATTGTACAAGGTTCAAATGCTGGCTCCATGGGCTGGAAAATCATGATCTTCCATGTGGGTATCCGTCACTAGCGGGCAGCAGTCTGGGTGCCATTCTGCTACATGACTGTGATCCAATTCCTTGTCAACATTTACATACTACAGTCTGTGGAAACTTAATTTGCAAGTAATTAAAATGCTGGGTTTTCTTACACTGCACTTCTTTTCAACCTCTTAATTAATGGAAAAGATTAAAATGTAAAAAAAGTTATTTACAAGCTTGACCATACCAGAAACTTTGCCAAGAAAGAGGCAAAGTCTTCAGGACAGAAACCAATCGTAGCATGCCATACTACTGGTGTGCAGCTGACTCCAAGCAAAGAGAGTCAGGGCAAAGCAAAAGCAAAAACCAGTTTAAAAGTCTAAGTCCTTCCCAAGTCTGCATTTACAATTAAAAACTCTCCTGGGAAGAAGACCATAGAACTCTGGGAAACCCAGTGGTGGTTTCTGGAGTGGTTTACCATAGCAAGAGAGAGGGTTCAATGTCTCTGTTTCCATCTAAGAAAACCAGTTAGGCGTCAACACTGTCCTCAGCACTTCACAGTAAACCCTCAGGGACTCAGAACATTCCATGATTTGCTAACATCAAACAGCAAGTTCTAGTTAAATCACATTTTTCTAACATCATCCTTGAAGTTTTAGTTCTCAGTATGTTTGGTAAAATGATGCTTTTCCCAAAGCCAAAAGAAGAAAGAAGGGAGAAAAATTAAGATGCGGGCCGTTTAAACACAGCCCAGAGCAGTCCTGGCAACGAGCGAGGCCCCGCCATCACCGGTCCATCATGCTGAGGATCATCTCGGGCGTGAGGTCTCCGTTGGGGGCGTCTGTGGCGGCTGGCTGGGGCTCCTCTTCCTCCCCCTCCGCGGGCTCTGCGTCTGGCTCTTTTTTGACTTCAACTATAATGTTCTCAATTGCACCTGTATTCTGGTCTTCGACCTGAATAATGGCTGTTGCTGGCAAAGAAGAGCGTGAACAAAACAAATGCTCCATTAAAGCCCCCAAGGATTGCAAGGGTCTTTTCAGACTCGACACTAAATGAATGTCAGCAACACAGGAAAGCCTTAGATTCGATACAGAGAAAGTCAATCAAAAAGACCTAATAACCTGAAGTGCGGCCATACACAAAGCCCCACTACTCTAGATACTATCAAACAACAAAATGTTGACACTCCTCTTCATATGCCTCCCAAATTACATATTAAAAAACTTAGTTTTCCTTTATGTCATAAATTTGGGCTTCATAACAGTGTGTGTGAGACAGGCAAAAAATGCAGATGGTGCAGGACTAGGAATACTTCACCGAGTGTGGGATGTAGGTCCGTTTTAGAGATGACCCACCTATAGCAAAGAACCTGACATTTTTGAGTCTGAAGTTCTCCCAACACCCAGGGCCCTCCCGCCAGTTCACTCACTCAAATGTGTGTAGGCAAAATAGTTCCCGGGATCTTTAGAGTCAACCACCCCTCTGAAATAAGACATCTGGACACGGGGCTCAGGGAGCATATTAAAAAAATAGATGAAACCCTGTATTTGTTAAAGAAAGAAAAAAACCTGCCAGCTTTTAGGAGATTCATGAATAGAACAGAGACCTGAGACCCTGCAGAGCCTGCTGTCACAAGGGCCACGTCCAGTACAGGACTGCTACGTGGTGTGACGTGGAGGGCGGACACCTCCTCTGTGTCCTCTCATAAACCAGGAAGCCACCAATAGAATCCACAGGCCTGGATTTCTTAGGAGGGACAGTGTCAGCTCAGAAATTGCTTTTTCCCTCTATCTTTTAAAATTTGGCTGTTTTACATTCATTACCACATCAATTTTGCCAGCTGACTATGACTCTTGTTGTTTTGTAAAACCCTCCCACATTAACAGTACCCACCTTGTAGAACATAAGCACCCTTCTACTCTGGACTTTCTCTTGCTGAAACCTAACAGGTCTCTAGAGATGTTCCTCAGTAAAAACCAAAAAATCGCTTCCTGAGAGTTTGTTCCCAGTGTGACCTTAATTTGTTCTCATGGCTCAGTTCCCATCTACCCAAAGAATAAGGACCTGTCTGGCTTCCCCACGTGTTAGGAGAGGACGCCAGCCTACTGTGCTGAGATAGTCAACTTACGCTGGGTCTGTTTGGGCTGGTTGGTTCTGCCAGGGGGGCGTCCTCTCCGCTTCTTGGCAGGTGGTGGGGCTGGGGTCACAGGCTGAGGCTCTGGCTCGGGTTCAATCTCCACAGCAGGCTCCTCCTCATCCTCATTGTCATCCAGGTCTGGCTCAGCATTTTCTTCTCACGAAATCAGGAAGAAGAGGTAGTGGGGCAAGGAGAAGAGTGGTGGAAGAAAAAATAACACACAAATAATCACATATTCTATGAAGTCTAGTTACGTATTTATTTTCATCGTTAAAAGCCCATTTAAAAAATGCTTTCACTGGAATTTTTGTTACCAGTGTTAACAGAGTAAACTGGTATTGATGCAGAATAAGCAAATCAACGTAAATACTATTATTCATATTTTATGTGGACTGGACATTACTTTTTTCTATCAGCTTTAGATATCAGAATATTGAGTTTTGAATTCTTACAGGCAACTCCACAGTATGCCAGTTATATAAAAAAAAAACCCCACAAATGGTGTTCTAAGTTGAAAATGAAACAAATGTTCCCTCTACCTACTACACAAGGATAAAGCAGGACGCTAAGACTGAGATGGACCCCTGAAGAGTGGTGGAATGTGTGCATGCGTGTCTGTGGGTATGAAGTTCTTGAAGCACCGTGAGGTCCTATTTACTACGAAAAGCATAAGGCCAGGTTTTGGGATTTAATTTAATTCCCAGCTGTTCCAAACCCAACAGGTCATTCTTAACTCCCTTACCTTCTCCCGAATGCCATTATCACATAAAAGGAGAGGGAACTACTATAGAAAGAACACTGACGAGGAGCCTGATAATACGGTTTTGAGTCTCAGATCTCCTAAGTGTGTGACCTGGGACCATGACCACACTGAACCTCAGTTACCCTGTGTAGTCTCTAAAGCACTCCCAAGGATCACAAGGATTGAGATAATGCCTGTAATCGTGCTCTGTAACTTACATTCTACTACATAATCACAGTTGATTTTTACACTGTACATCACAGTTTAAAAATTCTCCATTATTCCATTTAGGCTTCATTAAATAAGAGATATTACCCTCATTTTATAGAAACAGAGAGAAGCTAAGTGATTTGTAAGGCACAACTAACCACAGTTTGGGGCTATTCTGCCGCCCACACCTATAGGCAACCAAAGAGTTCTTGCTACCCCTCCCCCATTGCCAAGGCACAAAATGTACCCCGTCTGCCTTCCTCCAAGAAATGCAGGTTACAAGCACATTCTCTTTCTCTAGCACCAAATGTTTAAATTTAGAAGTCTGTGGGTAAATGCCTGATCTTCAGGACAAAATGCCTTATTTGCCAAGTGACTGAAATCCTAAGTGAAAACGTGGGGAACGTACTGGTACGTGGCAGAGTGTCAAGGACGACACGCTTTCCTGCTGAACTTATTCAAGCCCCCTATTGCCTAAGTTGGCCCAATGCCTAGAAAATTAAACAAATTCAGTCAGAATTGGGGGAAAAAGCACACAAAGAAGGTTAATAGGGTCAAAGGCTTATTGGCTGGGAGAGATTTTGGCAAAAAGCCTTGAAAATAGCAGTAGACTCTGCTGGTCAATTTTTGCCGATGGCCAACAGGCAGAACTTCTGGGAGGGAACAAATATGACTGTGTGGCCTTCACCAGCCCAGAAATTCTGGGATAAAGAGACACTAGGTATGAGGTCCAAAACCAAACACTGTGCTGTACAAACCAGCAGTGCAGAAGACAAAGGGAGGAACTGTAGAAACCTATTCGGAACCGTCAATAAACTCTGCAGGTGAAAGTTGCTTCTGGTAAAGTACAATTACAGAGTAGAGCTGGTCTTGTTGGGAGATTAACCACAGAAATGAACAGGGAAGAACCATGAGAAAAAAGGGTATGGGACAATGTCTGTGGCAGTAGGAGGCTCTGCAACGAAGAGCAACTACAGGTATCCTGAAGCTCAAGGTTATCTGTGGATCTCTGCTGGTACTTGAGGCCCTCTGACATTCCTTGGCACCTCCCAACAGTCCACTCAATTTCTTAGCCAAACAAAGGGATCCCACAAAATTCTCAGTAGAGAGTGATGCGCTTTTATAAAAATTAAGCAAAGTGACATTTTAAAAGAGGCATTCACTTAAAACCGAGTGAACGAAGATATTGCTTAAAATAGCTTTTCTACTAAAAAAGGCAGCAAAAAATAAACTACTGTTATGCTTAGATGAATATTCTCCCAGAAATAGTTAAAGTTCTGAATAGAAAAGTGAAGGCTTTATTAAGATAAAAAAACAAAAGGGACTTTGTTATAGATTTAAGTATTAAAAACCTAGTACTTTCATGAACAAATTTTATAATAAAACCAATAAAGTAACATAAGTTCTTTAATACGTTTTCAGAAATTTCATTTCCTTCCCCGCTATTTCTACTGACAAGCAATGCAGAGACAAAATGAGAACTCCTTAGAAATACATTAGGCATCATCTATAAGTGCATTCTCCAAAACAAAACCCCTCTACATCCTTTTCCACAAAAACCTTAAATCTTTAAGTCACAGATATGACTTCTTAACTGGCTGCCAGTAGCCCAAGTATCCACATTATAAAACCTAACACTATGGAATAAGTTTGTATAATCAAACGTGACTCCTACATTACCAACACCCTTGTTTGCCACCCCCTTCATGAGTCTAGCACCACAACGCATATACTTTCTGTCTGGATTTCACGACTAACACCCCAAAGAACATCAATGGTAGGAAAATAGGCAAAGTTTTAAATTATAAATGGAGAGATTAAGGTAGGAAGAGAAAGGCTGACCTTCATGGATTTGATCAACACATCTCAAGGCTAGGCTGACACAGGCAGTCAAACCAGAAGTTGGTCAGGATGCTTAAGCAACCTTCTTCATGTCCATTAGAGTCACTGCTCAAATCTAGACCAGCTTCCTAAATGTAAAAGCTATGAACATAGAAAAGAAACTCTGCTGGCCTTAGAATATCACTAATCTGAGTAAATTGAGTAAAGATATTAATTTTGCTTCGGCTTTAACTGAACATAACATATAATATCTTATCAAGCAATGGAAAGCCATGAGAAAAAAAAAAAGGAAAAAAAAAAAAGAAAAAAAACAAAGAAAATTTGCTCCAGGAATAAACTAACTGCTGTTGTAAATATATACACACATCAGGAAGATTAGAGGTTTAAAGGAAGTATGAGAGACTGGCCTATCTCTGTATCCCAGCATGTCCATACGTAAATACACTGGAAACTCTGCACCAAAGCCTGCCATGTGTTACTAACTCAAGAAACAAGTTACTTACCACTGTCAGAGGAGTCTTCCTTTTTAGAGCGCATCTTTCTTTTCCTTCCACGTTTACTCTTCTTCGTTTCTCCTCCATTTTCCCCTTCTACACCATCTGGACCAGCACAATTATCAGCATGTCTTGCCATGGTATTCTAACAAAAGGAACAAAACCCTCTTTGAAAACATTACTAAAAAAGGTAAGATTAAAATTGGAAGTTCTCTTTTAGTTTAATTAAAAAAACAACCGGGGGGGCGGCGGGAAATCCTATTAAGTCTCGATGTTCTAGTAACTGCTAAATGTGTCCTGAACATACTCTCCCCATTCAGAGGAAATGGTCTCCATCTGGAGGGGGCGGGGAGAGAGACAAGGGTGGGCAAGAGAGGAGAGTTGCTCAGAAGATGAGGTTGGGTCCTCTGAGTAGGGGAGAATCAGACCAACCTCCCTGTACTGTGCAGACCTGACAAACATGGCCCTAAGTGAAGATCCAGGACAGAACTGTTAAAAAAAAGTACTGAGTTCCCGGGACTTCCCTGGTGGTCCAGTGGCTAAGATTCCACACTCCCAACACAGGGGGCCTGGGTTCGATCCCTGGTCAGGGAACTAGATCCCACATGCCACAAACTAAGAGTTCACATGATGCACCTAAAGAGCCCACATGCTGCAACAAAGATCCTGCAGGCCACAACTAAGACCCGGTGCGGCCAAATAAATAAAAATATACTCAGTTCCCCATCAGTGGAAGGGTTCACACATGGACAGAAAACCTCGAGGTGGGGATGACTGACCGTTTTCCAAATGACAGTGCATCTCTATATTTATAACCTCAGTGGAAAAAACTGCCCTGCTTTGCAGTGGAAGCTCAAGAACGTGGTATCAAGAACTGTAAGACAGGAAGTAAAGTTCTGACTCTTACCCGGCGGGTAAATGTTTTCCCACACTTAGAACAGACGAAGGCCGCGGGGACAAAGTTGGGGTCATGATAGCGTTTGAAGTGCATGTCAAGGAGCTGTTTCTGGCGGAAGGTCTTGTCGCAGTGGCTGCAGGCATAAGGCTTCTCCCCGGTGTGGGTGCGCTTATGCATGATCATGTGCCTCTCCTGAAAGAAAGTGGGGTGGGGGAAGGTCTCAGAGCCTGTCCTAGGGCTGCTACCCCAGCTACCATCTGTGTGCGTGTAGCTGACAAGACCTTTCTCTCCCAAGGGTCTAGGCTCAAAACTGCTTATTGAGAGGATAAAGTTAACCATACTGGGGTACAAAACTGCTTCCCAAAATCCTAGCACAGATACGCTCACTCCTGCTGGGCTGCTTCTGTACATCACTCCCAAGCATCAGGCCCCAGGACCAGATTCTGCCCTTCTCTCAAGTCCTGGACTTACTTCCCATGGTTTTGAGAAAAGCTAGCAGTCTGCCTGGAGGGGGTGGAGGGTGGGGGAAGGTGTGACTGAATAAAACTGTCAGTTGGAACCAGACATGATACAATCGAGAAGCAGGACCTTTGGTGA
Organism: Balaenoptera physalus; assembly: GCF_965194825.1. Lineage (NCBI taxonomy): Eukaryota > Metazoa > Chordata > Mammalia > Artiodactyla > Balaenopteridae > Balaenoptera > Balaenoptera physalus. Next base: position 49,314,301 of record NC_138900.1, on the reverse strand, counting down.
CAATCTCACAAACCACAGTTTGAAAATATTATCCTTAAAAATAGTCACCATACAAGGTATATAAAAACCCTCTGATAAAACCTAACACTAATGGGACATCAACCGTTTTCTAACTATGAAGGGCTCTACCTGTCTGCAAGCGTAATCACACTGATCACACTTAAAGCGCTTCTCATTCTTGTGTGACTTCTGGTGCTGGATGAGGGCATAGCGCTCATGAAATACAGCATCGCAGTATCGGCATTTCTTGCCCTGCTCAATGTAGGAATGCTGCTTTCGCAAGTGGACACCTGAAAGCAAAATACAAAGCGCAGTCCATCTTGTGAAAACACAAACAAGCATTTCAAAGAGTTAAGAATACATTTCTTTCTGCTTCTTAAAATAATTACTCTGGCTGCTATACAGAAAGCGAATAAAAGGAGTAACAGACGTGGGGAGACTAGTGGAGACGTTGAAACTGGAGAGGTGAAAGAAGGTGGTGGTTTGGATAAAGGAGATGGCAGTGGGTACGGAGGGAAGGAGAAGAACTGATGAGAGACCTAAGAAGTTGAATCTACAGGATTGAGTGACTGGCCAGAGAGTGAGGAAGAGAAAGGTGGGTATCAGGAATGACATCCAGGTTTCTGGCTTGGAAAACTGAGCAGATGGTGGGGCCATTTACTGAGACAAGGAATAGTGGGACAGGGCTGAAGCCCAAGCTGTGTTTATCTTTGGGGCGAGGGGGTAAAGGGGTTTTAGACCTTCAGTTTTGGACATGTTGAAGTTGAAATGTCAACAATATCAAGTAGGGATAGGGATGGCAAGGAATAGATGGTTACATAAGCCTAAATCAAAGGACAGATTTGGAGTAGGATTTGAGTGAGACCAAGAGAACTGATGAAATCACTAAGGCAAAGAAAGAAAAAGAGTATGGGTCATGCCTTAAGAAACCTAACAGTTAAGGCCAGTGAGAGGAAAAAGGATTAAAACAAGAGAAGGTTGAGAAGGATCAGTCAGAGAAATCAGAAGAAAACCAACAGGATGTAGTGCCATGAAAGCCAAAGGAAGACAGTGTTTTAAGGAGGACGGTGCAGCCGGCTATGAAGAATGATGCTAAGAGATCAAGGCAGATGGGGAGTTGAACGTTCCCTACATTCTGCCATGTGGGGTCATTGGTGATCTTAGTCAGAGTCACTTTATAGAGTGGTGGGTATAAGCCAGATGGGAAGGAAACTAGAAGCTGAGGAAGAGAGGACTGTGAGGGATGTAACTCATGAGCATTGGCTAGGAAGGAAATAAGAGTTAAACCTAGAAGGGAAAGACTTTTTTTTTAAAAAAGACAAGAGAGATGTAAGCACGTTTAGAGTTGAGGCGAAAGATTAAGGAGTGAGAACATGAAAACGAAGGTAAAGATGCGATACCTGACCACGTAAAGGCTGCCAAGAACACAGGAGAGTGGGATCAGGGCAAAGGGACAGGCCACAGACAAGAAGAGTGACACAAACTCTCTAGTAGCAGATGGGGAAAGAGGATGAATGCAGGTAGGTTTACACATCTGGTAACAGGAAATGTGAAGTTTCAATCTGTTGCCTTTATTTTTTTGTGAAGTAGGAAAAGAGGTTACATACTGAGACCAGGGAGGCAAAGAGAAAAGGGAAGGAAGATTAGAGGTTTAAAGAAAGTTAACAATGATTTATCCTACTCTGTCATGGAACCTCCCACATCGCAGGCACCCAAACATTTGTGGAATGAATGAATGCATGGACAAACTCACTGAGGAGAATGGGAGCACAACTGATGAGGACAAACAGCTGGATTACTCAGGAGCCCAGCTGCATTTGGGATCATGAATTTATGGTGCTACCAATCTGCTCAAACAAGGTAATATCACATCACACTTAAAGAGGGCCTATTCTGGGGAATGGAAGTAAGATAAGGGAAAGGAATGGCTCACTTTTAACTCTCTACACATGTTCACTATATGAAGGCCTTTTATACACACATATATTATTCCAAATAATTTTTAGGCCTCAACTTTCCCCTTCTGGTCCTCAGATAGAGACTTAATAGTTAAAGATTTTCTTTCATACATTCTTATTAAATACTTACAATAATGATTCTGTAAGGTAGGAATTATTCTTATACATCAGTTAAAAAAAAAAAAAAGACTCAGAGCAGTAAGTATTTGAAGGTGAATCGTGATTCTGGCAGGTCTGTCAAGATTCTCCATGCTTTCCTGTGTCCCAAAGTGATGAATCTTAATTATTGGATATTAGTGTGAAATCAGACCAGCTTTGGGGAACACAAACTTGTTTGGGAATAGTTTTGGGAGATAACTATTATTTGACAGCTCCTAGGCAATTAAGTGCCTCATAAAGAGCTCGTTATGCAGGGTCTAAGAGGTATCATGCAAGAATAAAACACTCAAGGTTTTTATTTGCATCATGAAAGTGAATAACTTAAAAAAATTTTTGAATAATTCAAACAGTGGCCTAACAGCTCACACACTGCCATGAGATATTACTGGTTTAGGTTTTAGTTTCTATACGGTGAGAACAGTAAAACTCTTTCATTTACCTGAGGACAGTACCTCTTAAGTTTTTCTAACAAAGTCCTTTCAAGAGCAGAGTAGGATGAACACATGACCCACTGGATCTTATGTGGAGCCCAAAGTCCTCTACTTCAAGCTCACAGTTTCATCTTAAAAACGTTAGTCCGTCTATATTGAACGTTTGTTCAATATAGTCATATTAATGTAAAAATGTTTTTTAAGACGCCAGCTCAGTTGTATAACTTTACTCAAAACCTTCTGAGTATAACCAATGCTGCAGAAAGACAGGCCAAGTTTATGCTGTGGCTCAGTATGCTCCTGATATGACCTGGGTACTTATGTACTCCACTGTGTGAGAAACAGCTCTAGAGGGTTCGAGAGGATTCAAGTCCAGCTTTGCCACTCATAAGCTGTGTTGTGCAGCTTTGGTCAAGACACCTGTTCATCATCTATAAAGCTAGAATATACCTTGATGACTTCATATGGTAGTTGTGAAGATCAAATGAGTAAAGAAGTAAAACAAAAGTAAAAGACAACCTGTAAAGTACAATTTACCTAAGTTTATATTATTATTATTATTCAGGGAGTAATGCATTTTGGATAGAGAACAGACTGGGGCAATATTTTTACCTCTTTTAAATAATAAAAACAAAGGGATAAATCCAGGTGACCTTATCTTTAAGAATATGGGTCATAGTAAGGGACTTCCCTGGTGGTGCAGTGGTTAAGAATCTGCATGCATGCCAATGCAGGGGACATGGTTCGAGCCCTGGTCCGGGAAGATCCCACATGCCGCAGAGCAGCTAAGCCCACGAGCCACAACTACTGAGCCTGTGCTCTAGAGCCCACAAGCCACAACTACTGAGTCTGCATGCCACAACTACTGAAGCCCGCATGCCTAGAGCCTGTGCTCCGCAACAAGAGAGGCCACTGCAATTAGGAGCCCACACACCACAACAAAGAGTAGCCCCCGCTCGCTGCAACTAGAAAAAGCCTGCACGCAGCAACGAAGACGCAACGCAGCCATAAATAAATGAATAAATAGGTAAATAAATAAATAAATTTATTAAAAAAAAAAAAAGAATATGGGTCATACTAAAATTTCTACCACCAAACTCTGCCTCTATATAAACTCTAGCTTAATTACACACAGAAATATAGCTATCACCAAACCAATAAAACAGTCCCATTACCTAGAGGAAGTACAAATATTGTGAAAAAAACCTGAAGTGAACTGACCTTAGTTCGAACCATACTATGTCACTTCCCTATTTGGGGGCTTTAATTATACTGTTTTCTCTCATTACAGCTGCCATTAATTTATAGATGAGCTATAATCAGGAAAGAATCTTGTAGCTTAGCTTCAGTAAGAGAAAGAAGAGAGAAGAAAGTATCACTAGCATCTAAGCACTGACTTTTATTAAACAGCAGGCCATTCACATTCACAAAACTTACATGAAGGAAGAAGTTAATTTGTGATCTCCATTATTTTCAAAAATTTGTCAAAATATATTTTTCATTTGCCACTAGTTAATTTACTTACCCAAATCACTTTTTCGGGCTATGACAGTGTCACAGTGGGGACAGTGAAATTTGGCCACATTTTCTGTGTGCTTCTGTAAAATGTGCATCTTCATGGTACCACTTTGGGTAAACCGTGCATGACAAATATAACATTCATAAGGTTTTTCCCCTTAAAAGGAAATACAAAATGAACAACTTAGATGAAATAACTGAATACTATCATATAATTGGAGGGTAATCCAGGTGGCAGATGTGCTAATCCACAGAGAATCTACAGCTCTTAATTTAGGAAGGATGAGGCTCAGGCCCACTGCCTGGCTCATGCCTATCTTTAGAGATGGAAAAGAAGTCCCAAACTATGGCCACCACCTCTGCTTTGCCCAGCTCTGCCACGGAGTCCTTCACATTTTAGTAAGAATAGTTCCTACAGCAGTACTTACCTTTGGGGGAAAGCAGACGGGATGACAGGAGGACCTGCAAGATTTTCTTTTTAGGAAAAGAGAGTACTTTGGAAAACTGACGAGTTGGGTTACTTACGTAACCTACCCAGACTTCTTCTAACAGTGAAAACTTTCCATTCTCCAATGTATATTCAGAGCAATGAATTCCAAAGATATGCCAGAGAAGCATTTGTCAATTATATACTACTCTCATGCCAGCTTCCATTTGTGTAACTAATAGGGGCATGTGGTGGTTCACAGGGTCCCACAGGATCCACTAAAAAGCGGTTCATTAATACGAGGAAGGGAGAAGTCCTACCTGAATGGGTTCTCATGTGCCTTTTCAGCTTGTATGTGTCCCTGCTGGCATAACTGCATAAGCTGCACTGGAAAGGACGCTCTCCAGTGTGAGAGCGAATGTGACGTTTTAATTTGCTGACCTGAAACACAAAAGCAACCGAACCTCTTAAACTTTTGTTAACATAGACTGTGACATGAATACTGTGGGTCAGGCACAAAAGCTTATTTTTTGGACACTGCAGTTCATAATACAGAAGAAGTCTAAAAGATAGTATTTCTTCCTCCTCATTATTTGTAACTGTTGCCTCTCAAATCCCTATCATAATCCAAGGGAAGAGGGTAAAATGGATAGGGGCATAGATGACTCAAGATGGGCTATTATTACCTGTAAGGCTGGGTGATAGGTACATGGGGGTGTATTATACTAGTCTATCTACTTCTATATATGTTTGAAATTTTCCATAGTAGTTTTAAAATAATCTATGCTTATTTATGGATCAATTTTCTAACAAATTTTGAATCCAAGTTAATAAATGCATTTTAATTCCCTTAAGTCTCTCTTCCTATCATCAGCACCTCCCTGAGAGGCCAGGCGCCAGGGGCCTCTCACCTTCCTCACTATGGACTTATGCTTTTCATCTTTTATTAAGTACCTTTCCAACAAAACAGTGACTTTCAAACTTGACTCTAAGAAGTGTTTTGAACACTAATGTTTCCTTTGAAAATTTTAAAAAGTGTCCCAATTTTTACATTAAAATCTCCCTGTACTTCTAAGTGCTATATAGTAAAATTCCACACACTGTAAGGCTAAAGAATGGTCCCAACAGCATTACTGAATAATTCTCTTTCCAAAACTTGCCTATTTATCATATATTAAATTCCTATATACACAGGGATCTATTCTTTTTCAACAAACTATTTGTTTATTCCTGCTCCAACATCACACTGTCTTCATTTACCATATAGTTTTCAAACAGCCGATAGCACAAGCCCCTCATTCTTTTTCTTGTTTTTTAAAATTTATTAATTTATTTATGGCTGCGTTGGGTCTTCATTGCTGCGTGCGGGCTTTCTCTAGTTGGGGCGAGTGGGGGCTACTCTTCGTTGCGGTGTGCAGACTTCTCATTGCGGTGGCTTCTCTTGTGGAGCACGGGATCTATGCGTGCAGGCTTCAGTAGTTGCGGCACGTGGGCTCAGTAGTTGTGGCTCACAGGCTCCAGAGCGCAGGCTCAGTAGTTGTGGCGCGTGGGCTTAGTTGCTCCATGGTATGTGGGATCTCCCCGGACCAGGGCTCAAACCCGTGTCCCCTGCATTGGCAGGCGGATTCTTAACCACTGAGCCACCAGGGAAGCCCAAGCCCCTCACTCGTTTTTCAAAATTTTCTTAGTCATTCATATTTAGTCTTCCAGTCGAAATTTAGAATCAACCTGAAATGTGTATTTATTTATGTCCTTTGGAAAATTTTGAGACGTTTTCTTCTTACAGGTAGGTATCAGATGTTTTTTGCTGTTCAGTTTATCCCTAGGTCATTTTATTGCTGTTAGGGTTTGAACCTGTTTCCTACTATTGATATTGTATAAAATAAGTCACTGATTCTTTTGTATTTATCTTGGATCTGACCACCCAAATGAACTCTTACTGCTTTAGGTTTTTCAGCCAATACTCTTGAATTTTCTGTGTAAGCAAATATGTCTGCAAGACATGACAGTTTTGTCTTTCCATTTATAATTCATTTATTATTTTATACTATTAGCTAGGATTTCCAATACAATGTTGAAATGGTAACAGTAGGAATGGAAATCTTGTTCCAAAGTTTAATGGGAATACTTCCAGTGTTTCAGAGTTAATTAGGCTCTAGTTGCAGCGAGCGGGGGCTGCTCTTTGTTGCAGCGTGCGGCCTTAGCTGCTCCATGGTATGTGGGATCTCCCCGGACCAGGGCCTGAACCAGTGATCCCTGCATTGGCAGGCAGATTCTTAACCACTGCGCCACCAGGGAAGTCCCTAAAGATATTTTTTTCTACTCTTGACTTGCTAGAACTCTAAACAGTAATAAGTATTAAATTTTATGATTTTTCAATAATCTATAGAAATGATATGGTTTTTCTTTAATCTCTCAGTGTAGTACACACCAATAATATCCTAATGCTGAATTATTCTTGCATTTTAGATACATTCTATTTAGTAATCACTTATTTTAAAATCTATTACCAAATTTGGTTTGTTAATTCACTTAGAATTTTGGCTTTTCTGTGAGAAACAGAAACAGTTTTCTTTTTGGAAGTATCCTTATCCAGTTTTGGTAACAGGGTAGCCTCAAATAATAAAGGTGATATATATATATATATGTGTGTGTATATATATATATATATATATATATATATATATATATATATACATACATATACACACACACACACATATATACACACACACACACACACACACACATATATATATATACACACACACACACACACACAAACACACACATACATATAAAGAAAGAAAGCAACCAAGCAAGCAAGCTACTTAGCTAGCTAGCTGCTGGGCCGTAGTTGCAGCACGTAGGATCTTAGTTGCGGCACATAGGACCTTCATTGTGGCACGAAGGATCTTTTAGTTGCAGCATGCGGGATCTTTTAGTTGAGGCATGTGGGATCTAGTTCCCTCACTAGGGATGGAGCCCGGGCCCGCCTGCACTGGGAGCGCAGAATCTTAGCCACTGGAGCACTAGGGAAGTCCCTAAAATCTTCCATTTTTAAGTGCTCTTGGTATAGTTACTCATTTCTTTGAAGTTTGGTAGAACTTGCCTGTAATAATATGTGGATTAGTGCTTTTTTTTTAGATGATATTTTAAAAATTAATTAATTATATTTTGGCTGCGTTGGGTCTTCGTTGCTGCACGTGGGCTTTCTCTAATTGTGGCAAGCGGCGGCTACTCTTCGTTGTGGTGCGCAGGCTTCTCATTGCGGTGGCTTCTCTTATTGCAGAGCACGGGCTCTACATGCGCAGGCTTCAGTAGTTGCAGCACACAGGCTCAGTAGTTTCAGCACGTGGGCTCTAGAGTTCACAGGCTTCAATAGTTGTGGCGTGTGGGCTCTAAAGCGCAGGCTCAGTAGTTGTGGTGCATGGGCATAGTTGCTCCGAGGCATGTGGGGTTGTGGTGGGGTCTTCCTGAACCAGGGCTCGAACCTGTGTCCCCTGCATTGGTAGGCAGGTTCTTAACCACTGTGCCACCAGGGAAGTCCCTACTGCTCCTTTTTGTTTTTGTTTTTGGTTGCAGGTCTTAGTTGCGGCATGCATGTGGGATCTAGTTCCCTGACCAGGGATCGAACCTGGGTCCCCTGCACTGGGAGCACTGAGCCTTATCCACCACGCCACCAGGGAAGTCCCGTTACTGCTCTTTTTTTAATGGGAAAACCTTTTACACTCATTACAGTTTTTTTTTTTTTTGGTGGTGGGGAGGGAGAGTGGGAGTGCAGTAATCTAGCAAGATTTTCTATCTTGTATTAAGTCAGTATGAGGACAGTTCATACTGGAATCATGATCTTCTTCAGAGAGGAACCAACAAGGAGCTGAATACTCACTTCTACACTGGCGTAATCGCACATGGAACACTTAAATGGCTTCTCATGGGTGTGTTTGTAACGACGATGCCGCACCAATTCTCCACTAGTCACAAAGGCCATGTCGCAGTCTGGGCACTTGTGAGGACGAGTACCTAGAGAAAGGAGGGTATAACAGAAAGACAAGATCAAGGACACAGTTAATTACAGAGTTCAATGTGTGACACAACTGCTACATGAGGTTGGACCCTGGTCATCTCATCAACCCTCCCTGACAGTAGCTCCAAAAGCTATGGGTGAGCCCAGCTGACTTTACAACACTAACCCCAAAATATTAGAAACACATGCCAAACATTTAGTTTCTCTTAATTATCCATTTGAGTATGCTGCCTTTGAATACAAAATATTTTTTATCCCTATTTTGTGAATATTCTGGTCACTATGGATTAAAGGTTAATAGAAACACCATTCTGTTTCAACCCTTCTAAAAAATATACATCTTTAAACCTCAATTTTTATCAAGTACAGGCCACAGAATTAATAGTTATTTGACTCAAGATCCTTTTGCACATCAAATCTTACTGTTATTATGATTATACATATAGGGCCATTGGGCTGTCCATATTGACCCACTTTTTCTTTAAAAAAAATACAAATATAATAACATGTTTTCTATATAAATTTGGTTTGATAAGGTATTCTAGAGACTTATCAAAGGCTTTATAAAGTAATATTGCCTTTTATGTTATGTGATTTAAACAGATCATTTTCAAACATCAATATCTAATATTCTGTGATCTGAAAGTCAAATCATGGAATATTTAAATATTTTTATGAACTAATAATATACCCTCTATATTTCTTGTTTTGTTTTTTCTTTCACTGAGATAATCTTACCGTTTTTAATATGTCTTCCCATAGTAGCCCCATAACATAACATTACTTTAGTAGATCTTCTCTAGCCACTTTATATTCTGAACACTGCACTGAAAATATCATGCCCAGGTAATAATGATAATGAGGAGATAAAGCTGACAGTAGAACACAGTGCTACTACCTTCATAGGTTATTTAGAAACTAGGGACTATCTGTAATTGTGGGCTGTGGGTAAGGGGTGAACAGCAAGGTAATCTCAAACACCAAAATCAAAGGAAGGCTACTTTTGAGAATGGAATTAAGAAGAGCCATAATGTAATGAATGGGTCCAGCCATCTGCAGAAATGATTCTCCCAGAGATTGAGAAAATACTGGAGAGGGAAATGTGATTGGATATGATAGTAACTAGAAAATTCCAAAGAATGTTCATTTGCTCAATTTGCTTCTTTAGTACCACTGAGGATTAAGAGTGAAGGATAGAGTTCTTATCTATGAAAAATGTATAGTCTGGTGGTACAAATAGGTTAAGTAAAACAACGACTAACAAGAGAAGGAAAGCAACATCCATTTCTATTAGGACGAGGTAAGTTGAAAACAAAGAATTTCCAATGTTTACCTAGTATTATTTAGGGGAGAGAAAGAGGCTTGCCTCTGGTAGACATAAGCATGGCAATTAGGAAAGAAGTGGACACTGCTGTGGGACAGAAGTTTTCATCGGGTTGACCCACATGACTGCCTATGTCCCTCTGTTCAAGGTCCATGGCTCACCAAGTCACCCTTCAATTGCTACAGCATCCTGACACAGGCAAGTGCGCCCCCTAGAATGCAATACGACTGCATCTAGAAAATAAAAAGGTATATTCCTCGGCATAAACTGATTTTCTGGGCTTCCCTGGTGGCGCAGTGGTTGAGAATCTGCCTGCTAATGCAGGGAACACGGGTTCGAGCCCTGGTCTGGGAGGATCCCACATGCCGCGGAGCGGCTGGGCCCGGAGCGGCTGGGCCCGTGAGCCACAATTACTGAGCCTGCACGTCTGGAGCCTGTGCTCCGCAACAAGAGAGGCCGCGATAGTGAGAGGCCCGCGCACAGCGATGAAGAGTGGCCCCCACTTGCCACAACTAGTGAAAGCCCTCGCACAGAAATGAAGACCCAACATAGCCATAAATTAAAAATAAATAAATAAATAAAAATTAAAAAAAAAAAAAAAAAACTGATTTTCTGATATGAATCTGACTCTTGAGGGTTTCGTTAGTATGAATTAGTCCTGCCAAATCATTCCTGAATAACCAGACAGACTGAATTTCTTATTTTCAAAGCTGAGGACTAGACCATGACATGCAGTGCCCACATCAAGGCACTCCCGTTCTGGCAAGTCCTATAATGGGGCCAGCTGCTTTCATCTAGTCATATGCCCTTTCCCTAGGATTTCAAACTACCAAATAAAACATATTATTATCAAGTGTCTGGGTAGAAACTAGGTAGTTGGTGAAAAATGACCAAGTCACATTAGCAAATATACTAATGCACAGCGTACTGCTCATTGGCCCATCCCTACTTGATCACATTCATCAGACAACCAGCACATCAAATAAAAAACAAGAATCATCATATAAAACGAGGTGGAGAATCTGGATAGAGGAAAGCTATTCTGCATGAAGAACTAGGTGAAAGAAGTTTCTATTAGCACTTGCAGCCAAATGCCAACACCGAAAGTATAAAGGGCCCAGAAGAGAGTCTAAAGAGAGCTTTAGCCCATAGTCTCTCCTCTTTAGTGACCCCAGAACCTGACCACAGCCAACATGAAGCTAATATTAGAGTATTAAGTATGTGTGAACCATGAATGAATAAATGTTTGAATTGCTGGAATGGTGACTTAAATTTTCGATTCTGGGATTATGAATTATCTTCTTTGAGGTAAAACAACCAGAAACCATAGTTTTTACAAAGGTAGGATTTCACTTCTATTTCTAATGTTCTTCCTCATAGTGCCTGGCAATTACTGCCTGGGAATTTAGGGGGGGTTAGTTTTTGTCATTGTTGTTAAAACCTTAGCAACACAGTGGTGATACCTTTGGGAAATATTATAGGTTAACTACCAGAGAAAATCTTTTTCTGAATCACCATCCTTATAAAATTTAGATTATTTTCCACTAAACTTTCTTTACATTTGCCTATAACTAAGTCCATCTGCTTACAATAAATCAAGATCACAAAGAGGGTACCATAAGAAAGGACAAAAAAAATCTTCCCACTCTTATTCCCACTGGAATCAGATGATATTTAAAACCCAAGTTTAAACCTTTGCTATGCTGTAGCCCCCAACATTCTTAACCAGCACCCACCTGTGTGTGTGTTAAGGTGATTCCTCAGAAGGGTGACTGTCCTGAATGCCCTGCCACAGAGATGGCACTTGTGTGGTCTCTCATCAGTGTGACTTTTCATGTGCCGATCCAAATTTGAACGCCGTGGACATGTGTAACTGCAAAGCTCACACTGGAATGTCTTCTTTACACCTACGTGCAAAATAAAACACTTACTTGTTGCAGGGTTTCAAAGTGTTAAGATTAATCCTAATCTTAAACTTCCACAAATATATTTCATTAGCCTTTTATAACTAAAGCCAACTAAGTCACACTGAGTTATAATTATCTCATGCCACTAATAGATTTACTTCTTTCTCTTCAGGACTTAAAAAGTACTCAATCTGGAAAAACTTCTTTTAGACTGGCTTAAAAAGACTGGTGCCCACATCACAATCTTTAAAATAAATCCATTTAATGTAAAATAACCTGCATAGACACTGTGTTATGTGCTTTATCCCAAAAAGGTTTTATGAGAGTATAATGGATAAACTCATTTTACCTTTCTTTTTAATTTTTGTTGGTTTTGGAGGCTTCATGTTACCAACCACTTTCTCTGCGTTAACCTCTGACAGCAGACCTTCCTGCTGCTCTTCCTCAAAATCGTACACAGACACATCCACATCTTTGCCCTCCTCCGTGTAACGCAGTTTGCTCTTTTTGGTTTTCTTTGTTTTTTTGGCGGGTGGTTGATAGTCTGGGTCTTTTTGCCAACTAGGATCTTCCTGAGGTGGAAGTTCCCCTTGCTCTAGCGTCTCCACCTCTCCATTGGCCCCCACTTTTACCACTTGAAACCCTTCAGGCAAAGGTAAGGTGTGACATATCATGGGTTCACTTTCTGCAAGGCCCTCTTTAGACACTTCATTCTCATAAGCCCCCTGAAGTTCTTCTACTGAAGTGGTAGCAACAGGTACAGTCACGGGAACGGGTACTTGCACAAGCTGAAGCTCTCCTATGTTTATAGGCTGTTCCTCCATATTTACAACCTGCAAGGTTATAATCTGGGTATCGTCTACAGCAGCCTCTGCTTCCGGAGCAACTGCACCCTCCATTACTTCAGTCTTCATCTGAAGAAGGGTAGGATCCAGCTGTTCCATCATTACCATCTGTACACTGCTATTGACATCCTGGACCACCTCACCCCCATCAGTCTGGTTCTGGGGTAGGTGGCAAGCGTCCTCTTCTTGGCCCCCTTCCCGGCGTCTCTGGTAAGTCTTTCTCTCCTTTCCTTTAATGAAAGTTTCAGACTCTTCCACAATGGATTCAACCGCCTCACCTTCCATTTCCCCTTCCTTTATTAAGGGAGAACACAGATTATTATATAAAATAAAATTTGTCTAATTGAAAACATGTACATTTTAAACAAAAAGACCCCTGATGAATGAATTAGGCACCAGTGGTTGTTAATATTACAAAAAGACACAACAGATATTATTTACCTCCTGATGGAAGAATGGAATACCACCTATGAAGCAGTCTTGTCAAACAAAACAAAAAAATCAAACGAATCAAGCCTCTAGATCCAACTACCAATTAACAGGAAACTGGTGACAGATGATATTAAATTACACTACAGGGATGAAATTCATGAAATTCAGACTGAAGGAAACTGCAGGAATAACTACCCAGTTTCTTCTGCAAATAAATCACCAGGAGAAAAAAAAATGGGAAGGGTAGAGGGAGAACCTACAGATCAGTGGTTCTCAACCTGGGGTGACTATGCCTCCAAGAGACATCTGGCAAGGCCTGGACACGTTTCTGGTTGTCACTACTGCGGCAGGTGTGCTACCAGTATCTTGTAGATGCTCTGGCAGAGGCCAGAGATGTTACTAAACATCCTGCTATGCACAGGTCAGTCCTCCACAACAAAGAATTATTGGTCCCCAAATGTCAATAGTGCAGAAGTTGAGACACTCTGATACAGACAAAAGAGGCCTAAGAGATACAGCAATCACAGTGTATGGATCTTGTCTGGATTCTGATTCAAACCAACAAATGGTTTTAAAAAATGTCACGAGGACTTCCCTGGTGGCACAGTGCATAAGAATCCACCTGCCAATGCAGGGGACACAGGTTTGATCCCTGGTCTGGGAAGATCCCACATGCCGCAGAGCAACTTAGCCCGTGCACCACAACTACTGAGCCTGTGCTCTAGAGCCCGCGTGCCACAGCTACTGAAGCCCATGCGCTTAGAGCCGTAACAGAAGCCACCGCAAGGAGAAGCCTGCGCACCACAACGAAGAGTAGCCCCCTGCTCACCACAACTAGAGAAAGCTCACATGCAGCCACATAGCCAAAAAAAGATCCAACACAGCCAAAAATAAATACAATTAAATCTTTTTTTTTTTTTTTTTTTTTTTTTAAAAAAAGGGACTTCCCTGGTGGCACAGTGGTTAAGAGTCCGCCTGCCAATGCAGGGGACATGGGTTCAAGCCCTGGTCCGGGAAGATCCCACATGCAACGGAGCAACTAAGCCCGTGTGCCACAACTACTGAGCCTACGCTCTAGAGCCTGCGCTCCGCAACAAGAAGCCCGCGCACCACAACAAAGAGTAGCCCCCGCTCGTAGCAACGAAGACCCAACGCGGCCAAAAATAAAGACATATATTTATTAAAAAAAAAAAAGCCACAAGACAATGAGATTCAACTCTGACTGGATATTTGATATTAAAGAGTTATTCACAAAACTGGTTTAAATCTTACACATTTCTTATATCTGGCAGAGGATCTCACTGTTTTTAGCTAAATTCTCCCTTAGAAAACAAGCCACCAGTTTTTTTTGGAGTCAAAATCAGAACTTGGATCCAGACTCCAATGGTCCTGCTTGTAGCTACACACACCGCTACCTCCTGTCTCACACCATCAACTTGACATTCATGTATCTCTCTTGTCTATAAGACCATGAGTTCCTTGAGGACAGAGACCATGAAAACAAGTAGTTTTTACTCTTGAGCACTATGCCCAGGTTGGTAAGAACACAATAAATGCTAACTGAATATATAATAGAAAACAGGAAAAAAAAATCAGTTTTTTTCTGATTCACAGTTTCTGGCTCTTATGTCTTGTGAGTGCTGAGAGTACCCAGATACCTAAGAATAAAATGAGTTTGATCAATTATTTAATTCATATCAACAATCTGACTTAACAAAACTGACAAATATATAAAAGGTTAATTCAAAATTAAAATTTAAAGTGTTTTGTATTCTTGCCCTCGTCTCGAACAAAGCTTTTGCTACTTCTATTAGAGACACGTTTCTTCAATTCAGGTACCTTAACACTATCCATACTAGCAGTCAGAGAAGGCTCCCTAAGTCAGGACCACCTGTAAAGCAGTACAAAGACTAAGACTATGCAGGCCTGGTCCTGCATTCTAGGAGTTACTGTCTGACAAAAAAGACAGAATAGGTACAATGGCTCAAGGCAAAAGTGGTAGGTTTGGAGAACCCTACATAACCAGGTGTGAGATCAAGATGGGCAGGATATTTAAAGACAGCATGGTGTATGTGCACACACAAAAATTTTGCAGGGGAGGGGGTCCCTACGTAGAAAAAATATATGACGGAATTGGTTATGAGAAAGAATAAAAGAGTTAAAGAATAAAAGATTTAAAAAGCACAGGAGAGAGGAAAGGGTATAAAGAGATAGGAGAAAGATGTACTGGTTGTGACCATAGATTGGACAGTCTTGAATGACAAAATATTAAGACTATACTCGGGCTTCCCTGGTGGCGCAGTGGTTGAGAATCTGCCTGCCAATGCAGGGGACACGGGTTCGAGCCCTGGTCCGGGAGGACCCCACATGCTGCGGAGCAACTGGGCCTGTGAGCCACAACTACTGAGCCTGCGCGTCTGGAGCCTGCTCTCCGCAACAAGAGAGGCCGCGATAGTGAGAGGCCCACGCACCGCGATGAAGAGTGGCCCCCGCTTGCCACAACTAGAGAAAGCCCTCGCACAGAAACGAAGACCCAACACAGCCAAAAATAAATAAATTAATTAAGTTGAAGCAGCCCAGAGACATAATCACCACTTTAAAAAAAAAAAAAAAAAAAGACTATACTCATTTGGTTGTCAATGGGAAATCATATATGCTTTCTTTCTTTCCTTTTTTAAATTTTATTTATTTTATTTTTGGCCACACTGGGTCTTTGTTGCTGCGTGTGGGCTTTTCTCTAGTTGCAGCGAGTGGAGGCTACTCTTCATTGCGGTGCACGGGCTTCTCATTGCGGTGGCTTCTCTTGTTGCAGAGCACGGGCTCTAGGCATGCTGGCTTCAGTAGTTGTGGCGCACGGGCTTAGTTGCTCCGCGGCATGTGGGATCTTCCCGGACCAGGGCTCGAACCCATGTCGCCTGCACTGGCAGGGGGATTCTCAACCACTGTGCCACCAGGTAAGTCCCACATATGCTTTCTGAGCAGGGGAAATTAAGATTTACTTGGTTCATAAAGAAAAGTGCTTGATTTCTTCAACAAAGTGTATCCATATTTTTGCAAAAGGGAAAGATGCATGATACATATAACACCCTCTGGCTTTCAAGGCCCCTCAGTATCTGATCCCAGATAACCTATTCAGATTCATGACTTGTTGGTCTTTAGCCATTACTTTTCCCTGAATGTGTCTGCTGATAAAACAACCACACTATTATGCACTTAAAATTTTTCTCAAAATGATCCATTTCCCCAGTTGGCTTGTTAAAGCTCTTTGAGGGCAAAAGCCAGGCTTGAAGCAACCTACATATTTGGACAGATTCAGCAAACCTCACCATCTGCATGGAACAAAAACCAAGGCTAATGGAAAACCTTGTGGGTTGTTGCGTTGTCCTGATTTGTTCTGCCATTACCTGCTTTCATTAGTCCCTTATTCTCAACAACCAAGAGTATACTATTGATACAATGCTCAATGCAAAGATCTCTTACTATCTGTTCCATTAACAGTGAGGACAAATATAACAAAATGCTACCGCAGAACATGAGGGTCAAGGGACATTTGTGAAGTGCTTTATAATTTGCCTGTAAATAAAAAATGTCTGAGCATCAATGTGCTAGCATTTTTATAAGATCTTACTTATATTTCTGATCACGAAAGACTACTTGAGCCATGATCATAACTATGATTACTTTTATATAACCAATACTGTTCAGATGGGTTATTCTCAGGACAGGAATGTTCTATACTGGCACTATCCAATAGAAATATAATGGAAGCCACAAAAGTGAGCCACATATGTACCATTAAAAAATTTCCAAAAAAAAAAAAAAAAATTTCCAGGGACTTCCCTGGTAGCACAGTGGTTAAGAATCCGCCTGCCAATGCAGGGGACACGCGTTTGATCCCTGGTCCGGGAAGATCCCACATGCTGTGGAGCAACTAAGCCCGTGCACCACAACTACTGAGCCTGCACTCTAGAGCCTGCGAGCCACAAATACTGAGCCCGCGTGCCACAACTACTGAAGCCCACGCGCCTAGAGCCCGCGCTCTGCAACAAGAGAAACCACTGCAATGAGAAGCCCACGCACCACAATGGAGAGTAGCCCCTGCTCGCCACAACTAGAGAAAGCCTGTAAGCAGCAACAAAGACCCAACACAGCCAAAAATAAAGACAAATTTAAAAAAATAAATAAAAATAAAAATTTCCAGTAGCCATGTTTAAAAAGTAAAGAAACAGGTGAAATTAACTTTAGCAATCTATTTTATTTAACCCAATATGTCCAAAATATTATCATTTCAAGATGAAATCAATATAAAAAATTGAGATATTGTATATTCTTTCTTCATAAGCCTCTGAAATCTGGTATATATTTTATAGTACACCTAAATCTGAACTAGTCACACTGTAAGTTCTCAACAGCCACATGTGGTTAAGGGCTACAGTATTGGACAGCACGGTTTATACCTCTGTTATTCAAAGTATGATCTGAGGACCAGCAGCATTGGCTTAACCTTGGAACTTGTTAGAAACACAGAACTTCAGGCTCCACCCTTGACCCACAGAATCAGAATTTGCAATTTAATAGATCCCTAAGTGGTGTCATATATTAAAGTTTGAGATGTACTACTTTATACCATTACTCTTCTCACATTTTTTTAAAAATCATTTTCCAGGCCATGAAGGTCTCTGAAATTAGTACCCCAGCAAAGATGATAACTTCAATGTTGGAGTTAGGAACAGAGAAAAAGCCCCATCCACCTTGGAAACATTCTTGGAAAAGTATCAAAGGACAAAGAACAAAAAATTCACAAGCTGTAAATGTTAATGCTAGCCCTGCCACAGAATCACTACATAATCCCAGGCTATTGAGATATCCTCAATAATAAAACCGGTAGAGGGACCTCCCTGGTGGCGCAGTGGTTAAGAATCCGCCTTCCAATGCAGGGGATGTGGGTTCCATCCCTGGTCAGGGAACTAGATCCCACATGCATGCTGCAACTAAGAGTTCGCACGCCACAACTCAGGAGCCCGTGAGCCACAACTGAGGAGTCTGAGAGCCTCAACTAAGTAGCCCGCCTGCCAAAACTAAGACCTGGTGCAACCAAAATAAATTAAAAAAAAAAAAAAAACAGTGGAGGAAAAACATTTAATCTCTGAGCTCTGTGAGATTTTGTAGCACACAACAATTTGAAGAACACAGAAAAATCCATGTTGTCTCTGCCATGAATTTGAGAACTTAAAATATTAGAAATTGCTTTTAATAACCAAGTACAACCTAAAAGAGGTTACAGAATTATAAACCAGGTGAAAAAGAATTGGTACAAAGGAGTACAAATTGAAACCAACTGTGCTGCCAGGGAGTTGAGCTGACAAGAGTGTTCTCTCACTGTGAAAAAACACATGGCATAAGGTCCATGAACATCAGCATCTGTTCAGGGTCTTAAAGCAGTAGGTTCTATTTTCACAAAGAAAAATCAGACACAAAGTAGCAAGCTACCAGCCTGGCCCACACACTGACTGCTTGGAAATCCCTGCCAGCAGTGCATCCCTTCCAGCAGTGGATCCTTCTACTTAACTTCCTCCAAGGAAAAGGAGTCTATGAATCAGTAACAAACTTAATAGCCTGGACCAGGTCGCTATCCTCACTCCCTGGGGCCTGTACTCTCCTAGTTGTGTCACCCCATTAGCGGTTCTGATCCATCCCTTTCCTCCCTCTATGGACTCAGCTGTGTGTCCTGCTTTCCACTCAGTTTCTCTTGAGTCTCTCATGTTCTCTGCCTCTCTCCTTGCTTGAGTCAGGCATGCTTTCTAGGTTTTGTCAAATCTTTTTGTGGACCAACGCCATTAAAAACGGGTTTTTACATTAACTTCTGGACACAACATTTTCAGATTATTAAAGCATACTAGCCTATTTATAGAAGTCTGAAAAATGAAGCACATATAAAATTTTTTTAAAAAGTTGTTCGCAATTCCTATACCTAGAGATAATCACCTAGTATACTTTGGTGCTGTTTTCTGAGTTTTTTTCCTCTTATGGATATGTATTTTTAAATATAGATGAGATCGTGTATATGGCTCTGCTCTTAAGAACCTGTCCTTGCCCTATCTAGCTCTCTGTGGTCCCTGTGCTTGGTCTACAAGCACCATTCACCAGGAACCACACCAGCCAACCCAAAGGCCTCCCCCTCATCCTCAAACTCAGTTTCTTTGGCATATAACAGTATGAAACTCATACTCCTCCTTCATCAGCCTTTCTTCTCCCTTGGCTTCCCCTGTCTCTGAGAGCTCCTCCACCAGCCGCTCTGAGCACATCCAGGCTCTGTTCCCTTCTCCGTAGCCATTCCGTTCACTAGCCTTTTTACTTCAGCTGTCTCCACCCAAATCCACAAGCGCAATCCCCCAGTTTCACTGCCTAAAGGATCTCCTCTCATGTGAGTGTTTGGCTGTCACCTTCAACTCAATGGCACTGGATAAGGAATAAAGAAACCTGGGGAATTTCCTGGCGGTCCAGTGGTTAGGACTCAGCGCTTTCACTGCTGTGGCCTGGATTCCATTCCTGGTGGGGCAACTAAAATCCCGCAAGCTGTGAGGTGCAGCTTAAAAAAAGAAAAGAAAAGAAAGAAACCTAGATTCTAATCCTTAATCCAACCAAATGAGCTTGGCACATGGGTTAGTCCTCTGGGCTGCAGTAGCACACAAAAAATGGAACTCTGAAGACCAGATCCTTCCTGTATTCTCTACCATCTTGGTGAAAAACTGAAGCTTAGGAACACTTATTAAAAAATCATTCTATCAACTTATGGGTAGAAGATGGGGCAGGAGGAGGTTCCCTCAGACTGAGGCAGAGTGAAACTGGCACATGGGGGTGAGGGAGCTGGAAGAGAGGAAACTGGTATTTGAGCACCACCCTGCCCTTGCTCACCACTATTCTCTCACTGTGAAAAAAACACATGCTGACTGGTTGAGTGGGAGGATACCAAGGCCCCCGAGGTCAAGGCCCCTGAGGTCTGCCTATGCTCCTACACTACCAGCCTGGCCTGAATCCTAGGGGAACCTGCTGGATCAGCCTTCCCCCTCTTGCCTGTCAGCTCTATATTGCTCAGATCTTTTTATCTTAAAACTCCCCTTAACCCCTCTTGACAATTTAGCATCTGCCATCTCCGTATTCCCCCACACTCAACCTCACACCAGCTGTCTCTATACCTTTACTTCTCTTCCATGCCTCAGTTCACCAGTCTGGTTTCTGTTCCCCAATACTCTACTGAACTGCTCTGAAGCCAGCAATGGCCCTTAACTGGTAAATCCAAAGGAGACTTTTCTGTCCTTATCTGACTTGACCTCTCTGTGGAATTCAGCATCCTATTCTAGGCTTTATCCCAGAATTATGCCAGACCATCAGAAAGCTGCGTATACTTGGGTCACATGGTCTTATCCCCTACAGAACTTGCTTTCACCAAGTTTTGTTTTAGCATTATGCCTTTGGCTTACACTAAAGTATACATGGGAGAAATTTCATTTGGAGTTACATGCTTAGAAAAGCTTTGCTTCAACTAAGGAATTTTTTTCTTTCATTGTGAGACCTATGTAACAGGATCATGTTACCATTACTTTAGCTGGCCACACCCTAATAAATCTTTTTCCTCTCAAACTATGTAGTAACCTTTTATTCTAATTTGTATTTTCTGGGGTTTTGACTTTATATCATTTACCATTTGTATTTTCTATACATTTCTTCAAATTCTTTGTGGAACAAGATGAGCTATAAATAAACTTGAAATTGTATACACATATATATTTAATAGAAAATACAGAAAAACATAGAAATACAAAGTTGTAACAATCTTTAACATAACCTCAATTCAAAATTTGAAGACCTATTTGAAGATCACAAAACTCTTCCAGGAGGCATAAAAGACCTCACTAAATAGGGACACTACTATCTATATCCATGATCAGAAAGGCCAAACATTGTAAAGATGTTAATTATTTCTAGTTCATTTAATCTTCAAAATCTCTGAAAAATAAACAAGATATTGAGGATAGCAATAAAATTTCTGAAAAATGAACGCTACTTTTTTTTTTTTTGGCCACACTGGGTCTTCGTTGCTGTGTGCTGGCTTTCTCTAGTTGCAGCGAGCTGGGGCTACTCTTCGTTGCGGTGCGCGGGATTCTCATTGCGGTGGCTTCTCTTGCTGTGGGGCACGGGCCTAGTTGCTCCACGGCATGTGGGATCTTCCTGGACCAGGGCTCGAACCAGCGCTGCCTGCATTGGCAGGCGGATTCTTTAACCACTGCACCAAGGAAGTCCCCAGAAGGCCATTTTTTATTTCCAAATATTAACATAGCATAAAGCCACAATAAGTAATACAGTATAGTACTGTCACTATCACAGCCAGCTAATGTAAACAGAGAATCCAGAAAAAACTCCTAGCATATAAAAAGTTGTCAGTTTAAAATTAGTGGGGGAGGTCTTCCCTGGTGGCACAGTGGTTAAGAATCCACCTGCCAATGCAGGGGATACAGGTTCGAGCCCTGGCCCGGGAAGATCCCACATGCCGCGGAGCAACTAAGCCTGTGCGCCGCAACTACTGAGCCTGTGCTCAAGAGCCCACAAGCCACAACTACTGAGCCCGTATGCCACAATTACTGAAGCCCGCGTGCCTGGAGTCCGTGCTCCACAAGAGAAGCCACGACAATGAGAAGCCCGCACACTGCAACGAAGAGAGTAGCCCCACTCACCGCAACTAGAGAAAGCCCATGCACAGCAACGACGACCCAACACAGCCAAAAATAAAATAAATAAATAAATAAATAAATAAATAAATTTTTAAAAAACAACAACAAAAACAAAAAAATAAAATTAGTGGGGGAAAGAGGATTATTTGATAAAAGGTACCAGAAAGCGCTTCCCTGGTGGCGCAGTGGTTGAGAGTCTGCCTGCTAATGCGGGGGACATGGGTTCAAGCCCTGGTCTGGGAAGATCCCACATGCCGCGGAGCGACTAGGCCCGTGAGCCACAGTTGCTGAGCCTGCGCGTCTGGAGCCTGTGCTCCGCAACAAGAGAGGCTGCGATGGTGAGAGGCCCGCGCACCGCGATGAAGAGCGGCCCCCGCTTGCCACAACTAGAGAAAGCCCTCGCACAGAAACGAAGACCCAACACAGCCATAAATTAAAAAAAAAAAAAAAAAAAAAGGTACCAGAAAAACTATAAATACTTGGAACACAATAAGTTATAGCTTTAATCCATCTGGAATATATTCTGTTGTCAGAGATAAGGAGAGACGTTAACAAAAACACAAAAAAGACATGGGAGTTCCCAGGCGGTCCAGTGGTTAGGACTCCGCGCTGCCACTGCCAAGGGCCCAGGTTCAATCTCTGGTCAGGGAACTGGGATCCCACAAGCCACACGGCCACACACACACAAAAAAAGACAAATCCAAACACCAAACTTGAAATAAGATATAGGTGAGTGACCTTCTGATCTCAGAATAAGGAAGGCTTTGTGTTTAGATTTCTAAGTAATAGAAGAGCCTAGAGGAAACTGTTGAAATTTTGACCACCTTAAAGTAAAAATAAATAAATTTTTTTGTAAAAACAAAAACATGTTGAATAAAATGGCCAACAAGAAAATATATTTGCAGCATATTATGACAAAGGATTAATACTAATATCCTTATTATATAAGTAATTGTAAATTAAAAAAAAAAATTTCTTTATTTTATTTTCAGCTGCATTGGTTCTTCATTGCTGCACACGGGCTTTTCCTCTAGTTGAGGCGAGCGGGGACTACTCTTTGTTGCGGTGCGCGGGCTTCTCATTGCAGTGGCTTCTCTTGCTGCAGAGCACCGGCTCTAGGCGTGCGGGTTTCAGTAGTTGTGGTGCCTGGGCTCAGTAGTTGTGGCTCGAGGGTTCTGGAGCGCAGGCTCAGTAGATGTGGCACACGGGCTTAGCTGCTCCACGGCATGTGGGATCTTCCCGGACCAGGGCTTGAACCCATGTCCCCCGTATTGGCAGGCGGATTCTTAACCACTGTGCCACCAGGGAAGTCCCCAGCAATTGTAAATTTTATAAGAAGAAGACAAATACCAAAAGAGAAAGCTGGGAAAAGGACACAAGTAGATCATTCAAAGAAATACAAATGGCAGATGAATAAGAAAAAAAAAAACAAACAACCAAATCTCCTAAACATTAAGAGGAATACAAATTAAAATAATGTGACAGCATTTTACCTCTATTAAACTGTTAAGGCTGTTTTAAAGGATAACTCCCAATGTTGGTCAAGGTGCAGTGAAATGAGCGAGGTAACTCACAGATACAGAGAACAATCTAGTGGTTGCCAGAGAGGAGGTGAGTTGGGGGGGATGGGCAAAAAAGGTGAAGGGGACTAGAGGTACAAACTACCAGTTATAAAATAAATGTTATAAAATAAATGTTACAGAGAATAAAAAATATTAACTTTGTATGGTGTGCAATCTAAAAAAATAACGAATCACTATGTTGCACACCTGAAACTAATATAATGTTGTAGGTAAACTATACTTCAATGAAAAAATCCAAAAAAACCAGCAAGGTAACTGGTGATATGAATCAAGAATTTTAAAAATATTCAAATTACTGTGATCCAATAATTCCACTTCAGACTTTATGCCCAGAAATAATCAGAGGACTTCCCTGGTGGCTCAGTGGCTAAGAATCCGCCAGCCAATGCAAGAGACACGGGTTCAAGCCCTGGCCGGGAAGATCCCACATGTCATGGATCAAGTAAGTCCATGAGCCACAACTACTGACCCAGCGCTCTTAAAGCCCACGAGCTACAACTACTGAGCCCGCGTGCCACAACTACTGAAGCCCGCATGCTTAGAGCCCGTGCTCCGCAACAAGAGAAGCCACTGCAATGAGAAGTTCATGCACCGCAACAAAGAGTAGTCCCCGCTCACCACAACTAGAGAAAGCCCGTGCGCAGCAACGAAGACCCAACACAGTCAAAACTAAATACTAAAAAAATAAATAAATTTAAAAAAAAGAAATAATCAGAGATGAATACGAAGATTATAAGGACATTATTAATCAGAGTGAATAATTATAAACAACCTAAAAGTACAACCACAGGGGAATAGTTAAATTTGGTAAATGATGATACATCCACGAAACAGAACATTATGCAGATATTAAAAATCATGTTGTAATATAATCCTTATATGAGGAAAATGCTTGTTTCATAGCTAAAAAAAAAGGGGGTGGGCAAGAGGAGAAACAGAATGGAATAGTCATTAAGAGCTTAGGCTTTCCAACCAGAGACCTGCATTCCAAATCTGGTTCTTCTACTTACTAGCAGTGTGGCCTGGAGTGAGACATGCTACCCTTCTGTGCCTCAGTACCCTTTCCTACAAAACAAAGATAATAACCGTATCCATTTCACTGGCTGTCATAAAGATTAAATAAAACAATGCAGGCAGAGCCTGGCTACTGTGCTCCTCTGTATCCTTATAGGTCACCCCAGAAGGCAATGAACACATGTTAGCTTAACATATGACCTTTCTGTTTCTTAGAATTCTAATCACAAACCTTGGATAAATTTTCCCCACAAAAATGACTTCTCTGTAAACTACCAATTATCTGCAGAATGAAGGTAGCAACCAGTTGACAGAATCTGGTAACTGATCAAATCCAGGAATGAAAGAGAAAAAGAGCCAAAAAGGAACAAAACAGCCTCCCAGGCTGGTCTATCTTACTATAGTAAGTCTGTCCAGCATATTGCTGCCAGACTAAATCTTCCTGAAATGCGGCAGAAAAGCTCATGAGGATTGAGGGTTACTCAATCAACTCCGAACTCTTTGGCTTCGATCCCAGAGTTCTGTATGACTTGTTACCATCCTTTCGACCCATCCAACCTCACCTTTGGGGTATCTCCCGCACAAGAGCCTACTGTCTTGTCCCCGCCAGGTCAAGTTATCCCCTACTCAAAGTCTTCTCAACCTTGACCAGTGCAGACTGAACTCTAATTTATTTGTTTCATTTTTGTTATTTTGTTTGTCTGTAATATACTGTTCTATGTATCTGTCTTTTCCCCTAATAGACTATTAGCTCGTTAAGGGCAGGAACTATGCCTTTTACTTCTGAATACTCTACAGCAATGAACACAAAAACAGTGTTAGGTAAGCAGCAGACATTCAATACTGGTGTCACTGTCATATGAAACATGTATAAATGGTTCCTGCACATGACAAAAGCAGGAAGAGAACATGGAAAAACAAAACCTTGTTGTATGCTACGTGGAAGGTTAACTATATGAATTTATATCCTTTATTGCTATGCTTGTATCATTTCTCAAATAGAAAATAATAAGTCTTAACAACACAAGTATAGGTTTAAGATTTTAAAAATCCTGCCACAAAAATAAAAGCTAATTGTGAATACACTAATTTTTGAAGATGTTAAGACTTAGTAATTTATCACCTGATTATGTGGCTAGATAGCAAATGTGTCAGGTTATTTCTCAAAGGAAAACAACCAAAATAACCTTTCATACTCACTAGTTCAGAGTTTAGTCATTTGGGGACACTGGTTATTATAAAATATATGTGTACTAAGAATAACACATGTGCATTGAGAATAAGACAGTAGAGAAGGACAATTTCCAGAAGTCTGCTTTATAAATAAAATCACCAAAACTTTTTAATACACTTTTTTTTTTTTTGTGGCTGTGTTGGGTCTTCGTTTCTGTGCAAGGGCTTCCTCTAGTTGCGGCAAGCGGGGGCCACTCTTCATCGCGGTGCGCGGGCCTCTCACTATCATGGCCTCCCCCTTGTTGCGGAGCACAGGCTCCAGATGCGCAGGCTCAGTAGTTGTGGCTCACGGGCTTAGTTGCTCCGTGGCATGTGGGATCTTCCCAGACCAGGGGTCGAACCCGTGTCCCCCGCATTAGCAGGCAGACTCTCAACCACTGCGCCACCAGGGAAGCCCTAATACATTATTGTTGTTCTCTACCGGGAAAACAGATAGCTAAAACCCCAACTTATTTCCTGGAGCAGATCAGAAGACTGTCTACACTCTTGGCAAGAAACAGCAGCCCCAACTCCCCACTGAGATTCCATAAGCCACAGCAATTCTGAAATAGCCTAACATGGAGGTCACCTAACAACTTGCCTTCAGACTGCTCAATACAAAACATCAGACATCATTAGAAGGCAGAGAAGAGAGGAGACACCTTGTAGCTTTCTCTTTTCTACATCTTTAAATTAGAAGAATGTTTTTACCCAGGAGACTGAAAAACCTAGTTCAGTATTCTGACTGCAGAGGATGCTAAGTGCCATTAGGACAAGGGGAAAAAAAAGGAATTACAAATAAGTAACCAGTTTCTCCTGAGAATGAAAGGAAAAGCTGACTTTTATTAGATGCAGAACACTAGCCAAAAATAACAAAAATTATTTACCCTTTTGGAACAAAAGTTAGGTTTAAAAAGTCAAATAAAATAACCATTTTACTCTACTATTCCTGAAAATATATACATCATCATCTTATCTGAGAACTTAAGATAACTCAAAGCAAAGTATCATGCTGATTAATACTGAGTACCAGGAAAGTTGCAGACTACCGTAAAGAATGGAGAGGAGCTGAGTGGAAAGGATGACTCAGTCTGAGAAGCAGAAAAACATTAGCGAACATTTACTTCAGGGTGACTGGAAGCGGAAGCAGCCTTTATCTGAAGTAGCACTCACCTACTCAGTCACATGTACACCTTTCTCTTCCCTGTTGTGTGCCATTAACTTTAATAAGAACAGATGGGGCATTTGGGGGAGGGGGGAGAAGTAATTAAAAGGGAAATAAAATTGTATCTCTTTTAAGTAAAAGAGGTTAAGAGCACCCCAGTTTTTAACCCACCTTCTCCCCATTTGTTAATATTAAAAGATGCAGTGAAAGCAAAACAATGATTCTAACAGCTACTTGAAAATATCTATTTATGGAGAGCTTTGAATCTAGGAAATAAGGAAATACATACATACTAATAAAATATTTGTAATTGCAACATTAATTCAACAATATGGTGAAACAACCATAGGAGGTGAAAGAGTTCTTTTGCTACAAAGAATAAGAAGTGCTAAACCAATAGTAATTCTTTTATCAAAAGGCACCTGATGCTGGGTACGCAGAAATGAATTTCCCTTTTAATTACTTGGAAAAAAAAGTCCTAACTGCACAGGGCTTGGTTCTCAGACATCTCCTCAGCTGACAGGGAGACAAAGAGAACAAAGAAGAGCTATATAGTGTGTGCTATAACAGAGGTTAACACATACTTCCCACCACCCTGGCAAAAAGGATAGCTTAAGCTGGTGAAGGAGGGCTTTAACGAGAGGAATTGCTAAAGGTGGATCTTAAAGGATAAAATAGACCTTGACAGGCGAACTACAGTGGAGAGGAACATTCTAGCAGAGGAAACAGTAAGTGGGAAAAACTTAAATATGTACGGAATTAGACAAACTTTGTGCAAATAAAATCAAGTGGAACTGTATTAAACCACCTCATTTATTATTGTGACCTGGTTTCAGAGGTCATGTTCTAGGCCCTCATTAAGGGTACCCTGTTTATTTCACTTATTGGACATTTATATGTGAAACAGAAGACAAAGCTTATCTGGCAGTCAGCATCCTAGTGCCACAGCATGGATCGGAGGCTGCCTCCCAGGCACGAGCTATCCCTCTCTGCTTTCTACACCCTGAATGACACTTTTCCTGGCATACGGCAACCTAATGCCTCATTTCTCCTTGTTCTCCCAAGGGTGACTATGTTAGAGACCACCAGGTCCCTCCTTGCCCTGCTCCAGGCCCATAATCCTGAAAGCAGCTCAGAGTTAAGACTGTCTTTAGAGTGCTCCTACAGTGTTTCACCACTGAGAACATGAGAAAGGTTGGGGATGTACAGCAAGTATCACCTTGAATAAATAACTATATTATAAAAAGGAATAAATTACACACATACAGTGTAAAATATACAGTACATCTATGGATTGGGGGCAGGTTCTACCTGAGCAGTGGTTCCCAAACCTGGTTGGTGTCAAAATCACCTGGTGAGCTTTAAAATGCACAGATCCCAGAGATTCTGATTCAGTAGGTCTGGGGTGGGACAGCCCTTATTTCAAAAGGTCCCAAGGTAATTCTGATATAGAATGTCTGCTGACTATGGCTTTGAAGTGACTGACCTATTGATAGAACACAACAGTTATGCACCCTAAATGCAAGTCGACATAAATCAAAACCACTCAAATACCCGTAGTTTTCTACTATTAGAATTTTTGGTTCATTCTTTACAACAAAGAATCATTTCGTTTATTTATTTGGAATAATAAAAAAAAAAGCCTTATCTCAAAACTAATATGATTCCCATATAAGCAAATGTATGACTCAAGAAGGAAGTTCTGGGCTTCCCTGGTGGCGCAGTGGTTGAGAGTCTGCCTGCCAATGCAGGGGACACGGGTTCGAGCCCTGGTCTGGGAAGATCCCACATGCCGCGGAGCAACTGGGCCCGTGAGCCACAACTACTGAGCCTGCGTGTCTGGAGCCTGTGCTCCGCAACAAGAGAGGCCGCGACAGTGAGAGGCCCGCGCATCGCGATGAAGAGTGGCCCCCGCTCGCCGCAACTGGAGAAAGCCCTTGCACAGAAACGAAGACCCAACACAGCCAAAAATAATAAATAAATAAATTAATTAAAAAAAAAAAAAAAACCAAAACAAAACAGCATTTAAAAAAAAAAGGGGCTTCCCTGGTGGCGCAGTGGTTGAGAATCTGCCTGCCAGTGCAGGGGACACGGGTTCAAGCCCTGGTCTGGGAAGATCCCACATGCCGTGGAGCGGCTAGGCCCGTGAGCCACAAATACTGAGCCTGCGTGTCTGGAGCCTGTGCTCCTCAAGGGGAGAGGCCGCGATAATGAGAGGCCTGCGCACCGCCATGAAGAGTGGCCCCCACTTGCCACAACTAGAGAAAGCCCTCGCACAGAAACGAAGACCCAACACAGCCCTAAATAAATAAATAAATAAATAAATAAACCCAAAGTTTAAAAAAAAAAAAAAAATGACCTTCAGTTAAAAAAAAAAAAAAAGAAGGAAGTTCTAAAATTTCACCTCTATTGTGGGTAGCATCAATATCAAAAGATCTCTCTAGATGGTATGGACAAGCTCAACATACAACAAAAGGAAAAAGGGGGAAAGAAAAAGGAAATGGACACACATAATGGAGTGAATTCACGGTTTTACAGTGTGTGTCAGTGACCATGTGGCCACTGCTCCAGGGTCTCTATAACCCAGTACTCACTCCTGAAGGCTACTTTGTAGAAACAAGACCATTTTATTTGGTAAATGGGGTCTCCTATAAGGTCAAGGTTAAATCAGAAGTCAACAGCTTAAACAATGCCTGTACCAAAGGCATAGTAATAGCAATAATAAGTGGCAATATACTGCCTTTGAATAAAGATCAAGAAACACTTAATATGAAAAAAATACAGAGAGACATCCTTAGTGAGTAAATAGTACAGCATAAAATATGAATAATAGTTAAAGTGTTGTTTAACAGAACAAAGAAATCTGAAAAACAGAAAAAGGCTATACACGCATAGGAACACAGAGAAGTTTAAACAATAAAAGAAACAAAATGCTACTTTGAACTAATGTTAGGTTATAAAAACAAGTAATCTGTCAACTTGGTTACTCCTGAGAAATATGGAAACAAATAGAGGAAAAAAAGAAATATAAAACGTAAAATAGATAGCTAGTGGGAAGCAGCCACAACACAGGGAGATCAGCTCTGTGCTTTATGACCACCTAGAGGGGCGGGATAGGGAGGGTGGGAGGGAGACACAAGAGGGAAGAGATATGGTAACATATGTATATATATAACTGATTCACTTTGTTATAAAGCAGAAACTAACACACCATTGTAAAGCAATTATACTCCAATAAAGATGTTTAAAAAAAATATATATAGACAAAAGCTTAATCAAGAAGTTGGGGGGAGATTTATATATTTACAAATACTCAAAAGACAAGACAAAAGAAGAATCAAAGGCCTTGTCCGCCAAGGAGCCGGAAAGAAAAAAATGTATTATATAATAAAATTTACTCCCAACAGGAAACCAAGTCACTACTATTTTATAGTCTCAACATATACCCACAACAAAAAAATTTTAAACAGGAGTAGAAAGCTGTAAGATACAAATAAAACAGAAACACAAGAAATACTAAAAACAATTAGGGTGTCCTCTATTATTAGTTCTGTACCATACTTCTGTGAATGTATAGTATCTTGCACACACCTAACAATTTGTGACAGTGACTATGCTATGCCAGAGTTCTGTAATACCAGAGTTTATCTAAAAAGTAGTAGGCTGGGGGCTTCCCTAGTGGCGCAGTGGTTAAGAATCCGCCTGCCAATGCAGGGGACATGGGTTTGAGCTCTGGTCCAGGAAGGTCCCACATGCCACGGAGCAACGAAGCCCGTGTGCCACAACTACTGAGCCTGCGCTCTAGAGCCTGTGAGCCACAACAACTGAGCCCACAAGCCACAACTACTGAAGCCCGCACGCCTAGAGCCCATGCTCCGCAACAAAGTGTAGCCCCCGCTCACCTCAACTAGAGAAAGCCCATGCGCAGCAACGAAGACCCAACGCACCAAAAATATAATTAATTAATTAATTAAAAAAAAAAAAAAGAGAATCCGCCTTCTAATGCAGGGAACGCGGGTTTGATCCCTGGTCAGGGAACTAAGATGCCACATGCTTCGGGGCAACTAAGCCCATGTGCCACACTACTGAGCCCATGCTCTGGAACTAGAGAGAAGCCCACGTGCCGCAATGAAGATCCCGCGTGCAGCAACTAAGACCCAAAGCAGCCAAAAAAAAAAAAAAGATACAGTGGCTCTTTCCCCTTCCATTAGGGTATGTTTTAAACTAGAAAGGCTGCTCTAAGTCAGGGTATAATTCCCCACCCACTACTGCACACAAAGCATCAAGATATCTATCTGCTCTTTTCTACAAAAGCCCTCACCCATCTAGGACATTTTAGGACTCTATTTCCTCCTTCCTTGTTGGGGAAGCTAGTGTATCACCTACCTCTTTCAAAATAAGAAACACAGGATTTAATTTCAGTGTGAAAAATGCTTAGAGCTATAGCTATATACTTGATAGGATTCTGAATAGATAAAAGTCTATGCACTCAAATTTACAATTAACTTGGCTCTCATTCAAAATCAATTTACTCTTACTTTAGAAATAATTCAAACCATGGGGAATAAGAAGAGACATGAAGTATTAGAGGCAAACAGCTAAGGCCAACAACAAGGAATAGGTTAGAAAGCTTAACATTCAGCAATAAGGAAGTATTCTAGTAATCTGAGGTAACAACACAGGGTATCTAACAAGGAAAATGTTCATAACATATAACATGAAAAAAGGTTACAAAAGAGGACACAGGATAGGATTCCAGCTTAGTTTAACAAAACAAAACAAAAAATACAACAAAACTAGACAAACAGCAATTCTGTTGAGATCCCCTACCTTAAGTCAGGCCAACATTGTATCTTGCCTGGCCAAGTGCGATGGCCTCCTGACTAGTTTCCCTGCTTTCCCTCTTGCTCCACTACCACCCATATTTTACACAGTGGCCACAGATTTCTAAAATATAAATTCATTATCAGCAAGGAGACTTCCCTTCTGAAACCTCCCATGCTAAAACTCTTAGGCTGAAGTCTAAACCCTTTCACCGGGCCTACAGGGTCCTTCAAGGCCCTATCAGCAGATCTGCATCCAGCCTCATCCACTCTGCTCTAGTCGTTGCTTTCAGTATCCAGAACGTCCTAAGTTTCTTTTCTCTTGCCTCTGGGCCTTTGTACATGCCACTCCCTCTTCTAGAAATATATAAGCAGTTCAACTTTTATGAATTTATCCTACAGATACACTAGTACATGTGCCCAAAGAGCTGTACGCAAGAAGGATAATTATTGTAGCATCTTTCTCTAACAGCAAAAGATCGAAAACAACTCAAATGTCCGGAACAATGTGTATAGTATGCTACCATTTGTGTTTTTTAAAAAAAAGATACATAAACACATGTTTATATATATGTAGAATTTTCTCTGGAAGGATATATGAAAAATTGGTAATATTTATTACCTCTGTGGAAGAAAACTGAGGGATGAGAGGCAGGGGAAAGTTATTACTTTTCACTATTATCATTTTGTACTGTTTGAAATATTTCCTCTCATGTCCTTGTATTGAATGTGATAGTCACATAATACTTGCACAATTACATGTTGTTTTAAAAACTGTACCATATGTACATGCCCATTTACAAAAGTGGAGGAAAAAACCGAAAGGAAACACACCAAACTATGAATAGTGTTTACCTCTAGGGAAAAAAGTAAGAGGTTCGTTAGGTTCTAGTATAATTCTACAATTGTTAGACTCTACCAAAGAATGAAACTAAACATTACTCGAATGATACAAAAAAAGTTTAAGACCAAATTTAAGTAAGGAAAGTTTTAAGAATTGCCACTGCAACCTCAATTCCCTCTAACACTTGGGCAGATACATGGCTGCCAGTGCCCTCCACCTGCCTGCACTTTTGCAACTGTTCCTGCAAGGCTCTCGAGCCTAGCTTTACTAGGCAAAAATACTTTTATTATTTCTTTATACTTACTGGAAAGCTTCAGTACTACTTCCTATTGTATTGTATTCCTTTTGCCCTTTAAAAATTATACAATACAGATAATAGGAGAAAACTCTGATAAGCAAGAATATGAACTTATACATTTTACATAAACATGCTGGTTTATATCCACAGTCCCCTCCCCATATATACACGTATTTACTCTCACACGAAATCATATTGTGCATACTATTTGATAATCTGCTTTCTTTATGTAGCATATCTCAAATCCCTCTCCATTTCAATGTATTTCTAGACATGATAAAATGGTTGCATGACATTCTATTACAGTTGTCCCTGGGTATCCACAGGAAATTGGTTCCAGGACACCTCCCAGTCTGGCCAGATACCCAAATCTGTGGATGCTCAAGTCCCTTATGTATAAAATGGCACAGTATAATGGTCCCTCTTTATCGAAGTTGGTTGAATCTGCAGATACAGAGGACTGTCTGTAAACAGGTGTATCATAATTTAATTAGTCCTCTACTGTTGAATATTGTTACTCCCAAATTTTGATAATTCTGAGAAAAAAAATCTATTTGCATTATAAAATAACTATGTTATAAAACTACAGAAAACCAAAAAAAGTCACCCCAAACCTAACCATCCTCACACTACTAGTTTATTTTGTTTTGACTAGTATTTTGATGCCTATCCATTTAGTCTTTTTTTCCTTGGCATTCATTCATTCAAACAAGCTCTTGCTATATGCCAGGTTATTACTGTTTGAGTTTTTCTTTACTTTTCTTCCATAACAATTTTTTGTACCATATTTTAATTTTTTTCTTCCAGTTTTACTTAGATATAATTGATGTATAGCACTGTATAAGTTCAAGGTGTACAGCGTATGATTTGACTTACATATGTCATGAAATATTTACCACAGTAAGTTTAGTGTGGTAAACTTTCATACAAATATAAAATTAAAGAAAAAGAAAAAAATATTTTTCTCCATGATGAGACTCTTAGGATTTACTCTTAACTTTCATATGTAACATACAGCAGTGTTAATTATACTTATCACCTTGCACATATAAGCACCCTACGTGCTTATGTATCTTATACATAAGTACTCATGTATCTTATAAATGGAAGTTTGTATCTTTTGACTGCCTTCATCCAATTCCCTGCCTACCCCTCCCCCCACCATGTACTATATTAAAAAACAAAACAAAAAAACAAAAAAAACACAACTTCTCATAAGCATTTTGCTGGTTAATAGTCTTCCCAATCAGCTTTTTTTTAGTGGTTGTCGAACATCACTCCCAACATGGGATTTGATCCTGTTTACTTATCCGTTTGTCTACTGCTCAATATATTTTCCGATTAATTTCCTGATAAGTCCCACTTAAGCTCACTTAACTTTTGTACTCTCTGGTGGTCATCACTATTTGATTTAATGCAAAATATATACAATGACCAACTATTGCTAAAGTGTAAAGATCATCGCTTTACCCCTATGTAGCACATTATAGTTAGTTACAAACATATAGCTGACTCTCAAAGAACATGGGGTTTAGGGGAGAGCTGAACTTCCATGTAGTTTAAAATCCAAGTTTAATTTATAGTCAGTCCTCCATATACACCATACCCTCATTAGTGGATTCAGCCAACTGTGGGATGTAGTACCTTAGTATTTACTAGTACCGTAGTATTTACTACGGGGAAAAAAAAAATCTGTGTATAAGTGGACCAAGCAGTTCAAGCCCACATTGTTCAAGGGCCAACTGTACATATTTCCCCTTAACGATACTACATTTAACTGTCATAAGCCTCCAATAGAGTAGATATGTCATTTTACAAATGGGAAGGAATGGACAAGGAAGTCACCCTTTATGAACTTGCCACAGCTATCAAGCTGCACGCTGGCTAAGCCTTGGTGCCCTAGTAAGATTAAAATCTAATTTTATGCTTCTTTTGTATTTCCTGATACACCTAGATCAGGGTCTCTCCTCCAGAAAGCCTTTCCCAACACCTTTCACTAACTTCTGTAACTGACCATCCTCCCTGCACCCTGAACACAGTTTTATCAGAGCACTGACAACACTTATTTATAGATCTCTTGCCCCATACTCTACTTAAGACCCTCAGGAAAAGGAACCTTTTCTTACTCATCTTGAAATCCCCAGTACCTAATGCACTCCCTGGCACAAAGTAGAAAGGCAAGTGTTCAAAGGACGGAATGAGCACATTACAAGTGCTCAATAAATAAATATTGCAGGTATTTAGAGCACATCTAAGTATCTGAGTTGATCCAATTTACATCATTTCAGAGAAAGTCACATTTCAGTATATCTAGAACCAGTTAGGTTCAAATATAAAACCTGTATTCAAAGAGCAGGCATTATCAATACAGAAAATGTAATTCTTAAGTGCCATTTACATTAAGAGCAATACTCTAGTAACAATACTTAGAGATTGTAAAACACACAAAACAGTTAAGAATTGATGCTTTCAAATAATTATTTTAGGAGTCATAAGGTCTATAGCTTAGGATTTAGCCATTTTATTATGACTCTGACTAACCTGAATGGGGGCAGGGGGGCAGGTACAAAAACCAGTATAAATTGTTAATTATGCTCGAGTTAACGTGACATTTGTTTTCAAAATTCTGTTTTATAGAATTTACAGTTTTAGACCTGATTTTGGTCACTGCTGCTGCTTTTCTTTTCAATTATAATTCTTATGTCATTGGAATGGTCTTGATGACTTGGTCCAGCCATCTAGAACTGTCTACCAATCTGCACAGAGCTCTTGTGCATGTTGGGCATGTGTAGGAACATGCATACAAGCAAACAAGCTCCATTTAATACAATTTAACTTCTATAGTCCACAGTAGATACTACAGGGGACAAAGTAAGGAGCTGGATGGTAGAGCTGTTACATAGCTCAAAAGTACTGCTTCTCAAATGTTTGCACTGTAGTACCTATACAAATAGGGCTTCCCACTCCCAAGCACTCATGCCCTATTTTGTTGAAGACCTGTGTTATCTTAGACAGTCATAGAGTTCACATTCTTCTCCTAAAATATATATTTGCTTTAATGTAAAAAAATGTGTAATTACTTACCAGTTAAATTACTTAACTCACCGCCCCCTCAGTGAGCACAATTGAAGCTCCAAGAAGATGGGTCATGTTTATCTTGTGGCGTCAAGTACCCCGGAATCATACCACTTTGTACCCTAAGGGTATTCATATCCCAGTTTGAGAACAAGGGATCTAAACAATTAAACTAGTCATAACACTTAAAAGTGACCAAAATGTTCTTACAACCCCATTCCCCAAACTCTTAAGGCTAGTTCTCTCAATAGCTTTTCAAATCAGTATTGTTTCTCTTTTCAGCAGCTCATTAGTATGCACTGTGTGTCAACATTAAAAGAACCTGCAGGGCACAAGTTATTTCTGGAGCAACAGAATACTAGCACATACATCTTGTCCTTCATATCTATCGAGGTACCAAGCTGCCCACTTGGAAAACAGAGAGTTGAAGAAGAGAAGAGCTTTCACTCCTGTTCCCTTCCTCCTCTCTATTTGTCCAGGCACAGCTTGTAAGAAAAATCTTAATAGTCATTTAGATGATTCATTCATATAAGCTTATCTAATCTCAGCATTTGTAACCCTCACTTTTACACTCCTTTTCGCCATTACACGAGTGCAATTAAACTATTTTCACATTTTCTAGGGGATAAGAAAGATGTTTTTCCTGGTAGCCTGAGAAGAGATAATTTTCACACCTAGAACCCTACTTTATTGTTAATGAAATCCAAAGCCTAGTAGACTCTGACATTTATGAGAGGCCTGTTTCAAGTTCCCTATACTGTTCATTATATTTCATAGCAGAAATTGTAGGCTAAAGTAAATTTTAAGTGACCTTTTCAAATGTTTTTTAAAAAATTATTTATAATGACTGTAACACTACGAAGCAAACATGGGTTATCAGCTAGGTTAAATCAAAT
The DNA here is from genome assembly GCF_965194825.1 of Balaenoptera physalus. Lineage (NCBI taxonomy): Eukaryota > Metazoa > Chordata > Mammalia > Artiodactyla > Balaenopteridae > Balaenoptera > Balaenoptera physalus. Next base: position 49,277,634 of record NC_138900.1, on the reverse strand, counting down.
TAAGTGAGACAATTTTTATCTAGGATACCAGCTTCCCCAATAATAGGATTCCATCTGTTCCTCATCAAAATTACAAATTGCCACAAGCCATGGACTTTTGAGGTCATTTGCCAAGATTCAAAATATACATTTTGGAATGTATATTTGGGTTGAATGGAATGTACATTTGGAATGTATTTTGGGTTTCTACAGAAAAGCAGCCACCATATCCTTGTGTCTTTCTATGTACATACTCAGAATGGTACTTGATGCTTTATACACATTCTCATCAACTCCGAGAATAGTCTCTTTAATTGGTATTATTCTCACAAATAAGGACTGTAGGAGTAGAAAGGTTAAGTAATTTGCCCAGTGTCACCCAGCTAGTATACAACAGTGCACGCAGAGTTTCAAATGGAGTACTGCCTGAATATAAAGCTTGTATGCCCTCAATCACCCACTGTCCTGTATCTCCTATACCCAAGAATGATCCAGCAAATCCTCCAACCCCAGGAAGGTCTTATTACTCTTATTTTTAAGACCAAGAAATGGAAACAGCATTTACCTCTCCGTGGCTGCAAAGTCAGTTTGAGCAGGGAAGACAGAACTCAGCTCTCAAGCCTCTGGTCAGCAATCTGTCCACTACTGCATCTTGTTCTTTGGCCCCAGGTCTGTGATCATTCTAAAATAGAAGCACAAATCATTTTATGAACACCAAACACACACAAATGCAGATACAGTATGAAAAGCAAAATGAGGGCAAAAGGAAGACTAATAAAATTGGGAAACAATATACTTGCTAAAACGTCACATTACTAATTGACATGCTGTAAACGTCTAACAAGTCAATAATAAAACCTTCACTTATTTTTTTAAACATTTGCTAAATATATAAAGAACTAAAGATTTCTGGTTATCAAAATAACACCCCATTGTGACCTTGCAACCAAATAATGTAAATACAGTTAAACTACCAAAAAATTAATTCTTATAGATGCAGTAATACTCCTTTAACAGTTTATTTCCTTATCTTCAGCAAGTAGTGGTTTTACTGATTTAGTTTAAACCACAAGTAAAAACTGTATTTTTCATGTAATAAGATAACTATGGGGCTTCCCTGGTGGCGCAGTGGTTGAGAATCTGCCTGCCAATGCAGGGGACACAGGTTCGAGCCCTGGTCTGGGAAGATCCCACATGCCGCGGAGCAGCTGGGCCCGTGAGCCACAATTACTGAGCCTGCGCTCCGCAACAAGAGAGGCCGCGATAGTGAGAGGCCCGCGCACCGCGATGAAGAGCGGCCCCCGCTTGCCACAACCAGAGAAAGCCCTCGCACAGAAACGAAGACCCAACACAGCCATAAATAAATTAAAAAAAAAAAAAAAGATTTACTTTCTTAAAAAAAAAAAAAAAAGATAACTATGGGGGGAGATTTCACTACTGACCTTTGAAAATCCTAGAAGCACAGCAATGAAATATCTCTTTTCAGACAAATAATAAAATACTGTTAGGTCATACTGTTACTTGACAATTCTCTCCCTAAAATACAAATAAATGGACTGTCAAGCTTCAGGCAATGGTAGAGTGGTACTTAACTCCATGGTGGGGGGGTGGGGGGGAGAAACTCCCAAATAAAATGAAAGAGCTAAATTTAAGCATTTCCAAAGAATTTGGCATATGAGGTACAATTAAGAGGGAACCCATCTCATAACTAAAGCCCACAAAACTAAACTGATATAATACTTTACCAGATGAAGCTAAAGAAAAGTCTTCTCTGTTGAAAAGGCAATTTATAACAACCTAAGAAGAGAATTAGTGCATTTAGTCCACAAAACACTTTTGTATTGGAGTCCATATAGTGTCACTAATATGCGTCAAAAGGAATGAAATTTTACGCCCCTGAAAATTGATGGGTGACTAAAAATAAGATCAAGTGTGGAAAAATCACTATTCTTGAGGTATATGTTAGCAGTCTATATGCAATGCCACATCTTTGCATTCAAATACTAAACACTGAGAAAATGCACAAAGGTACTGCCAGGGAAGATCTGAAGACAACAACTAGAGAAAGTCTGGGGATGTTTAAAAAAAACAAATATGGTATACCAAACCTACACATTTAATTGTGAACCATGGTCTTCAAAGTTATACATTACTTGCCATTATTGTTCTTTCTAAACCTGTACACTCTTTCTCAAAGCATTAAGTTATGACAAATCCTACTTGTTTGAAGAGGGACCTAATTTTTGGCAAAAAAGCCTCTAGTCATCTGAAATCAAGATAGGTAAATAAGTTAGACAAATGGTCAACTAGGTTTCTGGTTTAAAAAAATGAAATAGAACCTATAAAGTAGTTAATGTAGAGTGAATTTGATGCCAGTAGCATCCCTGAAGCAAAAAACCAGCCTCTAGAGGAACATTCTGCCAGCAGGCACCACTCTGCAAGGCTCTGCCTCAGGGCCCTAGTCAGCCACAGGTGGCTTCTGCCACTCCCAAGGAACTCCCCAAGCCACTCAGAGAAGTCCTTGGTGGGTGCCCTCATTTTTTCTATGTCCTTTAAAGCAAAATCCTAAAGCTCTTAGAATTTGAATGCATATTAAGGATAACTTTTATAGCTCCTAAATTTTAAGTTGGTTGAATGGATCCCTAAAGATAACTTTTACAGCTACTCTTTTTTTTTTTTTATTATGTATTTATTTATTTATTTATTTTTGGCTGTGTTGGGTCTTCGTTTCTGTGCGTGGGCTTTCTCTAGTTGTGGCAAATGGGGGCCACTCTTCATCGCGGTACGCGGGCCTCTCACTATCGCGGCTTCTCTTGTTGCGGAGCACAAGCTCCAGACGCACAGGCTCAGTAGTTGTGGCTCACGGGCCCAGTTGCTCCACAGCATGTGGGATCTTCCCAGACCAGGGCTCGAACCCGTGTCCCCCGCATTGGCAGGCAGACTCTCAACCACTGCGCCACTAGGGAAGCCCTACAGCTACTCTTAAATAAGCAGTATTTCCCTATGTTTACCAGCTACTCTTAAATAAGCAATATTTTCCTAGGTAGGTAAACATTCCTGTTGTAATCTTCCTCACACTAGTGATTTAAGTTTCCTTGGGTAACCTTATGTCCTCAATTTATTCTCTCTGTAAACTTAGTTTTCCAATAAAAACAAGGGGGACTTCCCTGGTGGTCCAGTGGTTAAGACTCTTAGGAAAAAAAAAAAAAAGACTCTGCACTCCCAAAGCAGGGGGCACAGGTTAGATCTCTGGGTTCTATCTCTGGTCAGGAAACTAAGATCCCGCATGGTGCACGGCGCAGCCAAAACAAACAAAGTATGAATCCCGGCATACAGGAAATCTTAAAGGACAGCAACTCTGTGGACAAGATCTATACCATTAAAACGACATAAACGGGACTTCCCTGGTGGCGCGGTGGTTAGGAGTCCACCTGCCAATGCAGGGGACACGGGTTCGAGCTCTGGTCCAGAAAGATCCCACATGCCATGGAGCAACTAAGCCCATGTGTCACAACTACTGAGCCCACACACCTAGAACCTGTGCTCCGCAACAAGAGAAGCCACCACAATGAGAAGCCTGCGCACCACAACGAAGAGTAGCCCTCGGTCACGACAACTAGAGAAAGCCCATGCACAGCAAGGAAGACCCAACACAGCCATACATATACACATACATACATACATACATAAATAGAGTATTTAAAAAAAAAAAGACATAAACGATGTGTAAGACCAAGAAGCTGATAGCTGTACATGGCACAATTGAAATCAAGAAGCAAAACATGGTCTATGGAGCACAGTGCTACCGGGAAAACAAGCTTTCCTCCTGACTCAACTACAGACCCGCTGGATTTTAACCCGTGTGGACCTTACTTTAATAAGCAAAACATGCCACCTGCCATCCACAATTTCAAAAGGAAAGTAAAACTGAAAATTACAAGAATGCCAAAAATTACACAAACGGACCAATATGTTAGACAATTAAGCGTGGTTCTATTCTCAAGCCTGACACTCCATCAACACTACTGCATTTAGTTACTTAGGGCAACTTTATTATGGAGGAGAGGGAGAAAGAACATTTTTGTAGGGTTCAAAAAAGTAATGTTGAAAACACTCCCCTATGGAGGCATTTGCTGCAGAATTCTACAGATTGAGATTACACACAGTAGACCGGTCAATTCTGCTTAGCACCAGGCTGTTTTAATTTCCTCATAAACTTAACATAGCCTCCCCACTCCCCCTCCCCGCCCCGCTATTTAATCAAGACTTTCCTCTCTCCAAAGCAACCCCAGTTGATACATCAAGTGCTGCACGATATTGTATTAAGGTACTAGAATATTTGAGGGAAAAGAAAAAACTGGCAATTCGACAGGAAGCTTTTTAATGATGCAAGATAACTTAAGGACAGAATAAATTCAACATACATTCCCTGTTTAACTTCTTTTGCCACCTAAAGGGGACCTGGAATTTTAACTTTCCTATTTGATCTAAACTCAAAGAAAGCAGGAAGACGCTACATATGCGAATGTTTACTTATTGCTGAACTCAGGGCTGCAGGAAGTCAGCTACTAAAAAGTGGTTACATTACGCGTAGATATTTATAAACCAACTGCAACTAGTGACCCAGGATTCAATTACAACATCATCCCTCATATTTCAGCATATGGGCAAATTACCAGTGGAGTCAAGAATAAATTCATTCTGCCCTACTGGCGCTTTAGATCGGGTTGCACAATCCCGGGGCAAAACTGCCTTCGCCTAGCCCTAAAAGCATCAGGTACTAAATACTGTAGTAAGTTAACGTCAGGACGTTTTAAAGCGAGACGGAAACTCAAGAGTTGCCTGAACCAATTTAGCCAGCCCATAATCCCGAATTCAGGAATTTGTCACGTCACTTGAGATCAGAATTAAATTAAGTTTTGATCCCTTTGAGATCTCTTAGCGCACAAAGTCAGGCTCCTATCACTGCAAGGGGAATCCGACCCTGGCTCGAGAAAAACTTGTGGAACTCGTGTCCTTTCCGCCCACCGTGGGGGGGCCGCACCGGTCGGATCGGGCGAGGAGCCCGGGCGCTAGTTTGGGGGCGCAGCGGGGCCCGGCGGGGGCGGCGAGCTTGCGTCCCCCCGCCCGCTCAGGCGGCGTCGAGGCGCGAGCAGCTCAGCCAGCCTTGCAGAGGGAGCTCTCGGCAGCTCTGGGGTCCCTCTACTCGCAGCCGCAGCAGCGCCGCCTGCGCCACTCGGTGGAGACGGACACCAGCGGCGGCGACGCGCGGACTGGGAGCGACCGCGGAGCAGCCGGGCGGCGGGGGACGCTCGCAAGGCCGCAGGGTAGGTTCCGGGACTGGGCAGGCTGGAGGATGGGCAGCCCGAGAGGCGTCGGCAAGGGCCCGACACCCATACTGCATGGAGACCTGGCTGCGCGCGCGGTGCCTGGGTGTCGACACTTGAGCGAGGCGGGCGCGGAAGCCGGGGAGCGGAGATCGCCTCTCGGCTGAGGCCACCCATGGCGGGAGGGGCGGAGGGCAGAGGGCGGGCCGCGGCCGGGTGATCGGTCGGGCCAAGAGCCGGCCTCGAGGGCAGAGACAAAGGAAGGAAAATGGAGTCGCCAGCGCGCGGGCCTCTGTCGCTGCCACCGCCGGAGGCCTAGCGCGCCGTAGGAGGGAGGCCTAGCGAGCGAGCGGGCGGGCGAGCGGGCGGGCGGGCGGGCGGGCGGGTGCGGTGGGGGGGGGGGGCGGCCGGGCCGCGGCGGCGGCGACGGGCAATGGCGGCAGCCGCGCCGCAGCAGGGACGGTAGAGGGAGACAAACACCCCCCGGCGGCGGCGCTGGCGCCGGGCTACAGCCAGCGCCGACCGGAGCGGCCCCATCGTGACACCTAGAGGCGGCCCGCGAAACCTCCTCCACCCGGGGCCCCCTTACCTCCGCGCCACACCCCCCGCAGCGCTCGCTCCGCCGCCGCTCCACCGCTCCGGCCACCCGGCGTCCCCAGGCAGCTCCACGCACCCGCACCGGCTACCGCCGCCGCCGCTGCCGCCAAAGAAGCAGCTCCGCGCACGGTTTAATCGCTCCACAGACTCGGACACAAAATGGCGGCGGCGCGGTGCAGTGCGCCTGCGTCGGCGCTGCCGGGGCCGCGGGTGCTGATAAGGGAAGGGACGGGTGGGGGGGCCGGTCGGGCGACGAGTGGAGGGCGGGGGAGGAAAGGTGAGGGGAGGGGTTGGCGCAGGGCAGCATGGGAGGCGGCCCCGGGCGCCAACTTTCAAAAGCGGGCGCGATGGCGTCACGGGACGCGCTGCGGGTCGCGTCACGCCGCACGCGCCCTCGACCGGTCGCGCGTGGGTTCTTAGGGAGCCCGACGTCCGGGCTCCCGCTGGGTGGGGCTTCCTGGGCGGAGGCAGTCGCCTCTGGGCGGTCCAGGATCCCGGCCCGGTTGACCTGGTTCCTTAGCTGCAGTCACCCGCTCTGAATCCGTAAGGGAGGGGGTGGGGGGGAGGGTGTTTGGAGGAAGCGCGCGCGGGTCTAGGCGGTGGGGCTGAGGCGGTTCTTGGGTGGGGCCCCGCCTGGGGCCCCGCCCCAGTCTCCGCCCTACCAGGGCCGGACCCGCCCTCTGAGCGCCGCACCGCAGCCCGCCACCGGGTAAGGCCGGGCGGGTCCCTTCTCACTCCCGGCGGCTCAGAAACATTCCAGCGCCTGCGAGCCACGGCGAGCAGGGCTGTCCTTGCCCAGCGGTTTTGGGGGATCTCTCCGCCCTACAAGAGGGCCTCCTAATACCGGGTGTGAGAGAAGAGGGCGAGGGCTTTCTGGTGTGCCCAGGCCATCTCAGCCCGGAGAGGCCAGAAGAAGGCCAGACTTGATGCTTTTACACGATCATAGCAGTCTTTTGCCAAAAGGACTTTATGTATTTGGAGCGGCGTAATTGTGTATTTTAAAACCTACATTTCTTGTTTTTGCCCGAGAGCTGTTAAGCTCTCTGTGGGCGGGGTCCTTCAGCCCCTCACAGTGCGGTCGCCCCTCCCCCTCCCTGAGATGCACCTGCGGACTCTACCCAACCAGCAGTAAAATTCCCTGAAGACTGACTGGAAGATGTTCTGGTGGCTCAGGGAGGACAGTCTTTGATACTTATGGGAATCTAACTCAGGACTGTATTCTCAACTCCCTTACCTTAGATCACGGAGAACAAACTGACCCATCAAGTGGGCAGCTTCTGCTCCATTGAGCTGATTGTTCCATTATGAGAATGTTAGCCCAATGTTGACAGATATTTTGTTTTTTTCTTTTTAAAGGAAATCTGGGGGGGGGGGGGTTTGTGTAACATCTCCAGGTGTTGGCAACTAAGTCAGATGTTTTAAAACTGCATGAGCTGATTAAGCCGCACGTGGGGGCTGTCAGTTGATAAGACCTCTGACTTGGAGGAAAGAGTGAAGAGAAGTTCCAAGGCCAAATCCTAGGCACTCCAGCATTTAGAGATAGGGTAATGGAGAAGGAGACTGAGAAGGAACAGCCAGGAAGACAGAAGGAAATCCACAGAGTGTTGAATTTGGAATCCAAGGGCAGCGAAGGGTTCAGGTAGGAGGGGAATGGTCAACTGTGTTTAGTGCTGCTGAGAGGTAAACTTGGGCCAGAAACATGGCTATATTGAATTGGTCACCTTGGAAGATGAGATTATCATTGGTGACTTTGGCTTGATTCATGTTGGTAAATCAGAGGTGTGGACCTGACTAGAATGGGTTGAAGAGTGAACAGGAAAGTGAGGAAATAGAGACAGCACACATAGGCAACATGAGAGAAGCTTAGCTGCGAAGGGAGCAAAGAAATTCAGGGATAAATGTGGAAGGATATGGGGTTAAGGGAGGATGAAAGAATTCTAGAGCATGTTTTAAAATATGAAAGGGTTCTAGAGCATGTTTATTTGTCATTGGGAGTGATACAGGAGAGCGAAGCCTTGCTTGACTTTTTTTTTTTTTTTGCTGCGCCACAGGGCTTGCAGGATCTTAGTTCCCTGACCAGGGATCAAACCCAGGCCCACAGGAGTGAAAGCGCTTAACCACTGGACTGCCAGGGAATTCCCTTGCTTGACTTAAATCAGGGTGAAATTCATGGGAGGATATAAGGAAACTGGGAGGATTGACCTTGGATAGGAACAGGATGCTTCCACTGTGGAAATTAGGGTAACAAGAGTGAAGATGGGTGCAAATGCAGGGGAGAGAGAAAGCAAGCTTGCAGTTTTCCTAGTGGGCCTGCCTTGGTGGTATCGGGTACTCATTTGAAGTTTGTGATCATGAGTTTAAAGTTAAACCAGTTGGCCCAGTATGCGGTTTTTCTCTAAGCAACATTCAACTGCTTGGGTACAGACATGAAGAAAAGGGATAATTTGGTTTCTCAGCACCAACACCCTAGTTTTCTGATTTCTAGTAATAGGTACTTGCCTTATGTGATTATTTACTATTCTAGAAATGTGTGAAGTATCTGGAAAATTTACATGTGACCCCTTTTTCTAGAAACCAAGTTATTCCAGTAGTCTCTTATGTACACCTGAGGACTCAAGCATAAAGAAAAGGCAAACTTAGAGAAAAATTACCAGACACCTCTGGAATATTTGCATTTTGCATTTTTTTCAGCCCTCCACTCCAAACAACTCCTGGTATACTTAGGAACTATGTACTGGAAACAAAGCTGACTTACACTTTAATGCTTAGCTTCTTTTCTTTCTGGTATCTTTAATAATCTGACTAATTCGCTTTCTCTAAGACCTTGCCTCAAACCATCTTATCTTTAAGCTTCAAGAGTGTCTTTTAGGACTTCCCTGGTGGCGCAGTGGTTAAGAATCTGCCTGCCAATGCAGGGACATGGGTTTAAGCCTTGGTCCGGGAAGATCCTACATGCCGCGGAGCAGCTAAGCTCGTGCGCCACAACTACTCAGCCGGCGCTCTAGAGCCCGCGAGCCACAACTGCTGAAGCCGGCACACCTAGAGCCCGTGCTCCGCAACAAAGAGAAGCCACCGCAATGAGAAGCCCACGCACCGCAAAGAAGAGTAGCCCCCGCTCACGACAACTAGAGGAAGCCCGCGTGCAGCAACAAAGGCCCAACACAGCCAAAAATAAATAAATACATAAATTTATTTTTAAAAAAAAGAATGTCTTCTTTTTTATGTTTATTTTTTATTTATTTTTTTTCTTATTAGTCATCCATTTTATCCACATCAGTGTATACATGTCAATCCCAATCTCCCAATTCATCACCCCACAACCTCCCTCCCCACCCGCTTTCCCCCCTTGGTGTCCATATGTTTTTTCTCTACTTCTGTGTCTCCATTTCTGCTCGGCGAACTGGTTCATCTGTACCATTTTCTAGGTTCCACATATATACGTTAATATACGATATTTGTTTTCTCTTTCTGACTTACTTCACTCTGTGTGACAGTCTCTAGATGAATCCACGTCTCTACAAATGACCCAATTTCGTTCCTTTTTATGGCTGAGTAATATTCCATTGTATATATGTACCACATCTTCTTTATCCATTCATCTGTCGATGGGCATTTAGGTTGCTTCCATGACCTGGCTATTGTAAATAGTGCTGCAATGAACATTGGGGTGCATGTGTCTTTTTGAATTATGGTTTTCTCTGGGTATATGCCCAGTAGTGGGATTGCTGGGTCATATGGTAATTCTATTTTTAGTTCTTTAAGGAAACTCCATACTGTTCTCCATAGTGGCTGTATCAATTTACATTCCCATGAACAGTGCAAGAGGGTTCCCTTTTCTCCACACCTCTAAAGCATTCATGTGGATAAATATAAGGCAATGTATTTATTTATTGATTTATTTAGTTTGGCTGCTCCCAGTCTTAGTTGTGGCATGCAGGATCTTTTTTAGTTGTGGCATGCGGACTCTTAGTTGTGGCATGCATACAGGATCTAGTTCCCCAACCAGGGATGGAGTCTGGGTCCCGTGCATTGGGAGCGCAGAGTCTTACCCACTGGACCACCAAGGAAGTCCAAGGCAATGTATTTAGATGGCAAAAACCCTCAATTGTATTTACAATTATATTTACAACTGCTAAGGTCTGAATATTTGTGTCCTCCCCAAAATTCGTATGTTGAAATCCTAATGCTAGATGTGATGGTATTAGTAAGTGGGGCCTTTGGGAGGTGCTTAAGTCCTGAGGGCGGAACCCTCATAAATGGGGCTAGTGCCTTATAAAAGAAGTTTCATAGAGCTCCTAGCCCCTTCCACCATGTAAGGACATGGCAAGAAGGCACAGCTATGAACCAGGAAAAGGGCCTTCACCAGAATATGACCATGTTGGTGCCTTGACCTCAGATTTTCCAGCCTCCAGAACTGTGAACAGTAAACATCTGCTGTTTATAAGCCACCTAGTCAGTGGTATTTTGTTATAGCAGCCTGAATGGACTAAGACAACTACTATATTTATATTATATCAACTATAATTACAACTATATGACCTCTGAGGCATCAGTTAGAAGCCAGGAATGGGGTCCAAGTGGCCTTGGAGCGGGCTCTCTGAAGACAAAGATTCCCATATGCTTCTCTTACATGGCTGAGAAAATGCTGAGGATCACTAGGAAGGAACAAAAGGAAATGTTTTCTTCTTGCAGGAAATGGTGATGTGTCCTACTTCATGAAATTGGCCCCAAAGACCAAGAAACGGAAAGCCAAACCAACAGGATAGGCTGTTTCATGCTGGACAGAAACAAGGTGAGAAGGAAAAGTAATATGATGAGAGCCTGTGGAACAGTTGGGATGATAAAAATAAGGACAGGTTTGTTCCCTGCAGTACTATCCCAGACTGCGTCACCAACGAGAACTGTGGTGACTTAAAAGCACCAAGTGATTTAAGGAAGTGTTCTTCCCATGGACTGTCTCAGGTTTGTAGTTCACAGGAGTTCAGGGCATTATCAGCAGAAGGCTGTCAGCTTACCACATAGCATTGGTGAAGTCACCACGTTCTAGGATCTGGCCCTCAGCCTCGAGAGTGGATTCCTTCCTTAGGGACTCATCAGGTGCACAGGAGCTTGATGGATAAGCCAAGTGACTAACTGGGAAGTGGACTGGTGCTCACATGCTGGCAAAAGGCATATTCTGTCCCTATAGGAGAGCCTCCTGGGAAGCCATATTACTAGAAAGCTTTGGTAAGCAGTTCATTAGGTTGAGATGTAATTTATATAACTTAAGTGTTTAATATCATCCTCTCTGATGCTGGAGTCAGATTGTCTGGCATTTGAATATTGTCTTGGCTCCTTATTAGCTGTGTGATCTTGGGTGAATTAGTAACAACTCAACTGCAGGTTTCTTCTCCATAAGATGGGATGATAATTGTACTTTACTAAGGACTGAATGAGAAAATGCAAGTAAAACTTTAGGCATAGTTCTAGGCACCAGTAATCATATAATAAATGTAAACGATCATTATTATTTCTTTTATTTTTATGCTTCTTAGTAACCTACCCTCACTCCCAAATCTACCTTCTGATGGACATGGTCTTTCTAGATTAATTAGTAGAATTACTTACTGACTAAGCGTTCCTTGGCCTGGAAGCCATTCTTTCTAAGAAAAGTGTACTTTGTGCTGTAATTCTCAGGAGAACAATTCTATTTCCAACATCTTCCTTAGCTCCCACTATTGCCCCCAGGTAAAGCTTGCAATAATCTTGATCATTTATGTGTTTTTTGGAACTCATTAAGCAAGAGAATCATCAACAAATGGAAGAGAGATGTGCTGATTTTCTAAGTAACAATGGGCAAGACTCTTCCTGCCCACTTTGGGGGTAAGACCTAAAGCTACACCTGAACACTCCCATTTCTCTGTGTCTGTTGAGGACATGTGTGAGATATATTCCAATTCAGCAAAGATTTATTGAGTACCAGCTGTGTTCAGCTCCCTTTCTAGGCACTGGGGATACAAAGATGACCCAAGATGTGTTTCCTGCCCTTAAACTCAAAATTTAGAAAACAAAACCAAAAAACAATTAATGCATTAATTGTTATAATGAGAAGAAATGAACTCATAGATAAAGGAGCAAATCATTCCCCAGGAGTATCTCATTTCAACTGGGTGTTAAAGGATCAGAAGGCATTAACAAGGCAAAGGTGTGTAAGGTGAAGAGCGATAATCAAGGACATAAAAGGGTAGAAGAGTGTTGGGGGGATAGCAAGTCATCCCATACTTTTGAACTAGGGTGTAGTGATACTAAACCTTATAAGATGTTTGGAAAGCTTTCAATGTCAGCTGCCAAGGCCAACCACTTTCTCCTAAATTTAAAGACCTGCCCTTCTACATCATCTCCTACCCAGACCACAGGAATTTTTTTCCTTATTGATGTCTGCTTTCTTCAGACCCCTGTAAAAACCCTGTTTATTTTTTACCTCTCAGCTCAAACTACTGCTCTCTAAAGTCTAAAGAAGGACTTTGCCTGGGCCTACATCTCACATTTGAGAAGTAGGTCACTTTTGTTCTCTGTGCTCTTACCTGCATTTTTCAGGTATTCATTGATCACCCTTAAATATTCCGTCTAATCTTTACACTTTTCACTTTGCAAAACACCTTCATGCCTGCCCTTTCAACTGATGTTCACAGTTCTTTTTGAAGAGCCAGCCACAGTTTTGTCCTAAGCTCTAGAAATGAAGTGACTTGCTCAGAGTCGTCCAGTAACTTGGCAAAACCAGAATGAGTACTCAGATCTTCCAGCCCCACCCTCTCTCTTCCTGTTCTTTCACTGGCTGCTCAGGGCTTCTCACTGTTAGGTAGCATTTCCATTTTTATAGGGATCCTCTGGACATGATGCTTTAGCTCAGGGGCTGCTTGGGAGGGGGAAGAGGAAGGGAGGTCTATCAGGCAGGCTCTGGGCCTCTCTGCTCCCTCATTTTCTCCCCCTTCTCCGAATTTTATGTGATTTGTTTAAGGGTAAAAAGGTGTCTGCCCTCTAATGCAAGTTGGACACTATTGCCTTAACCCAAAGGAAGAGGTTTTTTTTAAAACTTTATTTTATTTTATTTTATTATTTATTTTATTTTGGGGGTGCGCACCATGCAGCATGTAGGATCTCAGTTCTCTGACAAAGGATTGAACCTGTGCCCCCTGCATTGGAAGCGCGGCGTCTTAACCATTGGACTGCCTGGGAAGTCCCAGGAAGGGCTTTAATGGGAGAAATTCCAGCCACTTGGAAAGCAGATAGCAGAGGTATTTGGAATCATGACTTATTAATCTGTAACCTGAATAACTGCTCAATGCCCAGGTCTATGCTCAAGGCTAGGGTAATACTGGAGAGAGATGAAGTCCCTAGCCCTCAAGGGCCTTATGTTTTGTCTTATATTAGTCTGGAGACACTAAACCTCGAGCATTAGTAGGTAAAAGTCAAGGATGGAGAAGCAAGTAAAAGGCATGGGCTGCATGTGTGGGAGGAACAGATTGGTCACTGGATATCAGTAAAGCAAGGAGGACTCTCAAAGTTCTGCCTCTTGCCTACACCCTTCTTTTCTTGCCCAGATCTACGAATCTAGCTTCTTTCTGGACACTTCCTCCTGGATGGCTCCCAGGCCACCCTTATGAGCCTTGTCACTCTCCTCCCAATTTGCTTCTCTAGGGCTCCCCCTTTTCAGTGAAAGATGCCACAACCCATCCACCACACAGGCCAGAAACCTGAGCTTCATTTTCTCATCTCCCACATCCCATCAATCTCCAAATCCTGTCCATTCTACCTTCAGAACATCTCTTCACTCTAACCTCCTCTCTGTGTCCACTGCCTCCATCCTGGCTCGGGCACCGTCACTTTGACCACAGCAGCAGACTCCTCACTGCTCCCCGCTTCCTCCCTCCACACAACTGCCAAAGCGACCTTTCCAAAGCACAGATGTGATCACAAAATTCCCCTGCTTCAAGCCCATGGATGACTCCCCAGTGTCCTGGGGGTAAATCCCAAACTCCTCAGCCACTCCACAAGCCCCTTTCTAACTGCCCCCTCTGGCCCCTGTGGATGCAACTTGCTTGCCGCCTCCACTGGTCTGATCTCAGTTCTCCCTCCCTATATTGTCCCCTGCTCAGGCTTCCATTCCATTCCTTATTTGAGATCCCCGTGCTAAAAGTGCATTTTTAAAATAATTAATTAATTAATTTATATTTTGGCTGCATTGGGTCTTCGTTGCTGCGCACGGGCTTTCTCTAGTTGCAGCGAGCAGGGCTACTCTCTGTTGCGGTGCGCGGGCTTCTCATCGCGGTGGCTTCTCTTTATGCGGAGCACGGGCTCTAGGCGCGCGGGCTTCAGTAGTTGTGTCACGCGGACTCTAGAGCACAGGCTCAGTAGTTATGGCGCACGGGCTTAGTTGCTCCACAGCATGTGGGATCTTCCTGGACAAGGGCTCTAACCGTGTCCCCTGCATTGGCAGGCGGATTCTTAACCACTGCGCTACCAGGGAAGTCCCAGTAAAAGTGCGTTCTAAAGAGCAATGTTTCATGGGGGACTCTGGGGGGTATTTTGAGTATCCAGGCTTTTTCTGCATTAAACATACACTGTCCTTTCATGTTCAAAATGTTTTCAGATCGTGTTAAGTTTTAGCGGTATTCATCAAAAGCTATTTCTTGACCCACTTTTGCTGGAGACAGTAAAGGCAGATGCAGCCTGATCAAATAGAGAACTGCCTGGAGCACGTGTTTAAAATACAGATTCCCTGGTCTCTGAATTTGAATCTCCATGGAAGTTCTCAGGTGAATCTTACAATTGGGTAAGTTGGAAAGACCTAACCTGATTTCATTTATAAGAAACATCCAGGGACTTCCCTAGCGGTCCAGTGGTTGAGAGTCCACGCTTCCACTGCAGGGGGTGCGGGTTCGATCCCTGGTCGGGGAACTAAGATCCCACATGCTGCGTGGTGCGGCCAAAAAAAAAAAAAAAAGAAATGTCAGAATAGGCAAATCTATAGGATCTGTGGTTATAGTAGATTAGTGGTTGCCTCGGGGGCTGGGGGCTGGGAAAGGGAAGGGGATGTAGAGTTCCCAGGGATGATACCTAAGGAGTGCCGAATTTCTTTTGGGGTTGATGAAATCTCTAAAATTGATTGTGATGATTGTACAACTCTGTAAATACACTAAAAGCCACTACTGAATTGTACATTTTAAATGGGTGAATTGCATGGTACATGGACTAAATCTCAATAAAGCTGTTTAAAAACAAAACAAAACACTTGGACCGAGCTCTACAAGCAAGGCACCAATCATCTTTTGCAGACTTGGGTGGTACCTGTTACCTAGTAGACTAGTCAGAAAATACTTGTGGATGTATATATTGGAGGGTACAAAGTAAATGAGCGATTGCAATGGGGTGTGATTCCCCTAGTACTGTACTAGGGGAAATGCATGCTTCTGTGACAGGAGCCCAGTGGAAGGGAAGCTTCATGAAGAAATTTGTGATGTCTAGGTTGAAGCCTATCAGGTAACCAGGCATTAGCAAGGCAAGATGAGGAGTGGGAAGAGTGTACCACAGAGGGGCAAGCAAGCCCTGCAGGTGGTTTGGTGAGGTCCAGTGCAGACTGAGAAGTTAGGTGGCAGAAGTGAGGCTGGAGAGAGGAACACACTTAAAAGCCTTCGTGAGCCAGGTTGAGGGGGCTGGAATTTTCCCTAAGAGAAAGAGAAACTGTAGTGGTGGGTTTATGTTTTTAGAAATCACTTTGCACCATGGAGAATGGACGGAAGAAGGGCAAGATCAGAGGCAGGGAGCCTGTGAGGGGGCAGTTTTAGTGTTTAGGAGAGAGGTCAACATGTCCTGAAACTGAGTGGTGCCAATGGGGATAAAGAGAAGCAGACAGAATTTAGAAATATTTAGGGCATTTAATTGAGAAGATTCTGATGGCTGGAAGAGGGGACAGGGAAAAAGTCAAGGGTGAGGCCCAGTTGTGTGGCTTGAGTACCTGAGTACTTTCTCCAGAAGTTCTGGAGGAGAAACAGGTTTTGAGATAAGTTTGATTTTGAGAATGCTGTTCAAAAGGTGTCCAGTCAGCAGTTGGATATGGGGGTCGGGAGGTGAGAGAGCCGTGTGAATCACTGGCATACAGCCTCAGCATATAGATGGAAGCCAGAGAAATGGATGAGGTGGTTCAGGGAGTGCATTTCAAAAGAGAGGAGAAAAGGGCCTAGAATGGAATCCTGTGGAGTGATGTTTATAAGAGGATGCCTGAGGAGGAGGTGGAGGAGAAAGTTGTAAGGAGATTCAGAGGAAATAGAAACGTTGGTGTTAGCATGGCAATTCATCTGCTTATTCAGCTGCTCCAAGTCAGTACTTATTGAAGATCCATATGCCCTGGGTGTCTTCAGAGATAAGTGAGATGTGACCATTGACATTAAACTTAAACTGTGACCCCATTGCACACCCCACTGCAGCCTTCTGAAACAAGAGGCCCCTTCTCGCAGGTCAATGACCGTCTTCTTTTCCAAATGATAGATGTTCTTCCTGAGCTGTTTGTATAGGCCCGGGAGTCCTTCCCAAGCTCACCCTTCGGTATTACGTAGGCCCAGAAGAGCCAGGTCTGGCAGCCAAGCCAAGAGCCTTCTGTCCATGGATGATGGATGGCCTAAATAGGGCACTCCAGGGCTGTTTGGGGTTGGGGGGAGCATGTCATATGCCTAGGGTTCAGCAGATTGTACCCACACACCAGGCAGGAGCACACAAGGAAGTCACCCCCACTCTGTAGGCGAGACAAAGAAGCAGTTCTCTTCCCACGTGCCAACCCATCTGCTTCTTTGCATTTACCAACATGCCTTTTTTTTTTTTTTTCTTCTTTTTTTTGGTTCTCTGCAGCTTTGAATACATGAGGAAGAAGAGTGGGAGACTGGAGGAAAGGTAAGGTTAGAAGAGGGCAAAAGGAAAAGAGGGGAGTCGGGGGAGCCTCCAGGGACCACCAACACAATAAATTGTATTCTGGACTACCTCAGCCTGGTCCCTTTTTTTGCAGTGCATGCTTATTAGTTTCTTCTGGGGAGACCCCCAACGATGGTGGCCAAGGCATGGCTGTGGCCTTGATGGACCTGATTGATGGGGTGCTTCTCAGTGTGTCACAGAACTTGGAGGCCCACTTCCTTCTGTCCCCTCAAGAGGCTGGCACAGGCTCCACAGGACAGCTGGGGACAGGCTTTCCCTGCTCTGGTGCATTTGACTCCCGATGGTGTCATCAGCCTCCCATCACTGGAGGCAGCAGGCTCTCAATTGTCCAGAGTCGCGGGAGTGAGTGCCTCCCCAAACCTGTGTGACAGCGGGGTAGATGGGAGGTGTGCTGGGAGGAGCTTCGCCCTGTGGGAAGACCTGTGAGGCTATGTGTGTTGGGGGAGGGCAGGGTGTACAGGAGGGAGGACAAGGGCTCTCCCTGCCCCCCACCATCTCACAGACATGGGCCTGAGCCAGGGTATAGGAGGCCATCCAGCCTGACTTCAAGTCACTGATGGAGAGGGGTTGAGTGGCTGTCTTGGGGTTGGTTCACACTGTTCTGAGCTGGGTAGGGTTAGTGGGGCAAAGGCCCGAGGCTCTTTTTGTCTTGGCCTTGACAGTCCTTCAGCTGTACCTCACAGTGCCCTAATTCTAGCTCCTGCCCACTCTGACCTTCATATCCACCCTCACCTAGAGCTGAATACGAGGCTCGGGATTCAGGACTCTCCTTGTAGAGGACAGAGTTAGGTACCTTATCTCTTCCCAGAATTGGAATGCAGAGATGTAGAGCCACTCAGATTTCCAATGACAGTCCCGGTTGACCCCTGGCTGGGACATTTTCCCATCCTACACTTCTTGCCCAGGCCCCGTCTCCTCCTGTGGGTTAAGCCATGAGCTTGTGCCAATCCAGTCACCCCCGCCTGCACTTTCGCAGGACCTGGTCAGCCAGTGTTCACTTCCTCTTTCCCCGCCACACAGGCCACGCTTTGGATGTCAGTGGACAGTCCTGCCCTACTAGGGGACCTCTTGTGGGGCCTCAGGCCTGAGGGGCTCCTAGGGGTGGTTCTGGGACAGGAACCCTGCTGCAGGAGCCCCTGCGGCAGGCCCAGGCTGTGGCTGGCTTTGGGTGCTGGCTTGGTCTCTATCGTTTGTTTGCCTTCCCCTCCCCTACCACTCCAGCTGACCACCCCAAAACTGAGCTACACTATCCCTCCCATGCCGCCGTCACAGTCACAGAGGGAGCACCGCGCTGTGCCGATGCGCTGAGGGCTGTCAGCCTGCCCCCACCCAACTGGAATGAGCCACCTGCATCCGCACACAGGTGTTTCCTGTGCTCCTTCCTGTTACCGTTTTTTTTTTCTGCTCAGCTTGGCTTCCCCAGCAGGTGGTTAAGGGCCCGGCCAAACCTCTTCATACACAGCTCTAAAACACAGGGGGGCAGGGCTCTCTGGGGATCTGGGTCACCCCCCAGGGGGGACTGTTGGCATCTCATTGGCTCTACCTGAGTGCAGGGACAGACTCCCCCCAGGGTGTCACGCTGCTGTGCTACAGCCACAGGTACTGGGACGCCAGAGTGGGCTCAGGGAGTGGGGAAGGCCCTGCCCTTACACTGTCTCCATTGAAAGCTCTGGAGGGAGAGGGGAAGGGTGGAAGACCAGTTTCTCCAGCCTTGAGTGTGGGCCTCCCTCGGGCCCTCCTTAGAACAGGCCTGCCATGCTGAAGTCCCCCCCTACCCTCAGGTTCCTCCCATTGAACACTTAACTTTCTGGGGTTAATAAACTCACGTGAGCCCTCTCCCTGGAGCCCTCTTTCCTGAAGCAGCACGAGTCTACCAGATGTGGGGAGGTCACAGGGTTTAGTCAGGTTTGTTATTACAGAGAGGAGGTGGCTCAGGGAGAGGAGGGACTTTCTGTTTAGAGTCACAGAGCAGCCATCCGGGTCTCCTGCCTCCCAGGCCCCAGCTCTTCGCCTCTGCAAGAATCTCCTCACAACTACCCGGCGCTCAAGGAGCTCCTTGTGCTCAGCGCCTTCTGTAGGAAGCTGCCTGGGCTGAGGCGAAGACCCAGAAGCCTGGCATTCCCTGACGGGGTTCTGCTGCTCCCTGGTGGCCAGAAGCTCCAGCCACCACCACACCTTTTCCTGCCTGCTTCCTCTTTGCCTCCTGGCCAAGTGAGCTGGCTGCTAGGGAGCCACTCCCAGGACTGGCACCCTTTGGGCCTTCTCTAGGCCAACTCCACAGTTTGGCTCCAGTCTAGGCCCACAGCTTCCAGGCTCAGGGTACACCCACCTGCAGGCCGGGCCTCCTCAGCAACACTCCACCACCCTCTTCCTCTGCCCTCTTTTCCAAGCCCAGTTCCAGCCTCTGGGCTCTCTTCCATCTGGATTTCCAGGGCAAAAGCACATGGCATTGTCACGGTTGGAGTGTGGACACACTAGTGTCAGGGCCACAGCCAGAGTGTGCTGGAGCAGAAGGTCAGTAGTGCACCAGTCCAGGCTATGTAGGAAAGGCATTTTGCTTTTTTATTTTCTGTAAAACTCTGTAAATAAAATACAAAACCAAGGGACGTGGCAGGGCAGAGGCAGGACGGCCAGGCCCGGGACACCGATCTATGGCAAGTGTGCTGAGCCGAGGCTGGGAGGCACTTGACTGCGGCACTGACTCTTCCCACCCCGAGGACAAAAGGAGAATATATTAGATTTTCATTGATAGGAATCTGTGAGGGAGGAGTGTCTGGAGCCAGCCCTCACCCTCCCTGCCAGTGCCTGGTAAGCCCTGAAAGTGGGGGGAAGGGGCACTGGGGGCCGGTGGGTGGGGAGTTTAAAATGCCGTGCTGGCCATGCTGCCGGGCCCGAAGATGCGGGGCAGGGCATCCAGTGACTCCTCCAGCCGTCGATGGGCAGACTGTCCCTCTTCCCCTGTAATGGATAAAGATGGGGTCAGGAGAGGCCCTAGCCCCGCCCTGGCCCTCCCACCCCTGACCCCATCTCACCCCTATTCCCAGCAGCCAAAATGTCATAGAACTCAACTTGACCCATATCTCCCATTCCCCAGTCTCACCGCATTGCTGCAGGCTCTGCCGAGCTGCTTCCCTCACGGCTTCTGTGTCCGTTTGGCACAGGTACACCAGGGGCTCAATGCCTTCAGGAGCCTACCAGGGGAGAGAGCATTGAGGTGGGCCCAGTGGAGCAGGTGAGAAGGGCTCAGGACCCAGGGCTTGGGGAGCTGGGAGGGGAGAGAAAGGGGTCACCTTGATGCAGCCCAGGGCCAAGCAGCCAGCCACTCTCGTCTGCACATCCTCATCCTCGAGCTGGTCCAGGAAGCAGAGTAGGGCCTGGTTAAGGGTGGGAGGGCAGACTTAGCCAGACACTGGGAGCCTGGGACCCCAGCCTTTGCCCTCAGGGAGCCCTGCCCGACTCTTACCCTTTCCCGGAAGGCAGGGCCCAGTGACAGGCTCCGGAGCTGAGTGCTGACAGCAGCCATGACCTTGTTGTTGCCATGGACAAGCAGGGAGCTGAGGGCCCGGAGCCCATCCCTTCGAAGCCGCCCCTCAGGTGCTAACCTCAGGGCTTTCAGCACAACAGCCTGGTCATCTGAGTTCAGATTCCGCACCAGTAACACTGAAAGAAGGAAGCCGGGCAGGGGGGTGTCAGTTGGAACAAGCTGGCAGGGCAAAGAGCCTCCCGGGGTGGGTTCTTTTGTACCTTCAGGTCCTGAATTCACACCTTCAGACCCACCCATAGCATCAGGCCACTTTGTGACCAGGGCTACTGCCTCACCCTCCTCGGCAGTCTCGGTCACATAGGCCTCCATGGAGGAGCTGTCCAAGGCTTCGATGTAACTCCAGAACTGGAAGACGGTGAGCTGCTCTCCAGGGCCTGACTGGGGCCTCCGGGGCAGCTTCTGCCCCAGGGCATCCTCCAGGAACTTGACACACACTGTGGGAGGCAGTGCCGCAGGTCTCAGGGTGTGGATGGACCTGGGTCCTTAGAGGGAAGAGTGCTCCCACCCCATGCGCAGGTCCAGGGACCCAGCACAAAAGGGTCCAATCTGGGCCCTTTTGTGCTGAGGCATGAGCCTTAGATGCTTCTTCCCAGTGCTCATATCAGCATGTCTCTGTGGGCTGACCTGGCTTTCCCTGAGGTCCCATCACTGGGGATCTGAGAAAGGAGAGCAGAGGGGGCAGGTAGGCAGCCCACTCACCAGCCTCGGCTAAGCCTGGCTGGCGCAGGGAGAGACGGGCGCCGTACTGATTGCAGAAGGTGAGGAGCACCCGCTCCACAGGGCAGATGAAGGGGCTGAGTCCCTCTGTACATTGGTCCCAGAAGGTCAGGAAGCCGGGCCGGGAGGCCGAAAACTGCACCACTGTGAGGAGGTGCAGGAAAACCGTCAGCAACAGAACGAGCCGGTGGGGAGACAGGCGCGTAGGTGGGATAGGGCAAGGGAGGAACTTTGGGGCAGACACGAGCCAGAGCCCACACAGCTTTTACCTTCCTGGGCAGAGGTGGCAGGGATTTCCCATCGCCTGCTAAGCTCACATACTGCTTCGAGCACTCGGGCCTCCCGCAGTAGCCGTTCCAGGGCCCATGCCTCCTGGCAGCGCAGGGGCCCAAATGTGCCCAGTTTCTGGAGAATAGGGGTGGCCAGGTAGCTCAGACCTCAAGACAGAGCTTAGAGAGGGTGGAGACCAGGGACTACAAGTCCCTGCATGCATCGGGAGAGACTTGGGGGAGCCAGAGTGTGGGAGGTGTTCCATTCAGCAAGAGCCAGGCCCTGGGACATTGGGGAGTGGAACTCAGAGGAGGTGTGGAGGGCCAGGATTGAAGTGTAGGGCTCCCTGGGGGAAGGGGCTACAAGGGAAGGGTGGGGGAATACCACTAGCCTCACCAGCAGGAGGTGGCTGCAGTGGTACAGGTGCTGGACCAAGGCAGTGTCCAGAGCTGGACACTCCGTGCTGAGGGGTCGGGCACTAGGTGAGTCGAGGCTGTCCTCAGCCCCAGGCTCCGGGCTGTTTGGGGGCCTGAGAGAAAAATGGGGTCAACCGCCCCAGGAGCACACATCATCATCTGGTCACCAGAGTATTTTTATTAAGTTCCCCCCATCCCAGAACAGAAGAACACATCATGCACAAACAACAGACAATGGGTAAGTTCACGGAGGACTTCCAGAAGGAGGAAAGGGCTGGGACCAGCAGGTGGTAGCAGGGGTCTCCAGAGCCTGTCTGCCCAGGGCTACCTCCAGCTAGGACTGCTGGGACCTCTGGGGCCGCCGGGGCTTGGATGGGCGGGAGTAGGGTTGCAGGCGGGATGGTCTACGCAATGTGGACTGCAAGGGGTTACGGCCCAAGGGGCGCAGGGCACGGGGCCATAACCTGGGCAGCAGCGGAGGGAGGAGGGGCCGGGCATGACCTTCAACTGGGAATCGGCAAAGGCCACTCTGGGACAAAGAGCCAAGGGACCAGGGTCTCTGGGAAAGCTGGGGTCCAGACAGAGGGGGTTGATGCTGGGGGGCACAGGATGCATGGGGAGGCACAGTAAAGGCTCGTTCACAGGGTAGGTTCAAGGTGAGGCCAAGGAAGAGAGGAGGAGCTGGAGGCTCAGGAGCTGGTGGGGACCGACGGAGGAGGCAGACACTGCAGGGATGAGGAGGAAGGTGACCAGAAGCACTGGGGATACAGATGGGATTGAAAACATGAGCAACAAGGACACACGAGGGGTACATGGGAGGGGTGAACACAGATGTACCCGCCAGCAAGTCCATCCCCTCCCACCCACCTCCCTCGAGCCCACCACCCATCTTACTGCTCTCTTTACATGCTCCCCCTGGCCTCACCTCACCTGTTCCCCTTTCTCGCCTTTCTCCTTCACCTGCTACTCACCTCCCCTCTTCCCCCGCTCCTAGCCCCTCTCACCTGTCCCCAGGACTGTCATTATCTTCATCTTCATTGAGGAAGCTGAAGCTCTCCAGGGCATGCTCCACAGTGATGCTAAGACTGGAGGTCCGGCTGCGAGTCAGGCCTTGTCTCTGCTGGGGTTGTGAAGGGCGTCAGAGCTGTCGCCCCTGCCTGGCTGCCCTCCCTGCGCTGCCGCAAACCAGCCCAGCCCTCCTCACCATAAGCAGACTCTCCAGCCGGGTCACCTCCTGCTCCAGGCCCTGCAGCTCAGGAAACTGGCCACGATAGTCATCCAGGGCAGCCATTAGGGCCCCCAGTGCCTCTTCCAGTTTCCTGTCCCCAGCACCTCCAGCTGCCCCTGGAACTGGGGCCTGGGCAACCCTGGCCACTCTAGGGTCTGAATGCTGGGGCACAGGGGCTAGGGGTGAGGGAGGGGGACTTGGGCTCTGGTGGATGGCTTCTGGGAGTTTTGGGGAAGGGCTTGTGAGGGGTTCCCAACTGGAACAGGTAGGACTTGGGTGGGAGGTGCTGAGGGCTATGGGGTCTGCCTGAGTGCAGGAAGTGGAGGCTGCGTAGCTACAGGACAGGGGGTCGATGCCTGGGAGGGGAGGGTCTGTGTTTGCAGAGGGGTTGGAGAGCATGTCAAGGTCTAGAAAAGTGGAAGGGCTTACAGTTATAAGGGTGGGACTTGTGACAGAATGGGTAGGACTCCTGGTGATCTGGACTGGGTCCTTAGCATTGGGTGTAGCGGTGTGAGTTGAAATCCTGGCTGTGTGAGTAGGGGTTGCAGTAGTGTGGGTACTGCTTGTGGTGGTGTAGGTAGAGCTTGCAGTAGTGTGGGCGGGGCTTATTACTGTATGGGCGGGGCTTATTGTGGTATGGGTGGGGCTTGTAGCAGTGTGGGTGGGGCTTATGGTGGTGTGGGTAGGGCTTGCAGTAGTGTGGGTGGTGCTAGTGGTAGTATGGGTGGGGCTTGTGGTAGTCTGGGCTGGGTCTGTGGTACTGGGGGTAGGGCCTGCAGTAGAGAGGGTAGAGATCATGTGCTTGCTGGTGGGGCTTGTGACAGTGTGTGTCAGGTTTGTGACAGTGTGGCCGAGGCTTGTAGTGGTCTGGACTGGGTCTGTAGTATTGGGGGCAGGAGCTGCAGGAGTGAGGGTAGAAAGCATTGGCTTGTGGGTGGGACTTGTGGTGGTCTGGACTGGCCCTGTGGTACTGGGGGTAGGGCCTGTAATAGTGACGGTAGAGACCACAGTCTTGTGGGTAGAACTTGTAGTAGTGTGAGTGAGGCTTGGAGCACTATGGGTAGGGCTTATGGCACTAGAGGTGGAGCTTGTAGTGGTGTGGGTGGGGTCTGGCAATTCAGGAGAGCTAGAATTTATGCTCTTGTTAACTGAGTCTAGGTGTGCAGAAGGGGCAGAGTCTGTAGATGTGTGGGCGGGGCCTGTTGTACTGAGAGTGGGGCTTGTGGCAGAATGGCCAGGGTCCAGGGCAGAAAGGACAGGACTAGGGTGCTCCCCATGTGTGGGATCTGTGGGTGCAGGTGGGCTGGGTCCCCGGACTAGACTTTCTAGGCCTGCAGCCTCCACTGAAGCCTCAGCCAGGGCAGCATCCACACTGGCCTCACTGATATGGCTCAGAGTCCGGCTGTAGGGGGCATGCCCATTGGCCAGGGCTGGGGCCATGGCCCTCTCCTCATCCACGGTCCCAGAAGTGGAGGTCTCAGCCCTACGGAAGGCAACCTGGATGGGCAGAGGCTCAGGCTGCTGCACCAGGGGCCTGGGGGCTGAGGAGTGGCGCACAGTGCCTGAGAGCTGTGGGCTAGAGGAGTCATCGGAAGATTCGGATGACAGGGACCACGCTGTCCCATTCTCCAGCTCCTCCTGCCGCCTCAGCATATTCTAGGAGAGAGAAAAGGACATCTCAGGATCACCCCCAGCAAACCCCTGGGTGGGGGGCTGAGCCCGGGATGTGACTCACATAGAAGGCCTGTTCCCGAAGTGAGGGCGTGTCTGGTGGGCTCTGGCTGTAGGTGGAGAAGCGCTTGGTGACTGTGGAGGCCTTGTTGACAGTAGAAGTGGCTGAGGGCTGGTCATCCTTGTCGAAGGGACTGGAGAGGGAAGAAGCTGTTAGCAGCTGCTAACATCAAGCCCCAGCCCCGTCTCCAAGCCCCTCAGCCCCACCAACCTCCACGTGACTTCCAGGCTGAGCTTGATGGTGCCAAGGTCATTAATGTCCACAGCTACAACCTGGGGCAGGGCGGCGAACAGATCCTTGGTCTCACAGGAGACGCTGCCTACAACCACATGGTTGGCCAGGCCCTTCAGTTCTGTCACCTGTAGCCAAGAATGCATGGTGGGGTCACAAGGGTGTAGGAGTCATGAGATTGTGGGAGATCAGAGGTCTGAATTTGCATAGAGGTTATGTGACAGTCACAGGGTCATCGGGCCATGAGGAAGTTACAGGGAATGGAGTTCTCAGGGTAATGGGGCCATGGAGGCTCGAAGCAGCCTGGGAGCATGGGGACCACAGGGGTCTAAATTTGTAGTCATCGAGGTCGTGCGAGCCACAGCCTCATGAGAGTTCAGGGGTCATATATTCACAAGGTCAGGAGGTCACAAGGAAATCACAGGGTCATGAAGGTCAAGGGGTCACACATTCACAGGGCCATGGAACCAGATGCGGGTCACAGGGGTAAGGGTCTCAGGGTCATGAGGATCATAAGGGGTTCACAGGGTCATAGAGTCACAGGATCTTGGTGTCCTATGGTTCTGGGCAGAGACATCACCTTGATGGACAGGAACTCCGTGAGCAGAGGAAGAAAGACGGTTTCCTCACTGTCCCACACCTGCTTTCCACTACCCTCTATGCGGCCCCGTAGTTTCCAGCGCTGACGCCCATATTTCATGCAGATCTAGGGGAAGAGGCAGGATGAAGCAGCCCTTGGTGTTGCGACCCTGCCATCCCAGCCCTTCCCTGCCCATCCTCCTACCTCATACTGATCGCCCACACATAGCCTGGCGAAGCCGGCCAGCCCTGGGAGTGGGGGAGAAGGAGATGAACGGGGTCCAGGGGTCTCAGGCACACACCTCCCTCTCTCCGCCACCAGTCGGCCTCACCACTTGGTACCTTTCATCCGGAGATGGAACTCTCCCAGCTGTGCTTCCAGCTCGCTCTCCAGCAGGCACATGCTCTGAGGGGGATGGGCAGGGACAGGAGGAGGTCAAGAACCAGTCCCCTCTCACCAGCTCTGCCACACTCTGTGCCTCTGCCTCACTGGCACACATCCCTCACCTCTGTGTACTCCCGATGCCCCCGAGTAGCCTCGGCCAGGCTGTCCCGGGCCTCACGGCTCCCTGGGGAGCCGGTGCTGTAGGCACGGACCATGTTGTAGGCGCCATCCCGGAGACGCCGCTGGACACAGTATGCCTCATACAGCTCATCGATCTGGGCAGATGAGTGGGGTGGCAGAGGGGGGATTGAGACTCACTACTGGGGTTGCTCACCCAGGGCCTAGCATCATCCCATCTCCCTGTGATACCCAATCCCCCACCCCACGCTGCAAGCACACACGCATGCTGCACAAGTACCTTGCTGGCGTGGAACTCCAGCCGTCGTAGGAAGCGTTCAATGGACTTGACTTGCTGGGGGAGAGGTGCGTTAGGAGAAGCCTGAGGCCCAGGGCCCTTTACCTCCCCCTGAGCCAACCTCTTTCAACACCGTTCTCTATACACTCACCTTGTCCAAGTCATACAGGAAGCCCTGCGGGTAGAGATGAGGGGGGCATTAAGAGGTAGGGGAAGTACTCCAGCAGGGGCAGTTGCTCACCCAGACCTACCTAGCTCCTTTTCATCACAGCCTTCCTCCCTCTCACACCACGGTCCACAGCCATTCCAGTCAAAGCAGGGACTGACCTACCTTCCCACGTGCCTGGCCTTTGCTGGTGTCATAGATTTGGTCCCCAAGACCCCTCTAGTACTCTTCCCCCCACCTCTTCCATGGGATCCCTCCCCTGGCCCACTGCCTTTTCTACAACCCCTAGGAAGAGAGCTCTGTGCCTCCTCATGCATGGTTCCCTCTACCGGGGAACTCCTGTTCATGCTTCAAGACCCAGCAGAAATGTTTCTTCCTCTGGGAAGCCCTGACCTGTTCCCCAGGAAGAACCATGGCTCTCCCTCAGTACCACTACAACATAATCTTCTGCTGTCCATGTCTGTGGGGTTTGACCCAACCCACTGGAAGCTCCCATGGACAGGCACTGGGTCCCAGGCAGAAAGTACATGCAGCCTGGGAAAGCTGAGGAGAGAAACTCCCCAGCCTTTCCTGATACCCACTTTTCTAGTCACACCTGGCCTAAGTCACCCCAGAAAACAGCTCTGATGTCACCCAGGGCTGGTGTTGCCCAGCCCCCCACACCACAAGAGCAAAGGGCATATTAATCCTGGGCATACAGGATGCGAACCCTTCACTTACCAGGCGGGAATTCCTCTTGGACTCCCTTATCTGTCTTTGGAGTTTCTCCTGTTCCTGCTGGTGCACTTCCAAATAGGCCCTGGGGAAAGGGGTGACCACAAGAGTTATCTTACCTCTCCAGCTTCTACCTGCCCAGGGAACAGGCAGTGAGGAGAGGGTGTGAGGCTGGGGAAGGTTCCTACTAGCAGAAAGGGAATGAGGACTTAGGGAGGGATCATGGGACAAGGCATTGGGAGGGCACTGCTTACGTCAGGCCTCGCTTGAGTGCCGCGTACACCAGGTCCAGCCGCTCAGGCTGCGGGACCTTGGGGGCCGGGTGCGCCACTGAAAACATCTTGGATACTCGGGAGAGCGCTGGGGGCTTCCGTGGGGGCCCCGGGGGACTGAAGGCTGGGAAGCTCCTGAAGAAGAGACTGCACTCAGGAAGGGGCAAGAAGTCATCCCCCAAACCCTCACTTGCACACTCCAACCCGGTCAGACTCTCTTGACCCCATTAGCCCCCCTCTGCCGCGTACCTGGGCCCCCGCTCCTGGCTGCCGAGGACGCCTGCGAAGGACTGGCTCCTACTGACCCGGGCGCTGAGCAGGCGGCGCTGCGGCCTCACCGACAGGGACATCATGGAACGAGTCCGCGCGGGGCTCCCTGGGGGTGGCGAGGGCGGGTGTCCAGCGCCAATCAGGCCCTTGAAGCCCCCTCCCCGCGGCCCAGACTCTGTATCTCAGTCCTGCCGGCCACGGCCTGAGGCTGGAGTCCGAACCCCAGCGGCCCTGGTGCTTATGACAGGGCGGCCGCGGGTGACTCGGTGTCGGACTCAGCGTGGCCTCGGCTACACCCCCACTTCCTGCAGAGGTGCAGGCTCCGCCTGCCGCGCGGGGCAGGAAGGGGGGTCGCACTGGGACCCTCCCCGGGCTGCGAAGGGGCAGGAAAGGGGAGGGGCGTGCGAAGAATGTGCGGAAGCGCCTGTTTACCCGGGGGTGGGGCGGGCTCCCCAGCCCTGCCCTGACCTCCTCCCCCCAAGTGGACCAGGAGCTCCCACGCCCACACCCCAAGAGGCCGCAGGAGGTCACGGGGCGGGGCGGGGTGCGTGCTTTGAGCCCAGCGGAGCTGCCTGGCAGGCCCGGCCTGTGCAGGTTGGGCTCCCCACACCGGCCCGCCCCGCGGAAGCTGCTCCCCTCCAGCCCCCACCCGCTCCGAGGCGCCCAGACGCCAGAGCCCTCCCGATGCCCAGAGCCGGGGGATTCCCAGGGTGGGGGGCAGTGCCGAGAACTGCCCCGCCCCCTCCACTTTCCTGAGACTCCAACCGGGAAACTGAGTCACAGACAGCAGCCTTCGCCCGTGACCTTAGCAGGAAGAGATCCTCCGCAGACCCCCACACCGCTCCGGCGAAACACACGCCCCAGGCCCCCAGAACGCGGCCCGCAGCCCCCTGGGACCAGCCCCGGAGCCTCCGCAGCCCCGGACCAGGTCCTACCTCTCTTCTTGGAGTTCATGGTAGGTCCGGGACAGCCCTCCAAGCCCCGCGCTTGCCCCCCGTGTCCCCGCCGGCCCAGGGCCACTCGGTGCCGGCCGGGCTGGGCTCCGCGCTCGCTCCCAGCGACTCTGGCTCCTGCTTCAGCTCCTCCCGGCGCCGCCCCCCGCCCAGTTCCTGCCGCCTGACTCAGCCCGCCGGGATGGGGCGGGACCGGCCGGACCACGGGGGCACCGGGCCCTTGGCCCCCCTCCCAGCCTCTGGGAGGGGTGACTGGAGGTTCCCCTCAGGCAGGGGACTTACGGGGGTCTTCTCGGTTGGGTCAGGAGTGTGGGTAAAGGGAGTCGAGGGCAGCGGTGAATATGGAGGGATAAACAGAGTGAGGACACCGGGTGGGGCTGAATTGGGTGCAGTTAGCACAGGGGCCTCATGGAGTGGCTGTTGAGGGGTGCTGAGGGAGAGCTGGACACAGAGGGCTTAGAGTTGGGGTTCTGAGTGTGTGAAGGCTAGAGAGCAGGGGCTGAGAGAGTGGAAGGAAGGGCTGGGGGTGCTGAGTGGAGGGACTGTGCCAAAGGACGGCAGAGAAGCACTGAGCATGAGGGGGTTTGGAGGCTGAGAAGTAGCTAAAAGTAGGGGACTGGATCAACCCCATATTATGTGTTGCCGCCGAGAGAAGGAAGAGAAGCAGCTGGGTGCAGAGAGTCCCATAGCACCATGCACCACCCCCATCCCTCCACCCTCAGAGGGGATGCTCAGTCTGGACACCCTCTCTACCCCCAGGCCACAGGGTAGAGGATCGGGTCCCATTGCCCAATCAGGCCCTTCTCTCTGGCAGAAGCTGCATCCTAGGGCAGAGGCCCCATCCTTCTGGCCCCCACCTCACATGGACTGAATCCCCTTGGTGTTGGCCCTTTCCTGCCCCCAGTATCTCTTCATTGACTATCCCTATCCAACTCTAGCCTGGATAAAGGCCACCATAGCCACCATGCTCAATTCTGCTGCACTGGGCTTACTTTTTCCCCAAGAGGCTGGGGTGGGCCCAGGGGTCTGCATTTCCAACCAGCCCACCACCCCCTTACAGATTCAGATGCAAGATGTCCAAGGATCCTAGTTTGAGAAATGCTATCTCCCCCTCCCTCCTTGAAGACTGGGTGCTGTGCACCCTATGCTGGCAGCTATGCATTCCCATGGATTGCCCACCCAACACTGGCCTCTCTGCTCCCTGCAGCCACCCTCCATGAGAACAGCCCAGTCTCATCACCTGGCTCTGGAATGCCCCTTTCCTAAATCAGAACCACATCTCCATCACCCCCACCTCACCTGCCTTCTACCTGTGACCTCTTGAGCCCTCAGCTCATTTATTCAACTATTTACTAAGTGACAACCCTACGCAAGTCTCTGGAGATAACAGCCGGAATTGCACAGACATCGCCCTGCACAGAGCTCACAATCCGCCTCTGCTTCCTTTCACTCTGCCAGTTCCCTCCTACCTTCTCTTCCCTACCTTCCTTGCACACCCTCCTCCCCAGCCTGGATCTGCAGCCACCACTCCAGCCTGCTCGCCTGCTACCAATATCCCCAGCACCCTGGGCTTCTCTCTTACCTGGCAGAAACCAACCCTGGGCAACCCAACCCCCTGCCTTCTCTGCACCTGTGCACAGGCTGGCGGGAGCGGCCAGAGGTCTTGGCACAGCAGCTGGGCTGGAAAAGAGCAAATCTCAGCCTCAGCCAGGCTTTTGTTTCCCATGCGGGAAATCCTCACGTGTGACCTTAGCCATCTCTCTCCCTTCCCATGGAAGATGAGTGTTGCAAACTTTCTCCACAAGCCTCAAACAAGCTCAAGTCACTCCCTCAAAAAAGATGAAAACAACCCTGGAAACTATCCAAATGCCCATCAGTAGATAATGCAATGCTGTACAACAAAAAGAATGAACAATATACAACCACATGCAACGATACGGATGAATCCTACAGACATAATGTTGAGTGAAAAAAGCAAGACCACAAGAGAGGATATATGTTTGAATTCCTTGATATAAAGTTCAAAAACAGTTCAACTTAATCTATGGTGACAGAGTCAGAATAGTAGTGACTATTAATAGTAGTGACACTACCCCTGGGGAGTAGTGACTGGAAGGGAGCACAAGGGGGCTGACAGGGTACTGATTATGTTCTGTTTCCTAATCTGGGTTCTATTTCCTGATCCTATATGGGTGTGTTCCTTTGTGAAAATGTCTTGTGAGCTGTACACTTAGGACATGTACCCTTTCTGTGTGAATATTATATTTCAGTATAAAGTTAACTTTAAATAAATAACTACAAAAAGAAATGACCCCTCTGTGGACTCCCAGTCTCTTTCTAGCTACCCTACCCCTCACCCTATTTGGCTCTTTTAGAGCCAAGTTTCTTGAAGAGGTGTCTACCTCCATTTCCTCTCTAAACCCACCCACTCTTCTTCCTATCCTGGTCCAGCTTCTGTACCCAGTACTCCCCTGACTGGTCGGGACAAGGTCACCAGTGACTTCCCCATTGCTGAATCCAGTGTCGTCCAATGTTTGGTCCTTATCCTGCTTGATCTCAGCAAAGCTTTTCACTGTGTAGTTCTCTTCCTCTTCCTTGAGCCTTTCCTTGTCTTGGATTTCAAGAGGCAACATGCCTCTGGCTTTCCACCTATCTCTCTGGCTGCACATCTTATTTTCCCAGAGGATCTGTCTTTCTCCCCATCCCCGAATGGGCCTCATCCTCCCCACTCATGGGCTGGGTACATCTCCCACAGCTTAATGCCATCTAAATGTTGCCAGCTTCCATATCTTTTCCTTGCCCAAACCGTTCTTCTGAGCACCAGGCCTGTTTATCCAGCTGCCTGCTTGATACCTCCTGGAAGCTGAGTGACAATGTGGAGTGGGTTATTAGGGTTGTGCTAAGTTTGAAGTCCCCAAACTAAAGTCACCACTTTCCTCCTCAAACCTGACTCTCCCCAGTCTTAACCTCTCCACGACAGCCCCACCATCTATTTATCCAGTTGTTCAAGACAGAAACTAGGAATCATCGTGGGTCCCTCAGCCTCTGTTACCCCCACATCTACTCAGCCACCCACTCCTGCCGTCTCTGGAATCTGCCCCCTCACCTCCACCCCCATAGCTGGAACTCAAGGCCAAGCCATCACCAATTCTCACCTAGAACCCTACAGCAGCTTCCTATTGGGTTCCCTGTCTCCGTGCTAACCCACAATGATCTATTCAATAACAGCATTGCCCCTCTGGAAATTCCAGTCACCTGACAATGCTAAAAACTGTCCTTTATCAAGTGCTTTCTATGCCAGGCACTGTGCTTAATTAACAAACATCATCTCATTTAATTCTGGCAACAAACCTATGGGGTGTGTCCTACTAGCCCCACTTCACAGATGAGAAACCTGAGACTAACTGGCTGTGTGACTTTGGGCAAGACATTTCTTAACCTTTTGGGGCTGCAGATATCCATCTGTTAAACGAGGATAACGACAATAATAATAACAACTATCTCACAGGGCTGTTGGGAGGATGAAATGAGATACTTCCTCTACTGGGAGTGTTCAGGGAAGGGAGAATTGTATGTGGAGTACAGAAGTTGGGGTGGACACAGTACCTCACTGTAAACACACAACAAATGTTAACTGATGTTATTAACAATTATTAATCTGCCCAAGATTACACAGCTGTTAAGTGGTAGGGCCAGGATTCAAACCCCAGGACTCTAAATCTTTAACTTCCCTCTATTCTAACTCTTGTGAAACATCCATGGGCATTCCTCTACCCCAAGGATAAAGTCCAGACTCTCTAACATGACCCACAAGACCTTCAGGCTCTGTCCCTTCCCTCATATACCTTCCTCCTCCCCTCACAGTCCTCTGTTCCCCCCATGATCGTTCTGTTCCAGATACTGTGAATTCTCTCCATGCCTGTAAGGCTCTTCAGCATTTAAGCAGCAGCTCTCATTGATTCTATATCCTCTTCCCACTACTCTCAGCCTGACCAGCTCCCTCTCTTTTTTCAAGTCTTACCCTACTACTTCTTCCTCCAAGAAGCCTGCCTTGGATTGGGTCCCCCTTTAAGGTGCCTCATAGTTTCCTCTCTCTGATCCCTGAGGCCACATAACTCAGTTGTCAGTTCTGCTTTAGGGTCTGTCTTCCAACCAGATTGTGAACTCTGGGGGCTGAGGCCTGTCTGCTTTGCTCACTGCTGTACCCTCTGCGCCCTGCACCAAAGCAATGAAGGAAGGCAGGAGCTGATTATGAGTTGGGGACTGATTGAACTGGGTTGCCCAGATACAGGTAGATCCTGAGCTGCTGGAGGAGTAGATTTCAAGTCTCTATCTACCCCAACTCCTCTACCTCATAGACAATTTCCTTTTCCATTCCTTACTTTCTGATTGTATCAGCAGGTGGGGTTCTGCCCTCTGAGAATGGGGCAGGGTGGGGGTTCCCTAGGATTCTAGAACTGAGTAGGTGGGCTGGACTCAGAGTAGGCTGACTGTCCCATCAATTTTCTTTCTCTGGGCTTCTGCCACAGGGACCAGGATGTATAACTGTTGGTCCAGATGACCATCAGAATATCAATCTAAGTGACAATTCCAGGGGGTGAATAGGCAAGATCTCCCCTGCTGGGGGTGGGGAAAGGGAAAGAGCAGATCCCCTTGAGCAAAGGGAGAGGGGCCACCTCAAATGGGGTGGGGGAGAGGCTGGCTGATAAGAGCCAGGGGATTATCTGGACTTATGGCAGCCCTGAAGTCTGTTCTGGACATGGGAAAGAACCCAGGTCTCAAGGGTGATGGGGCCCGCAGCATAGCCAGCTCGGGGCAGCTAGGAATGGAACTCTGCCCGCTTGCGTGGCCCCAGATCCCGCGGCCTCTAATACCCTCTACACGCCAAAACTGGTGCACTTGTGTGGGTCAGGAGGTCCCGCCACCTGTGCTGCCCAGCTCAGTGGTATGCCAGGCCAGCCGCTTTCCCGGGAGTCTCCAGTCCAGCCCCGCCCCACCGCAGGGCCGCCCAGGATTGAGGTAAACAGACGCTAAAAATAACCCGGGCAAGGGGCGGCTTCAAGGAAGAATGGGGTCCCTCCTGAGCCTGCCCCTGTCTCCATGGCAACTGCCCCAAACCCGGCTGCTGACGTCATGCCGCAGCTGCGGGAGCAGGGAGGGAGGGGGGCGAGGTGCGGCCTGGGACCCCCCCACCCCGGAACCGGGCGGAGGCGGCCGGGTGGCCTCACTTCCTGCCGGCCCCCTCCCTGGTCAGCTGGTCACATTCCCGGACGGCGGCGCACTGGAAGCCTTGTGGCCTCCCCCGGGCCGGGCCTGGCAGAGGCGCTAGTCCGAGCTGAAGCGAGGGGCCCGCAGTGACTCAGCCGCGTCCTCCCCGCCAGCTTTTCCACCGGGGGAGGACCCAGCCCAGCGCCCTGTGTGCTCCCCTCATCCCCCCCCATTTCCAGGTACCCCTCTGCAGCTGCTGCCCCACAGGACGCAGGACAGAGAGGTTTTTTTTGTTGGGTTGTTTTTGTTTGTTTATTGTTTTTGACAGGGAGGTTTTGTACCTCACTCTCCAGTTCTCATCTCTCTCCCCGCCCACCCATCCCCGCCGCTACCCCCCATGCCGGGGAAGCGGATAGTGCAGTGGCAAGAATTCAGATCTGGGTCTAATTCCCACCTCTCTCCAAACCAGCTGTGTGACCTTCAGAATATTACTTAACCTCTCTGGGCCAGTTTCTGCATTTGCCAGATCATCTGGTAACCCTCCTCAGAAGGCTGTGCCGGCACTGAGCGATGCAGGCCCAGGGCAAGCCCCACAGATGGCCCACCGTTATTGTTACACTGGACTGCACACAGTAGGTGCTCGGCCAGCCAGCCTGGACACATATTAGAAGCAACCCAGAACTGGCTGAGATGGGTCAGTCTTGGAGGCTGGACTGAGGCCTAACGGGGAGAGGAGAACAGAGGGTGCTGAAGCCAGGCTTACCCAGACCCCTAGCCCTGGTGAGCAGCCCCTTCCCCAAACCGGTTCTGCAGGCTGCCCAGGCCTGGCTGCTTGCAGAGTTTCCACACCAGCCTCTCATTTCCAGGTACAGGGTCTGTTCCCCCACGGCGCCGGGGCTATCCTCTCCGGCCTGGGCCGCGCCAGATTTGCACGAAGAGCCCAGCCCGAGGCCGGATCGGCCACCTCGGGTCGGGGCCCAAAGCGGCTTAGGCCAGCCGGTGGGGCCAGAGAGATTAGCTCATCTCGGAGGCGGGCCTGCACCCCTCGTCGCCCTCTCCCCATTCCCAGCTCAGTCTCTCCTACGGCGAGGGCAGTGGGGCTCCCGGTGAGCGTCCGTGCCAGGGCCCAGGCTGGCGCCAAGGGCCCACCCTCAGGCCTGGCCCACCCCAGAGCCCCGGGGCACAGGCCGCCTGGGCCTTGCCGCGGGAGGGAAGGAGGCAGCGCCGGGTGCGGCAGGCCCAGAGGCGGCGGCTTTTGTGGGCGTCCTCCGCGCCCGAGAGGAGGGGAGGAACGACACCGCGAGGCCTGGGTCCCGGGGATGGGGCGATACGGGACAGGGCCTCAGCCGGGGCAGCAGATCCGGGACTCCCCAGGCGGGGGAGGCACCAGAACCGCCGCGCCCGACCCCCGCCCTGCCCGCGGCCCCCGGAAACGGCGGGGACACTCACATGGCTGCGCTGGGCTGCGCGGACTTCGCGCTCTCCGTGCACTGGTCGCTGCCCGGCTAGGTCGCGCCGCAGCTGCCGCGGTCGCCGCCGCTGCTGCCCGCCCCTCCCTCTGCTCCGCCGCCTGCAGCCCAGACGCCCCGCTCCTCCCCTGGCCAGCTGGGCCCCACCCCCTGCGCTCCCGCGGCTCCCGCACCCCTGGAGGCGCCCACGGCTCGCTCCGCCCTCTCGGCTAACGGGGCAGGCCGGTGGCTGGCGGCGTCCACCAGCTTGACGGGGCGGGGCGAGGCGGGACGGGACGGTACGGGACGGGACGGGGCGCGGGAGGGGAACCCTGGACGACACGCGGGCGGTGGGAGTTCTCAGCGCTCGGGATCCGGATACATATGCGGGAATAGGGCGACTTTCGGAGAACCATTAGCAAAGGCAGGAAGGAACCATTCTTTCCCATGCAGACCCCAAAACCGGGTGCACCGGAGAGCCTCGCCTGCCTGCTCCCTCCTTGAATTCCGTGGGCTCTAGAGACCTTTCAGGCCCCCATATGTGAAACAGGTCCTGGAGGGGCACTGCTGCGTTGAGTTGGTTGGAGGAAGGGATCAGGGCCAGTTTCAGAGAGGGGAACAGGAAGGCCTGAAGGCTACTCATCAGACACCTTCTGGGTCTGGACGCTGCCCCTGAGCCCTGCCCGTCCGCCGGCCTCAGTTTCCCTGCTGTGGGGGCAGGCTGTCCTTCCTGCCACCATCTGGCACCGGTAAGTCTGAGCTCTTAGCCAGGCCACACAGTCACCACTCACTGGGTACTGGCATCTGTGGAGTCTCGGGCCTTTCTCTGGAAGCATGGGTGAGGACCCTGGCAAGGTCTGGGTACATGTTGTCCAAGGGGGCCAGAACCCAGTCCTTTCCAATAAGGGGGCTAGAATACTGGCTCTCCCCTGGAGTGGGTTACGGTGGAGCTGATAGCTGACCTCACACTGGGGTAAAAGGGCCAGCTCCACTCCCCCACCCCTCCCATCAATAAGACAACACCGGTCCTCTCCAACCCCACCCTTCAGGGTTCACTCTGTAGTCTGTCACCTTTAGAGGCAGCAAGGGGCACTGACATCCTCTCCCTCGCTAGCTCTTACCAGAGACACACCTCACCCTCTCCCAGTTCTCCCCCTCTCCAGCCCCTCCTCTTTGCCTTCCTTTGCAGCACCCCCTTTTCTGTAGTCAGTAGACCTGGGGATTGCTTCCAGAGACTGGGTTCTTCTTTCTGTTTCCCCCCACCCTAAAATATCATCCAGTCTCAGGACTTCATCCGTCCACTGATGAACATCCTGAGCCTTCCCCTGTGCCCAGAGCCCTCTCCTGTTCCAGAGCCCCTGGATGACCCACCAGATCTCATGACCTTCCCCAGAGGGACTCTTCTTCCTTTGTTCTCATCTCTGCAAAGCACCACTGTCCACCTAGGCTCCCACCTGAGTGAGGCTGGGCCTCTCTGGAGCTCTCAAAACTGGCACCAATTGGCCCCTGACCACCTGGAAAGTCATCTCCTCAGCAAGGCATCCTCTGACCACCTTCTCTGAAGACAGCCTCTCCTTGGTACTCTCTGTCCCCATGTCCTGTGGACTCATGCCTTCATGTCACCCATCACCACCAGGTAGCATGTGTGCCCATGTGTGCTCACGTGCCTAAGCCTGCCTCACTGTGAGTCTCTAAGCTCTGTGGGGGCAGGGGCCACAGATGTCCTCATCACCACTGTCCCTGGCTCATAGTAGGAATTCAAGAAATATTTATCGAATGAGAGATTGAATGAATGAGTAAATGCATGAACCCTGGACGTCCCCCTCTCTACCCCCACCTTAATTCAGCCTCCTAGTCCTGTAGATTCTACCTCCTTAACATGTTTCAGATTCGTTCCCTCCCTGCACCTCACCTCCCACTATTAGAACTCTGTTGTTTATTAATTCACTCAACAAACACCCACTGACCATTCAGGGCTGGGCAGCATGCTGGCCCCTGGGGTGGCAGTGGCACAGAGTTGTCCCTGTGCCATTGCTTGAGACTCTGATGAGGCAGCGGTGATTGTGGGGACTCACCAGGGTACTGTCCGAGGAACTCTTTCTTGGCCTGGAATTCTGGAATTCCACTTCCAGGAAGTTCCCAATTCTAATAGATAACGCCCTTGCTCATCAGAGTCAATCAGTCTCTCTGTCCAGTGTCTGGCCACATCTCTGCATTGTCACAGCTGGTAGCCGGGTCTGGGCCACCATCTTTTCTGGCCTCCCTGCCGCCTCCTTTGTACGCTACAGTTGTTGTCCATCCAACAGCTCAAGTGATCTTTTTGGGGTTTTTTGGCCACATCTTGTGGCCTGTGGGATCTTAGCTCTCCAACCAGGGATCAAACCTGGGCCCCCTGCAGTGGAAGCATGGAGTCCTAACCACTGGACCACCAGGGAATTCCCTCAAGTGATCTTTTAAATCATAAGTCAGGTCATATTGGTTCCCCAATGCCCTCAGGATAAGTCCAGACTCTGTAGTGAGGCCTCCAAGACCCAGGAGATCTGGCCTTAGATGACCTCACCTCCTCATCTCCCACCTGTCCTGCCAGCCCTTCCTGCTCTGTTTCCACTACACCAGCCTCCCTGCGGATCCCTGGACATGGTCCCTACTCTCTGGCCTCTGTCTCTTCTCCCAGCCTCCCTTCTGCCTGGGATGTTCCTCTCCCTTATCCACTTGGAAAACAGCTCAAATGTCACCTCCTCCAAGAAACCTGTGTCCTCTGGCTTCCCACTCACCCCTTCTGAGTACCCATCACTGCCTATTTTCCTTGTCTGTGACCACTCCTGGTTCCCCATCCTTTATCCATCAGGGCCAGGCATGGATGGGGCTGCAGTGAGCAGACGGGACACCTGAGGCTTCACCTGGCCCTCTCCCCCTGTTCAGGGGCCTTGAGGGAGTGACAGCCTCCGAGGATCACGGGGTGCTAGAGGCCTGCCAGGCCTCTCCACAGCAACAAGTGAGCCAGGGGAGGAAGGACACAGCTGACACCCATTTCACAGAGGCACCACCTGAGGCTCAGGGAAGGCAGGGCCTTTCCATGGTCAGAGGAAGGGGCAGCATCTGAGCTCCAATTCAGCTCACCGAATCCTAATTAGTTTGGCTCTGTCTGAGTTCCCTGAGTATACGCTCTGCTGGTGCTGGCTGGGAGCTAGGGCAGAGCACCGAATCATCACCATTTCTACCTTCGAGCAGTCCACATTCCTGAAGGGATGGGCTCTGGCCTGAGAAAAAAAATCCCTCTAATAGATGGCAGAGGGTGGTGAGAACCATAGTGAACTCCAGTTCCTCACATATGGTGCAGCTAGTTCCACTTTTGAAAGTAATGCAGTTCGAGTCCCAAAACGCAGAAAAACAGAAGCTTCCCTCGCCCCACCCCACAGCCCCCATGGCTACAGCTCTCTGGTGTGCAACGTCACCCCCCAGCTTCCTGTGACGGGACAGAATAAAGTCTGCCCCTTACTGCGCCTGTGCTCACATGCCTCAGATAGGATGTATACATGCATTCATTCATTTGCCAGATATTCAGCAAGCTTTTGTGGAGCCTGGTGTGTGCTCGGCCCTTGGGGTTCCAGAAGGGTGGACAGAGGTGAGGCCACCCAGTCCCTGTGCTTGGGGACTCACTGTCAATTAGGGCAGGTCATCCCTGAGTCTCTACACCTCTTATGTCACCAGTGTGAATGTGTGACTGTGACTGTGTCTGTGTGCACATTTATGTGTGTGAGAGAAGGTGTGTGCTGGTTAGGAAGGGCTTTGTAGGAATGGGGCAAGTTGTTGAGGCTCCCTAGGCAGGCAGGGGGTGGGTCTTTAGAGGAGCATCTGGGGCAGAGAGCACAGCAGAGTTCAAGGTACAGGAGGGAGGAGCAGCCTCCTTTGCTGGCGGGGAGCAGAAGCTTAATGTGGTGGGAGAATTGTGTATGTGTTGGGGATGAGGTCAGCCATGAGAGGCTTTGGGGACTGGCTAAGGAGCATGGAGGGTGATGGGGAGCCTGGGCTTTAAGCTGGGGAATTCTGTGGCCATATCTGTGCTTTGCAAGGTCATTCAGGCAGTGCTTGGAGGGGGCAGGTAGAGGCAGCAAGGAGGCTGCTATCATTTCCCTGCCAAGGTCATGGTGGCCTGCGCCAGAGCTGAGGCACTAGAGATGGAGACATTCAAGAGATGTTCAGGAGGCAAAATGGACGGCTGGGTGACCGATGGGATGTGAGGTCTAGAGAGGCAGGCATCCCAGATCATGCCAGAGTTTTGGGCCTGGGTGATGGGTGTTTTTCAGTGATGTGGGGAGGCCTGGAGGATCAGGTTAGGGGAAGGTGATATGGTCCATTTGAGCAGGTGACATCTGAGGGGTCTGGGGACTATCCATCCAGGAGCAGGTGTCCAGAAGGCAGGTGGACATGTGGGTAGAGGAAAGAGGGATCTAGGCTAGAGACAGCTTTTGGAGGCGATGATGGTCAACTGGCTCACCAAGAGATCACATGCGAGAGGGACCAGGGCACTATGCTCCGCTAGGGCACTTCAGTGGGTGGTGGGGGCAGATGCAGTCTTGAAGGGGGCTAAGTGTGGGTCTGTGGGTGTGCCTGGACCTGCCACCACCTCCGCCCGCCTCCAGTCCCAGCGGCCCCTACTGCCCAATGTGTGTGTCAAAGGGCAAGGGCCAGGGATGCTGCCCACGTTTAAGTCTTGGCTTTAGCACTCTCACCTTGAGGTTCCTGTAGCCACTTCTCTTTTCTGATGCTTTAACTACACTCATCCATTCACTCACTAAAATTGCACTTTTAAGAGGTACTCTGTCTCATTAATAATCAACACAATGCAAATGTAAACAAGAGACTTTTTTTTGACCTCTGAGATTGGCAGTGATGGACATGATGTGTAAGTGGATGCTTTTTAGAGAATGGGAAGTGGTTTGAGTATTTAAGAGTAGTTTTTTCAGTATATATCAGGATGTCAAGTGCAAACCCTCCTTTTCACCCTGAAGTTCCACTTCAAGAAATTTAGGGCTTCCCTGGTGGTGCAGTGGTTAAGAATCTGCCTGCCAATGCAGGGGACACGGGTTCGAGCCCTGGTCCGGGAAGATCCCACATGCCGTGGAGCAACTAAGCCCATGCGCCACAACTACTGAGCCTGTGCTCTAGAGCCCACGAGCCACAACTACTGAGCCCACGTGCCACAACTACTGAAGCCCGTGCACTTAGAGCCTGTGCTCTGCAACAAGAGAAGCCACGACAATGAGAAGTCCGTGCACTGCAATGAAGAGTAGCCCCTGCTCGCCGCAACTAGAGAAAGCCCGCGCACAGCAACGAAGACCCAACACAGCCAAAAATAAAAACAAATAAATTAATTTTTTTTAAAAAAGATAAATAAATAAATAAAAAGAAAAAAAAAGAAAAAGAAATTTATCCCAGGGACTTTCCTGGTGGCACAGTGGATAAACTCTTGTGCTCCCAATGCAGGGGGCCTGGGTTCGGTCCCTGGTCGGGGAACTAGATCCCACATGCATGCCACAGCTGAGGAGCCCGTGTGCCGCAACTAAGACCCTATGCAGCCAAATAAATAAATAAATAAATATTTTTTAAAAAAAGAAAGAAATTTCTCCCAAAGGAAGAGGTATCCAGGCAAGAAAAGATCTGTGTCTAAGGATACTGATTGCTGGCTTGTTCAACCAGAGATAAAGGGATGGCACAGTCCTGGTGACCATCAGTGTGAGACAGAGGGTGAAGGAGGTTCGTGTGTGCCCTGAGATAACCCCTAGCCACTGAAAATGGATGTGGGGCATGGATTGAGCATCTACTATGTGCCTGGCATCGTTCTGGATGCTGGGGACACAGAGGCAGATCAGATAGGCAAGGTCT
Organism: Balaenoptera physalus; assembly: GCF_965194825.1. Taxonomy (NCBI): domain Eukaryota; kingdom Metazoa; phylum Chordata; class Mammalia; order Artiodactyla; family Balaenopteridae; genus Balaenoptera; species Balaenoptera physalus. The sequence goes on along the minus strand of NC_138900.1, from coordinate 49,236,335 downwards.
CTGTTCTCAAGGAGTTCACACTCCAGCCCAAGGAAACAGACAATAATCAAGCTCACATATCCGTAAGATGACCTCAGAGAGAAGGAAAAGCTGTGGAGAAAACAAACCAGGGTGATGCGATTTGGAGCGATGGGGCTAAGGTGCTACTTTAGTCAGGGTGGACAGGGTAGGCCTCTTTGAGACAGTAACTTTGGAGCCAAGACCTGAATGACAAGAAGGAAACTGTCACAAAATGATACAGAGAAAGAGTACAGTCGACCCTCTGTATCCACGGGGGCTGACTGTACTACGTTATTTGATACAGGGACTTGAATGTCCACAGATTTTGGTATCCGTGAGGGGGTCCTGGAACCAATCCCCAGCAGGTACCGAGGGACCACTGTATTCCAGGCAGGGGGAACAGCTGGGGCAACAGCTTGGAGGTGGGAATGACCTTGCTGTATTTGAGTCACGTGGGCTAGGATAGAGGGAAAGAAGGTAACGTCTGAGAGGGGGTGGAGTCAGGTCAGGCAGAGTAGGGAGTGAGGGTTTTATATCTCTGAATAGGGAAAGGTGCTCAACACAATAGACACAGAGGACTGGGGGAAAGCACCAGAACAGCCACCCATTCTCCTGTGGCAGGAGTCTCCTTGGGTCAAACCTGTATCCACTGCCCTGGAGAGCTGTCAGGAGGCCTGTCCCAGCAGCGGCCATCATCTCTGGGCATAATTTCACGTGGCTTTCTTTTCTTTGTATTTACTTATATAAAGAATGGTTTTTAATAAACGTATCATCGTTTTCAAATACATGGCCATTATGTATTCAGGCATTACCAGGCCCGCCCCTGCACCAGGTGGGTTTAAGCTTCTAGTCCGGAGTCACCAGGCTCGACAGGTGACTTCCCTGGGGACTCTCCCCCAGGTGGGGCTATCTCTGCCATTGTCCTCGCTGATCCAGCTTTGGCCTCTAGGGGGACCTGTGAGGAGGGCCTTGCTGGGGTGCGGTGACTGTGTCTCTCTGGCTGGGCCAGGCGTTCTTCCTTCCTTCCTGAGACTCCCTTCTCCTAAGGAACAAGTGGGAGGGACATCCGTGCCTCTCCCAGATCCTGGGATGAGTTGCTTGCCTGGGACTCTTTCAGGCCAGGCCCCCTGGCAAAGGCTACAGTGTGTGGTGTGTAGTTTATTTCTGAGTTCCTACCGCTACGAGAACTGTTCTGACAGAGATGTGGAGGGTGTTGAGGTGGGGAAGGGCCTAGTCACTGGGCATCTGGCAATACCCTCCACACATGGGATAATGACCTGGAGGCTAACGATCTTCAAACTGACCCCTGCCCCAGCCAAGCCCAAGACATAGTCTTGGTCTTTGGCGCCACCACGTGGGAAGTCTCCACACTGCAGTAACAGGCTTCACAAAATACCTCCAAACTCCAGGAGGTGCCCACTTACCCCAAGCCACATTTTCGTGAACGGATAGTCACTGGACTGTGCAGTGCACAACCTCTTCAGCCCTATGCAGCGGTCCTGCTCACACTCAGACCTGGTTGCATATCATGGTCACAGGGAAGGCCACCACCACCATTAAAACCTCCTCCAGACTTGAGCCTTTTTGTAAAAGTTCCCTGACCCTCCACTTTTCAGTCCTCTCTGCCTCTGACCTGATCCACGTGTGTTGAACACGGATGATCTTCCCCCTCTTCTGAAACTCCCTCTGGCTTCTGTGACTGCTCCTCTTGGATTTCTAGCTGCTTCTCTGGCTGTATCTCTTCATGCCCCTCTGTGGGCTCCTCAGGGTGCTGGATCCCCTTCCCTCATCTTGATTCTTTTCTCCAGGCCATCCTGACAGCTTCCAGGGCCTTGTTTCTGTTCCCACAGTGATGCCTTGAGTCTTCGCTCCCCATCTCTTGTGCCACTTCCCCACTTAAGATGACCCTTGGGCATCCCAAACTCACTGTATAAAGTCGACCCTGTCTCTTCTCCTCAGAACTGCTCTCCCTCCCAGGTTCTCAGGTTAGTCTGGGTGGCCTTTCCCCTGACACCTCTTTGGCCATCAAGTTGCCCCATCCTCTCTGCCCCTTGGCCAGGGCACCATCTGCACCTCCTTTCTGGCCTCTTAGTGTTCTTGGTTTCACCCGACCTGGTCCATTCTCTACAGAGCCGCTTGATGGCTTCTGCATATTGAACCCTGTCCCTTCTCACTTCCCCGCTGGCCCTTCATCTCTGGCCAGTTCCTCCCCATGAGGTCCTAGCTCAGCCAGACTGAACTTCTTTGTTCCGTGAGTACATCCTTCTTTCCCACGCCTCCATATCTTTGCACAGGCTGTTCTGTGCATCTTTTTTCTGTTTCCTTCAACCTGGTAACTCCTGCCCACCCTTTAGGTCTCAGCTCAGACACCACTTCCTCTGGGATACCTCTCTGGACCCCAGGCCAGGTCAGCAACCTCTTCACTCTCACAATGCCCTGTGCTTCTCACATCACAGCCCTTGTCTGCCTCCCCTCCCTAAAGGGCCACCTGCTCCTCTCCAGGGATCCCAAACCAAGACTAGTTCTAGGTCGAGTCACCTGACCCTGTGCCTGGTTCTCAGATTCAGAGGTCCTAGATCTCAAAAGTCATCAAGTTGCAGAGAGAGCAAGGCCATGCCTGAGGCCAGTGAACCGGCGGCCAGGCTGGGATGGGAACCAAGACTCTTACCTTCCCTCCCAGGGCTCCCCTGCTCCCCCAGATGCCACTGTGAGTTGAGTAAGGCTCCTTGAGGGCCCGAAGGACTTTGACCAGCAGAGAGGTGGCAGGCCTTTGGCCTGGGGGGAAGGCAGCCATCAGCCCGGGCTCTTGGGAGCCCAGAGAGCTGGCGGAGGCTGTCCCAGAAAGCAGACTGGTGACTCCAGGCCAGCACATCTGATGAAAGTGTTTAATGAGACTCCTTTCTCCCACAGAGCTGTGCAGCGGGAGTGTGGCCTAGAAGTCATGCAGGGAGGACTTGGATTCCTGAAGGGGGTGGTGGCAGCTGTTAGGGCCCCTGGGTTAATTATCTCCAGCGTCACACAGAAGAGAATGTGCTGAAGGGAGACCTCCCCCACCTGGCCTCGGCTTCTCAGGGCAAGGATCTCTCCAGGACTCATCCTGCTCCCCACCAGGCTGGAGTCTGAACATCAGCTTGGTGTTCCCTCAGGCCTCAGCTCCCTCATCCCACTCCGGCCCCCAAGGGACTCCTGGCTCTTCCCTGAGACTTCTTTGTGGGGTCCCACCTCTGGGCCTGCGCTCTTGCTTTGCCCTCTGCCTGCTCCGTGGCTGGGCCCAGCTCACTTGCTCAAGGAGCTCAGTAAACACTGGTAAATTGAATTGCTCTGTAAATAAACAGAAAGTGCCAAATAGACTGCCTGGCACTTAGGAGATACACCTCCCTAAATTTGCTAAGCAAACAAATAACCCAAAATGAGAGAAGTGAAAGGATTCATCCAGTCTTATCTTGTGCTTCTGTCCCCCAAACTGCTCACCATTCATTTCTTCCAAGGAGCCCTGCTCTCTCTGATCCAGGTCTCTGCCTGAAATTTAGCCTGACCTTCGGTGTGTCTAGACAATCCTACCCTAGGTGTCAAGAAGCCTTCTAGGATTCCCACAGTGGCTCATACCCCTGAACCTTCCTCCTTGTCACTTGGCACAAGTATGATGACTTGCTCAACGGCTGTGAGTTCTGTAGGACTAGGGACCACGGTGCCTCATTGACTACTCTACGCCCAGTGCCCAGCACAGGAACTTGATGGATGCTCATAAATATCAACTGTTGGATTAGGAATGACTGTAGGCCTTGGAACACTGGGGTATTTTCTCCCTCTCTGAAACTGCCTGGATAATTTGCAGAGTTGGTTCCATCAGTCATTCCAAATTGCCCAAATGCCCAGGCTCTCACTTGAGCCCTGTCTGGTCCCTTGCTATTTCTCTAGTCTTTCTCACTGTTGTTTTTCTCCTTGAGTTCCCACAAGAGCATAGAGACTTGACAGTTTCACACTAAAGCTGAAAACCTTCCCCAAGCTTCCTCCTTGCTTGTTTCCTGGAATCTGCTTTCCAATCTCTCTTGGCTTATAAAGCCAGTGACTCATTTACTGAGCCAGGAGTCTCCACAAGGCTTTCTTTCTTGCAGAAAATGTGAAAGGAGCGGGTGACACCGTCCTTCATCCCCATCCTCTCTTGGCCCTGGCTTTTTAAAATCTAAAACCCCAGATTTGTTGTATCATGAGAGGCGGTGGAATTGCTGGTTTTCCCCTTGACATAGGCAGCCCTCCTTAAACCAGGGCCCTTGTATCCCCAGGGCCTCACCTTAAGGCGTTTTCAGAGCTTTCAGAGTTTTCAGATCCCCAACCTCCAGACTCCACAACGGCAGAGAATCACCTTTGTTTCCTTGCTAAGCTTCCACATAATCACAACCTCTGGCTCTCCCTGGAAATCTAGAACACTATAGGAATGTATCTAATGCCCTTTCAAGATGCCAAGCCTTCTCATCCTTCATAGGCACTAGAAATCACACACATGCATAATTTCTAATTTGTGATAAAAATTTTCGAGTGAAAATGATAGGATTTGCAGCTTGCACATCAGCTGTCCCTGGCAGGAGTTTTCACATTGAACTGGTGGGGAATTGTACAGACATCACCCACACTCACCCAGATGACCTGGGTGAGTGTGGGTGCCGGTCCATGTGAATTCTGAGAGAATCTGTGGCAGCTGGGAGGGGTGTGGGGTGGGATTTTAGGGACCGCTGATGCAACTGGTTGGATGGGGGTTGAATGAGGGTGTCCAAAAATCTTAGTGGGTGTTTGAAAGGCTAGGTATGTATTTGTGTTAAATTCCTGAGGGTTATCAAAGGCACTGCTTGAATAAAAAATGCTTTGCATTTTTTCATTGTTTTCCTTTCAGTGCAACAAAACAGAAGGATGGCTTGTGGACAGTGAATTAACCAGGGTTAAACAAAGTTTGAAAAACGATGCTGGAGGAGTCCAATAACTCTTATCGTCCTCATAGTCATCATCAATAACATAGAGTAACAATAGTCATCATTTTTGAGGACCTAATAAGTACCATATGGCTGTATGCGCACACACACACACACACACACACACTTGGGTATCATGGCACATACCAGTCAAGGTAGTCTTATCTACTGTGGGTCCCCTATTCTGCTATTCTACACTGGTCTTGGAACCTTTTACCCAGGACATATTTTATGGGATTCAGTGCAAAATAAAAATGTAGAGCACCTTGTTCAGAATGATTATGAATTTCAAGGTGGCGACAGCAGGGCATTAAACAAGTGTGGGACCCTTTCGAGCAGGTTGCCCTGTGTGACTAAACAGCTCTCAGGCCTGTGAAGCAGGTCCTGCTTTCACCTCTGTCTAGGTGCACTGCTCAAACTTTTCTCCACTGGGAAGATTTCCCCCCACAGCTGGGGGTGCAATGCAAGAGCAGTTCATTTTCAGTTTGTTTCTTTCACACCAAAACAACACGTCCTTGAACCAAGCTTGGGCTTTCTCCCTCTATTAGCCGTTTGCTGGGTATCCCACCTGATGCGTGGGTGTGAGATGAGCGAGAGGCATCAGTGCAACAGTGTTAGGAGACATTGGTGTTTGAGCCACCTGTTGATAGAGATTACTTATACTATTTGGATCTGCCTAAGCTTTATCTGGGATATACAACATCTAATTAATGATGGACTCGCTGCTTGGCCTGGCCAACCTAATGATTTTGTGCGTTGGCCAGCACCCAGTTCATGACGAGCAGGTCTAGCCACATGGTCACATGATGACCCACAGTCATGAACTCAGTCAATAACCAAGGTCAGCAATTTCTCTTCTAATGTTGTAGAAGAGAGTCCCTGTGACTCTCCTGTTGGGGCTTGCCCAAGGCTCCCCACAGCATCTTCCCCTGTGATGGAATCTACCTGATTGTTTGACATAAGCGGCAGGACTGCTCATACTGTAGCCTGGACCTGCTGCAGAGTCCACTCTTGTTCTAGAAATCACTAGAAATTAGCAACCTTACACATCACCTGATAAATGGAACAGTGAGAATACAAGAGAATTTTGTATTCTACCTCCAAAACCCAAACAGGAACAGAGGCACAAAAACAGTGGAAAAACAGAAAGTGAATAGTAAAATCATGGAACTAAATCAACCATATCAATAATATGAGTAATAATTAGATGTAAATGTACTACAATGCCAAGTCAAGGGCAGAGATTCTCTGATGAACAGAAAAGTAAGACCCAACTATATGCTGTCTATAATTACGCTCACTTTAAATATAAAGACATAAATAAGGTAGAAGTAAAGAATGGATAAAGATATGCCAAGCTGACAGTGAGCCTAGGAAAGCTGCAGTGGCAATAGTCATATCAGACGTGGTGGACTTCAAGAGAATGGGTGTTATCCAAGCTAAACAGGGAAATCCATATGGATAAAATCATTCACTGGGAAGCCATAATAATCATACATGTGTGTATATGTAGTAACAGAGCTTCAAAATATTTGAAGAAAAAAACTGACAGAAAAGGGAAGAACTAGACCAATCTATAATAATCATTGAAGACTTTTATACCCCACACATCAAAGAATAAAATAGCTGGACTAAATAATAAGGAAATACATAGAAGAACAGAAGAACATTGTCAACTACCCTGACTGTAACAGACGTTTATGAACACTAAACTCAACAGCTGCAGCGTTCACTCTCTTTTCCAGCAAACGTGCTACCTTCACCATGATAGACCATATGTTCACCCATCAAACGATATTCATGAAATTCAAAGAATGTGCCAAGTATGTTCTATGACCACGGTGGAAGGAAATGAAAATGAATAACGATGAGATTCACAGAAAAATCTCAAATATTTGGAAATCATACAACACACATAAAGAATCCATAGGTCAGAGGAGACATTTCAAGGGAAATTAGAAAATATTCTGAATGAAGTGATAATAAAAACTAAACATATCAAAACTTGTGGGGTATACTGAGGCAGTGATTAGGGAGAAATTTATAGCTTAAAACACTTACATTGTAGAAAAGAAAAATATAAAGTGGGGGATTAGTCCAGCAACATTCTCATGGCTTTGTGGTAACAATGCAGAGTATGAGCACTGCAGGGCAACAGACTCCTCCTGGTTTCCCTGCTTAGAGGCTCCCATCCCTCTCACATGGGAGCCCGGAATATCTAAAACACAAAACTAACTGTCACTCCCCTGCTCCAAACCCTCCCATGGCTCCCCACTGCTTCAGGGTGAAACTCAGAATGGACCTTGGCAAGCTGACCTTTTCTTTATTTTTAAAAAATTTTTATTTATTTATTTATTTATGGCTGCATTGGGTTTTCTTTCTTTTTTTAAATTTTTTAAATTTAATTTTATTTATTTATTTATCTATTTATTTTTGGCTGTGTTGGGTCTCCGTTTCTGTGCGAGGGCTTTCTCTAGTTGCGGCGAGCAGGGGCCACTCTTCATCGCGGTGCGCGGGCCTCTCACTGTCGCGGCCTCTCTTGTTGCGGAGCACAAGCTCCAGACGCGCAGGCTCAGTAGTTGTGGCTCACGGGCCTAGTTGCTCCGCGGCATGTGGGATCTTCCCAGACCAGGGCTCGAACCCATGTCCCCTGCATTGGCAGGCAGATTCTCAACCACTGCGCCACCAGGGAAGCCCTGCGTTGGGTTTTCATTGCTGCACACAGGCTTTCTCTAGTTGTGGCGAGCGGGGGCTACTCTTCGACGCGGTGTGCGGGCTTCTCATTGTGTTGGCTTCTCTTTGTTGCAGAGCATGGGCTCTAGGCACGCGGGCTTCAGTAGTTGTGGCAGGCGGGCTCAGTAGTTGTGGTTCTCAGGCTCTAGAGCGCAGGCTCAGTAGTTGTGGCGCACGGGCTTAGTTGCTCCATGGCATGTGGGATCTTCCCGGACCAGGGCTTGAACCTGTGTCCCCTGCATTGGCAGGCGGATTCTTAACCACTGCACCACCAGGGAAGTCCCAAGCTGACCTTTTCTGACCTTGTTCCTGCTCAGCTTTACCCCTCATGCCAGGCCTTGTTTGTCTGTGTGCTACATCCAGCTTCCTGAACAGTCCCTTGAAATCAAGAGGTTTTTTTTCTCCTCTTTCTTTTTTTTGCCCTAGAACTAGGGTTGCCAGATAAAATACAGGACTCCCAATTAAACTTGAATTTCAAATAAATAATGAATAACTTTTTAGTATAAGAATGTCCCCGGGGCTTCCCTGGTGGTGTAGTGGTTGAGAATCTGCCTGCTAATGCAGAGGACACGGCTTCGAGCCCTGGTCTGGGAAGATCCCACATGCCGCGGAGCAACTAGGCCCGTGAGCCACAACTACTGAGCCTGCGCGTCTGGAGCCTGTGCTCCGCAACAAGAGAGGCCACGATAGTGAGAGGCCCGCACACCGCAATGAAGAGTGGCCCCCGCTTGCCACAAGTAGAGAAAGCCCTCGCACAGAAACGAAGACCCAACACAGTCAAAAATAAATATAAAAATAAATAAATAAATACATAAGCTAGGGGGAAAAAAAAAAAAAGAATGTCCCCAATATTGCACGGGGTATATGTATATACTAAAAAAGTACTCATTGTTTATCTGAAGTTCAAATTTAACTGGGTGTTAATTTTTTTTTTTTTATTTGCCAAATCTGGCAACCTTACCCAGAACTGGCACATGGTGTTCCATCTGCCCTTTCCCTGCTTCTCTGCATGGGTGACTCCTTTTCCTGAGTCAGGTCTCAGCTTAGAAATACTCCCCCCCAGGAAGACAGTTCTCCCTCCCCCTTTCTCAAGCTGAGGCTATAGTTGTCTCATTACTGTGCCTGAGCTGTGCCCCCCAGGCAGTGTAGGTCCACCTCATTCACTGCTAACTCCTCAATCCCTGGTATAGTGTCTAGCACTTGGTGACTACTCAATAAATACTTGTTGAAGGAACAAGTGCTGACCTAGGTCCTAGCTATGGGGCTAGAGGGCTGGTCCACTTCCTGCCTTTAAAGCCCTTCCCCCCAGTAGGGGATGCATCAGTTATCTATCACTGCAAACAAACCACTCCAAAGATTAGTGACTTAGAAACACAGCAACCATGAAGTTTGCTCACGAATCTACAAAATGAGCAGAGCTCAGCAGGCACAGCTCAGCTCTGCACCCCGCACCCCTAACCCCTAACACACACAGCTGGGGCAGGAGAATCCACTTCCAAGATAACTCACTCACATGGCTTTCAAGTTGGTGCTGTATGCTGCTTCTCTCCACATGTGCCTCTCCACAGGGTGGCTTGGGCTTCCTCACAGCGTGACAGCTGAGTTCCAAGAGCAGTATCTCAAAGGAGACAGAAAATGGCAGATGCTAGTTTTCTAAGGCCTGGATCTGGAAACTAGTACAGTGTCACTTCCACCATATTTTATTGGTTAAGTAGTTGCAGAGTCCATATTCAAGGAGAGAGGTCATAGACCCCTGTCTCTAAATGAACAAGCGCTAAAGAGTTTTGTGACCGTGTTTTAAAGCTACCACAGGAGAGAATACTCACCACAAAGGAACTGACAGAGCGTATCATCAGCACCAGTCTGAGTGTATGACGGTTCATAGGATGCTTTTCTCTCCATAGTGTGCAGCACGGGCCAAAATATTCAGGGAGTCTTAGAGTGACATAGGGCAGGAGGGACAGAGAAAGGGAGCAAGGGAGCGAGACAGAGAGAGAGAGGAGAGAGAGGTGTGCGAGATAAGGAAAGAGTCTTCCCTCGGAGCAAGAAGAATGTGAGCAACTCAACCAATGTAGGCACTTACGGTAACGGTACCTGAAGGGAGGCTGCACAGTTGGCACCTGTCATGGGTCCGTTGGGATGTTGTAAGCAGAAAATTTCAAATTGAATTCTTTTCTTTTGGTTTTGAAAAAAAATTAGTCTATAGAAAGCTGACAGAATAGTCAAATGAACAACCCACACACCTGTCACCTAGTGTCACTAACGGTTAACATTTTACCACATTTGCTCTTTGAAAGTAAGTTACAAACAAGACATTTCCCTCCCCAATCCTTCGGCCTGCATTCCCTCTCCTGCCCCGCTCCCTCCCACCAACCTTCCCACCCAGCAGTGTACTCTCTGCACCAGTGGTTTCAGCTGGGGTGATTTTGTCCCCCAGGGATTATTTGACAATGTCAAACAGAGACATTTTTTATTGAGAAAAAATTCACGTATCATAAAATTCACCATTTAACCATTTTAAGGTGCTTCTTTAGTAAATTCATGATGTGATGCAACCTTCATTGCTAATTCTAAACCGTCTCTGACTTTTCAGCTTGTTGCACCTGAACGGGTGCGGTGCTCCTGACACCTAGCGGGCAGGGGCCAGAAATGCTGCTAAAGTCCCAGAAGAGAGAATCATCTGTCTCCAAAGTGTTGAGGCTGAGAGACCCAACTCTACACCATTAGAGCGCCACATGACATCCAAGGAAATAAGCAGCCATTCAGTCGTGTCATCCCCACTGGTCTCAAGAATGCCTTTACAGCATTTTTATCTCAGTTCAGGAGGCAAGGTTCACATGTTTGGTTGTTAGGTCTTTTTAGTCTCTTTTAATATAGAAGAGTATTCTCTACCCCATACTCAGCCTTTTTGTCTGATTACTTTTTGTAACAGTTCAGGCCAGTTTTAGCACCTCATTCTGTTTCCATATTTTATTATTATCTTTTTTATTGAAGTGTAGTTGATTTACAGTGCTGTGCCAATCTCTGCTGTACAGCAAAGTGACTCAGTTTTACATACATATACACATTCTTTTTTTTAATATTCTTTTCCATTATGGTTTATCCCAGGAGATTGGATATAGTTCCCTGTTAGCACCATATTCTGGATTTACCTGACTGCTTCCTCAAGATTAGATTCACATTAAACAATTTTGGCAAGAATATTATATTGGTGATTATTGCATCACATCAGGGGGCCCATAAGATGAGGTTGCTGTGCTATTTATGATGCTGAAATTGGATGATGATGTAGTTCACAAGATAGAAGGTAGCTGCCCCCAACACCTTGCCCACCTAAGTATGGGGTCCAGGCAGCCAGCCTAGTTGGCTTACCCTTTCTGAAAAGTAGGCATGGCCTGGGGAGGGTGACTCTCACCCAGTGGGGAATCCTCAGGCCCTCCTCCCTTCTTTCTGCTGCCTTACCTTCTGAGTCCAAGGGGAAGGCCCCAAGAGCTAGTGGTTCCCTTTGCCAACCCCAGGGAGCAGGCCCCAGCCCAGTTCGCTGGGAAGCCATGGGAGGACACCTTGGGCCTCGTCAGCTGTTCCTTGGTTCCCAGGAATAAGAAAACTGAAGGGCAGACGTGGGCTGAACCCCTCGAGGCTGGAACCAGGAAGCTGAGGGTGTGGACAAGTGGGGGACAGGGGGTTGTGATGCAGGGCCCAGTAGCATTCCTGTGATGAACAACTGGGCAAAAGCTGTACTGAGGTCACTCCCTACCTTCTTCCTTTCAGAACGCTCCATCCACCTTTAGGAACCCTCTTTAAATACCAATACCACCTCCTCCAGGTGGTATTTCCTTCCTCCTACCAGTAGTGCAGGAAGAAGGAAATCTTGACTGCTGTTCTCACAGCACTTCAGGCTAGAACCACTGCCAGGACAGAAATTCTCTCCCATTACACTGGAAGTGAGAACTTGAGAACCTGCACAATGCTTTTTTGAGCCAGCGTTGAAGCAACATATAAAAATTCAGTTTTCTGGCTTTTCTTGAAACATCTGAAGCTCTGGCAACACTGGGGCTGCACCCCCACCTGGTGTCAATGGCTTCCCCTTTCAGGCCAAGCATGCCCCACACCTCCCCAGTATTGAGTCTGCGTGTGGCTTTTAGTCTTACTCCTGAACCATTGCCAGTGCTGAAGTTGAGAACTACTTCTCTGTACTCATATCTCCAAAATAAGTATAACAATAAAAGAGCGGTCAAAGAGTCATGCGCTTCAGGGAAAACGGGAGAAAGCACATTTCTTTGTGGAACTGCAGAATATTCCTGTGTACTTATAATGCAATCAAAGGAGGTCTGTGTTGAAAATATATATAGGGACTTCCCAGGTGGTCCAGTGGGTAAGACTCCATGCTCCCAATGTAGGGGGCCTGGGTTTGATCCCTGGTTGGAGAACTAGATCCTGCTTGTCACAACTAAGAGTTCGCATGCTGCAACTAAGAAGTCCGCATGCCACAACTAAAAAAAAAAAAAGAAGATCCCACGTGCCACAACTAAGACCTGGCGCAGCCAAAATAAATAAATAAATATTTTTTTAAAAAGTCGAGTTAAAGGGCTTCCCTGGTGGCGCAGTGGTTGAGAGTCTGCCTGCCAATGCAGGGGACACGGGTTCGAGCCCTGGTCTGGGAAGATCCCACATGCCGCGGAGCATCTAGGTCCGTGAGCCACAATTACTGAGCCTGCGCGTCTGGAGCCTGTGCTCCGCAACAGGAGAGGCCACGACAGTGAGAGGCCCGCGCACCGCGATGAAGAGTGGCCCCACTCGCCGCAACTAGAGAAAGCCCTCGCACAGAAATGAAGACCCAACACAGCCAAAAATAAATAAATAAATTTATTAAAAAAAAAAAAAAAAAAAGTCGGGTAAAAAAAAAAAAATATATATATATATATATGACCCTAAGTGTCATTGTGTCTTAGCATCATGGTTGGTTGCGAGGGGTTTCAGTGGAGTGTCACACTTCTCAGTTTGACTCTCAGCTCCACCACTTACAAACTTTGTGACCTCAGACAAGACTGTTATGATACCCAGACCCTCTGCAGTTTAAGCTCTCTCTGGACCACTCAAACACAGCCCAACTGCTATCTTAGCAACAAAACACCCTGAGCACATGCTTTCAAGGCTGTGCTGAGGAAGAATGAGATCTCACACCCAAAATCATTCTTTTCTGGGCTGGCAATTTGCCCAGAGTCAACACCCGCCCAAGCCAAAAGCCAAACCTGGCTCACAAGGGCAGATTTTTAGCCCTGACCTTGGCAGAAGGTGCTGTCCCATGTGATACTCTACCTCCAAGGCCACAGACGAGGCAAGGCCCCTGGAGGTCAGGACATTTGTCACTCACAGGCTGATCTTAGGGATGCTCAGGGTCTGTAAGGGCTCAGCTAGGGTCAAGGGAGGACCATCAGGCCCTGCCCAGATCAGAGGAGCTCACCGTGAGTTCTCCAGCCACAGACTCCAGCAGTAGACGCCAGCAGGATTTTCAGAACCAGGACCAGGAAATTCTAGGATAAAGATGACTCTCTCCTGCAGGATGCAAGCGAGGAAGCAGGAGGCTTCTGAGGCTGCTGGAAGCCAGTTTGTGTCTACAAAGGGAAACAAGCCTTAGAATGAAGCATTTACCACAAAAGATGTACACAAGAGATGTAAAGAAATTGAAGATATCAGTTGGGAATGTGGTTAGTCTCAAGTAAGAGAAAAACCTAACAGTAGCTTAAACAAATATTTGTTTCATGTTTGTCTCATGCAATAAGATATCAGGAGGTGGGCAGACCAGGGTTGGTGCAACTGCTTTACAATGTCACGGAGGCATGCTCTGCTTCCCTTGTCTACCATCTTTAGCTAGCTAGTCCATTCTCAAGGTTGTTGCCTCATTGCCTTAAGGTCACAAGTTGGCTGCTACAGCTCTAAGCATTATACTCACATTCTCAGCAGGAAGTTGAAGGGAAAAGAAGCAGAAAAGGAAGACACCTCTGCCAGAGAAGCAACTTTCCTAGAAGGCCTCAACGTAAGTCTTGTGGGTCACAATGTATCCCAGGGACACCATGAACTCTTAGGGAATCTGAGAAAGTTAGTCTGTTTAACTAGGCACTTCCCCAAACAAAAGTGGCCTTCTTTTTTGGAGGAGGGGGGAATAGGTATTAGGAAGGCAACCGGCTGTGTCTGCCACATCAACTCCTTATAAAATCAAAAGGCATTGTATCAAACTTCATCTGAAACGAGTGCTATTTCTGGACTGTTCAATTAGATGAGCCAATAAATTATGTTTATAATTTAAGACAGTTTGAATCAAGCTTTCTGTTCATTACAACTGCTGTCACCTCATTGATACCATTTTTTTCTTTACTATTTTTATTTTGCACTATTAAAAAAACCCACCAACAACCAGTAACAAACTGCTTTTCTTTACGTTCATATGGATTTTAGGAAATTACTGTCTTTTCCCCTGGAGAAATAACCTACAGACAAAAAAACAAGTAGGATCACATTGTGAAATCTGCAAATCCCAGAAGTCAACAGCTTGAAGACACCCCCCCAAGGACAGGGAAGAAAACAAGTGTCACAAGAGACAAGACAAACACATATAATGATAGCAAGCTGGGGAAACGACCATTTTCAATGCCACTGACCCAGACAATAGGTACCCTTCTTCTCCTGGCACCCACTGCCACCATCTCCAAGGGGTGATTTTTGGTCTGTGGTCTGAAGAACTCTTCAAACGACATGAGTTGATTTGAGGAGAGGTGCAATGAGAGAGATTCAAGTACGAATAAGAATCATGCCAAAGTCCAAAGTCAGGGAAGAACCCACAATGAAAAGGAAACCCGTGTGACCACCACTCAGATATAAAACATTCAAGATATAAAACGTTTCCAGGGGCTTCTCTGGTGGCGCAGTGGTTGAGAATCTGCCTGCTAATGCAGGGGACACGGGTTCGAGCCCTGGTCTGGGAAGATCCCACATGCCGCGGAGCAACTGGGCCCGTGAGCCACAACTACTGAGCCTGCGCTTCTGGAGCCTGTGCTCCGCAACAAGAGAGGCCACGATAGTGAGATTTGGACAGTGGGGGTTGTAGATGTCTTTAGAATGGGTTGAAGTTGGTGTTTAGGATGGCCTTTGCCACCTTGGAGGGGCCCATGCATCCAAACTGCAAGTCACATCCTATGAGTCAGATTGGCTGAGCCTATTTGTTTTCCCTGTCCCTTCTGTGAAATTTCAGCTGAGCACTCCAGCCACAGCTCAGATGTTCTGGGGACCCCAATAAAGGGCCCATTACCAGCACTGAAGGGGAGGCCTGTGGGGGGAGAGGAAGAGGGAGTTAGAGCAAGGCCCGAGGAGGAAGGAGTCTCTCTGGGCCTGAGCCCCCTTACAGTCAGGGGAAGGGCTGTTCCATCCACCAGCTGGCCCTGCACCATGCTCTGCTCTCTCTGGCTTGACCCCAGCCTACACTTTCATTGGCAACAGGCAAGCCCATGAAGCCTGGCTGACCCCAGAAATCAGGAGCTTCAGGTCACCACAGCCTCTGACCAAGCCTTGAAGTATAGACCCCTTGGCATAGTGCTGGTCATGCAGCATGTGCTCAAATAGTTCTCAAATGAATGGGAGAACGGCAAGCACTGGCATTCATGCAAGAAACATGACTCTCCCACCTAGGGGGTCCTGATCACAGTGGGACCCCCTCCAGCTGAGGGCTTAAGAGACACCAGCCTGGAAGACCTAAATAGACTTTTCTCCCAAGAAGACATACAGGTGGCCAATATGCACATGAAAAGATGCTCAACATTGCTAATTATTAGAGAAATGCAAATCAAAACTACAACGAGGTACCCAAGTTTACCCACTGGGGCATTGGGTAAACTTGTAGCAGGTAAAGGTCACACCGGTCAGAATGGCCATCATTAAAAAGTCTGCAGGGACTTCCCTGGTGGCGCAGTGGTTAAGAATCCTCCTGCCAATGCAGGGGACACAGGTTCAAGTCCTGGTCCGGGAAGATCCCACATGCCGCGGAGCAACTAAGCCCGTGTGCCACAACTACTGAGCCTGCACTCTAGATCCCACGAGCCACAACTACTGAGCCCGCGTGCCACAACTACTGAAGCCCCTGTGCCACAACGAAGAGTAGCCCCCGCTCGCTGCAACTGGAGAAAGCCCACGCACAGCAACGAAGACCCAACACAGCCAAAAATAAATAAATAAAATAAATAAATTTATTTAAAAAAAAAAGTCTGCAAATAACAAATGCTGGAGAGGGTGTGGAGAAAAGGGAACCCTCCTACACTGTTGGTGGGAAAGTAAATTGGTGCAGCTACTATGGAGAACAGTATGGAGGTGCCTCAAAAAAACTAAAAATAGAGTTGCCATGTGATCCGGCAATCCCACTCCTGGGCATATATCTGGACAAAACTATAATTCGAAAAGATATAAGCACCCCTATGTTCATAGCAGCACTATTCACAATAATCAAGACATGGAAACAACCTAAATGTCCGTTGACAGATGAATGGATAAAGATGTGGTGTGTATATCTATATCTATATCTATATCTATCTATCTATCTACCTATATACACAATGGAATATTACTCAGCCATGAAAAGAATGAAATAATGCCATTTGCAGCTACATGGATGGACCTAGAGATTATCATACTAAGCAAAGTAAGTCAGAAAGAGAAAGACAAATACCATATGATATCACTTATATGTGGAATCTAAAATATGACACAAATGAACTTATCTATGAAACAAAAACAGACTCCCAGACATAGAGAACAGACTTGTAGTTGCCAAGGCGGGGGGGAGGGTTGATTGGGAGGTTGGGACTAGCAGATGCAAACTATTATACATAGAATGGATAAACAACAAGGTCCTATTGTATAGCACAGGGAACTATATTCAATATCCTGTAATGAACCATAATGGAAAATAATATGAAAAAGAACATATATATGTATAACTGAATCACTTTGCTGTACACCAGAAGCTAACACAACATTTTGAGTCAACTATATTCAGTCAAAAAATATGTATATATATGGGGCTTCCCTGGTGGCGCAGTGGTTGAGAGTCCGCCTGCTAATGCAGGGCACACGGGTTCAAGCCCTGGTCTGGGAAGATCCCACATGCCGCGGAGCAACTGGGCCCGTGAGCCACAACTACTGAGCCTGCGCGTCTGGAGCCTGTTCTCCGCAACAAGAGAGGCCACGATAGTGAGAGGCCCGCGCACCGCGATGAAGAGTAGCCCCCGCTCGCTGCAACTAGAGAAAGCCCTCGCACAGAAACGAAGACCCAACACAGCCAAAAATAAATAAATTAATAAATTAATTAATTAAAAAAAAATATATATATACACATATATATATGTATATATACACCAGCCTGGAATAACCCCCTTCCATCCTGCTCCCCTACCTGGATGAATGAGGGGGCCGCACCTCTCCAAGCAACCTCTGGCTTTTGGAAGTCCTACAGATGAACCATGGGGCCAGGGACAGCGTGTTGGGTGGGGATCCACCTATCAGAATGAAGCTGGGGCTTCCCTCGTGGCACAGTGGTTAAGAATCCACCTGCCAATGCAGGAGACACAGGTTCGAGCCCTGGTCCGGGAAGATCCCACATGCCGCGGAGCAGCTAAGCCCGTGCGCCATAACCACTGAGCCTGCGCTCTAGAGCCCTCAAGCCACAGCTACTGAGCCCACGTGCCACAACTACTGAAGTCCACGTGCCTAGAGCCCATGCTCCGCAACAAGAGAAGCCACTGCAACGAGAAGCCTGAGCACCGCAATGAAGAGCAGCCCCCGCTCACTGCAACTAGAGAAAAGCCCGCGCGCAGCAACGAAGACCCAATGCTGCCAAAAATAAATAAATAAATTTAAATAAAAATATGTTTTTTTAAAAAAAGAATGAAGCTGGATTAGGAGAGCCAGTGGGTGCTCTGCTGCCCCCTATGGGACAAAGCAGGAACAGCACCCTTGGGTGAGAACCACCTTGCTGGAGGAAGAAGAGGAGGAGGTGTAGGGAGCAAGCATCCCTCCTTGTCCCCACACTTGATCTTTGGCACAGAGCATCCACACTCTCCCCCTTCTCCTCCTTGAAGTCAGGGTCCCTATGTTTGGGGTCCATCCTCAGCCTCACGAAGTAGGCTTTGCATCCTGCCAGGTCTGCCAAATCCTCCACCCAGAACATGCCACACATTTCTGAAAGTCTTTCTGCCAAAAAGCATTGTCCTGGGAACATCAGGCCAGTTCCAGACCCGAAAAATCACTCACGCAGTGTTTGTACTCAGCAAATGGAAAGGGCTCCTGAGGAGCCTTTTATAGACTACTAGGTGTAGGCAACTGTGTTCATCAGGAAGAAAGATAGGGACTTCTCTGGTGGCGCAGTGGTTAAGAATCCACCTGCCAATGCAGGGGACACGGGTCCAATCCCTAGTCCAGGAAGATCCCACATGCCGTGGAGCAACTAAGCCCGTGCGCCACAACTACTGAGCCTGCGCTCTAGAGCCTGCGAGCCACAACTACTGAAGCCTGTGCACCTAGAGCCCGTGCTCCGCAACAAGAGAAGCCACCATAATGAGAAGCCCATGCACCGCAACAAGAAGTAGCCCCGGCTCACCTCAACTAGAGAAAGCCCGCAGGCAGCAATGAACACCCAACGCAGGCAAAAATAAATAAATAAATTTATAAAAAAAAAAAGGGAAGAAAGATAAACATAAGGATCAACAAATGCTAGGAAAATAGAAAATGATGGGAAGGCAGAAACTTAATTGTAACAAAATTTGGTAAATCAAGCCAAAGACTGATTATCGGCAAAGATTAATAAAATCTGATAAACCAATGGAAAATTAACTTTAAATACAGATTTAAAACTGATCTACAGATCAATTCATAGATAGACATATAGATAGAGATACAGAGTTATAACAAGAAACCCATAGGCTGTGTTTTGGGCCAATTCAGTGGTGATGGGAGGGCGGCTGGGTGAAACTGAGCTGAGGGCCGATGGAGGGTGGGATGGGAAAGGGCATAAACAAATGTTTTATTATGGAAAATTTCAAACATATACAAAAGTAGCAGTATTAGGATAATGAAGCCCATGTACCCACCACCCAGCTTCAACAATTACCAGCTCATGAAAAATTTTGTTTCATCTATATCACCTCCTGCTATCCCCCCTACTTCAGATTATTTTGAGGCAAATACCGTACTTCATATAATTTTATCAGTAAATATATCATTTTTCTCTAAAAGAATCCTTTTTTAAAAAAAATCATGACTACAATAGCATTATCACAACTAAAAAAGTTAACAATTATTCCTTAATGTCATCAAATAGCCAATATTTCTTTGGTCATTCCACTGTGTTTTTTTTCTTTTTGTTTTTTTGGCCACGATGTGCAGGATGCGGGATCTTAGTTCCCTGACCAGGGATCGAACCCATGCCCCCTGCAGTGGAAGCGCAGAGCCTTCCCTGGACCACCAGGGAAGTCCCACTGTTCCACTGTGTTTTGATTGTTGGTTTTCTTGACTGTCTTCCCCAGTGGATCCGACCAGGGACCTTGGCAGCCCCTGCTGTCCATGGATGGGGCCAATACACCTGTGTCCACACACCCAAGGGAAGACAGCCACTGATCTGTAGGTGAGCAAAGACACCAAGGGCCTAGCTGGCAGGAGCACCCCCGCTCCAAGATGAAGAGCTGTTCTTAGCATGAGTGCTGACCAGGCTCAGCCAGGTGCTCAGAGCCCCTGCCTCACCTCACCTGGGGTACCCTGCCAAAATACTCACGCAGTCCCTGCTCCTCACCACCGTCTCTTCAGCCAAACCTCCAAGGATGGGGCCAGGGCATAAAGATTTGGGGAAAATGTCTCGGGTACATCTGATGTATTACCCTTCCTGAGCTCCATGTGGCCCAACCAAGATGGGGGCACACCTGGGTGCCTGATACCTTCACCCTGCACCACTATAAGAAAAGAAACCCCTGGGGTGGGCCACTGAGCCCAGCTATGGCTTCTGGGAAAGAAAGGTTAATGTCAGTTGCCAGGGAGGCCTTGACACCAGGTCTGCTTTGTGACAGAGTCACCAAAACAGCCAGCACCATTCCCGGGGGAGAAATGGGGACTGGCCCTTTGCTGGATTATCCATGGACCACCTCCCCAGAGGGGCTTTCCCTCACTCCCCTGCTCCTCTCCTGGGCCATAGTAGGTGACCCTCTGAGCTCCTAGGACTGTTACCCTGGGCCAACCACAAGCGAGTCCAATGCCAGCCTGATCCCAGAACAGACATCAATGCCCATCTGTGGAAGAAGACTGCCACAGGCTCACCCTCTGCAGAGCGCCCCTCTCCAAGCAACTCTCTCTCCAAGACCAATTGCTGTGTTGACACCAGGCCAGAAGCTGCCAGATGATAACCTATGGTTTCCAACTGCTTTCTGGAAGGACTTCCTCAGGCCTCGCCCCGGTCAGAATAGCCCAAACAGCCTCTACATCCTCCTCCTGCTGTCTTGGGCCAGATGTTTGTATATTGAGTCCTGGAAGCTGACTCAGCCTGCATTCCCTTCCCCAAGTGGCAAGTGTGTAATAAAGTGCCCTTGGGGGGGGGGCGGTGAGGGAAGGCTGGGGCAGGTGGGGTCCTGTGTGTCCCACCATCTCTATGAAAGGGAAGTCCTCACATCTGCCCCGTGCTGATGAGACCAGGCGTGGGCACAGGCCTGACAACGCAGGGCGGAAAGGAGCAGCCATTAGCACTAATGAGGCAGGCGGCCTGAAAGCTTTTTACTTTGAAGCTCCTCGCCCACCCAGGGAACAGTCCGTTCGGCCACCTTGGCTTCCAGGAACCCCAGGCAGAAAAGGGTGTGGGGGCAGGAGCAGGGCTGGGGTCTTGGAGAAGCCTGGAGGAAGAAGGGGGAGGAGAGGTAGGGCCAGAGATGGAGGCAGAGGGCCTGTTTTAGGCTAAGTGGGCTTCTCCCCTCCCCTCTCTCCCCTCAAAAACCCAGGGTCTAGGTCTGCACCCCAACTCCACCCCGCTCTGGTCACTGGCCCATCACCCCCTCCAATGCCCTTGACCCAGGTTCCTGGAAGCAAAGGGAACATGCCATGCGTAGGGTCTGAATGAGCATCTCCGGGGCCACAAATTAAATTAAGTGTTCAGGGCCGCCTTCCTTGTTATTGCTAATGGCTCCAGCCTACCCATCCCCATTCCCCAGGTCCCTGTCCTGCAGAAATGTGGGGGCCCTGGGCACCCTATCTTGTTCCCAAACTTTGATTGGCTCCTGGAGACCTCACTCCAAATTGGAGATGGGTACCCCTCTAATAGAGCCCAGGTTCCAGTGAGAGAGGCCTGAATTGTGCCCCCACCCTCTGGGGGGGGGCTCCTCATGCCCTGGCTGCAGGGAGCAGTCACGTGTGGGCCCTTCATTAGACCCTGCCATATAAACCGAGGACACGGGGTGGCCAGGAACTCTTGGGGCAAGGATCCAGCA
Organism: Balaenoptera physalus; assembly: GCF_965194825.1. Taxonomy (NCBI): domain Eukaryota; kingdom Metazoa; phylum Chordata; class Mammalia; order Artiodactyla; family Balaenopteridae; genus Balaenoptera; species Balaenoptera physalus. The sequence continues at coordinate 49,215,133 of NC_138900.1, read as the reverse complement.
AGCAGAGGTAAGTCCTCAGGTTGGGCAGAGACTCCTACTCTCTAGGGGTCTTCTATCTGGGATAGGGCACCTAGAGGGTATTCTAAGGATGAAGAGGGACTAAGTGGTGGGTCTTCCTGCTGAGCCAGGCCATGCTGACCGCAGTGCTGCTGAGTTGTGCCCTGCTGCTGGCAATGCCCGCCATGCAGGGGGCCCAGATGGGCTTGGCTCCCCTGGAGGGCATCGGAAGGCCCGACCAAGCCTTGTTCCCAGAGCTCCAAGGTCAGTGTGGGCAGGGGTGGGGATGGGTGGGGCCTGGACACTCTCTGGCCACAAACTATTCTGCCTGGTATGAGCCCTCTTTCCCCCTTCCCAATCCCAGGCCTGGGAGGTGGGTGTCTTGTGCATGGGGGGTTTCTGCCCTCACATCATCTGTCCCAGGCTTGGGCCTGCAGCCCCCGCTGAAGAGGACAATGGCAGAACAGGTGGAAGAGGCTCTGCTGCAGGAGGCAGAGGCCAAGGCCTTGGCAGAGGTAACTGCTCAGGAAAAGGGCTGAGGCCACAATCTCTGGGTGGGGGGATCAGGCATCAACCTCTAGCTCCACTTCGGTGACCCTCTCACTTGGGGTGACACTGCAGACCATCCCTCCCCATGCTCCACTGTCGTCCCGCCTTGATTGGGGCAGGTCCCTGAAGCTGCCACTGAAGGCCCATGTTCCCCAACCCCTGCAGGTGCTAGATCCGGAAGGACGCAAGCCGCGCTCCCCGCGTCGCTGCGTAAGGCTGCACGAGTCCTGTCTGGGACACCAGGTACCATGCTGCGACCCATGTGCCACGTGCTACTGCCGTTTCTTCAACGCCTTCTGCTACTGCCGCAAGCTGGGTACTGCCACGAACCCCTGCAGCCGCACCTAGTCGGCCGACGTCGGGGTCGGGGCTTGGGCAGGGGAGCGACAATAAAGGATGGGACCAACCCCAGGGTTGTGGCGTTATTTCGAACGTGACCGTCGGAGGGGGGAGGTCATGGCAGGGGCGAAGGTGCTCCAAGCCAAGACACCACACACACATCCCTACCCCAGGGCCTGCGCTATCCCATCATGAGTCACTTACATGCGTGCTCTTAGAGTGCCAGGCGCCGTTGGGAGAAGCAGAGGAGGGCCGCGCTCCTACCCTTGAGAATCTTATATAATATAATAAATGCGGGGAAGGGAGGGCGCAATGCAGCATAGGAGCTGTAGCTCCCAGCAGGCTAACAAAACATTAGGCTTCAGGGCCTGCTTGCGGTTAACTCGACGCGTGACCCGCAGTGAAGCCTGCCCCTCACCGGACCTCAGTTCTTCTCAGGGGAAGGCTGACTCAACAGTCTGGAATATTTCCAAGCATAAAAAGCGCCGCCCACTCCCATCTTTACTCCTCTGGCCGCCACAGCACCACGTGCACCAGACTCGGGAAATCTAGAGTGAAGGCCCAATCGAATCCCTGCGGCCACGGGCGCCACTACGCGGTCGGCCTTGGACACTCCAAGCCGCTCCCGCCTGGGAGCAGGAGGCCCTGCTCTCCTCAGCGCGCAGGCGCCAGTGGGCGGTCCCCAGCCCACACCTGCGCAACCGTTCGGCGAGAAACCACCCGGAAGCCGGGCGCCGCTCAGAGCCCCACCCCGTTGTGGTCACGTGGGCCGCTTGCGCGTCACCTGATGCGCTTGACAGCCCGCTGCGGGCGCCGCGTCAGCTGATCTTGGAGTTGTGCTGCGTGCCGGCAGGTCCGGGTCCTCCGGTCCAGCCGCCCCCGCCGTAACCATGTCGTTCTTCCCGGAGCTTTACTTCAACGTGGACAATGGCTACTTGGAGGGACTGGTGCGCGGCCTGAAGGCCGGGGTGCTCAGCCAGGCGGACTACCTCAACCTGGTGCAGTGCGAGACGCTCGAGGGTGAGCCGCGGGGCCGGGCTGCGGGGCCTCGAAAGGCCGGCAGGGAGGCCGGCGCGGGCCTGAAGGTTCTGAGGTCTGGGAGCGGAAGCTGGGGGTTCTCGAAGGGCCTGAGAGGTCGGGGATACCGGATCCGGGCCTGAGAGGCCTGCTGGGAATCCGGGGGCTAATGGCGGGTGCGCCGGAAGGGAATATACCTCCATTTGCGGCTCCGTGGGGGCCCAAACGCAAACAAGGCTTTAAGAATCGCAGTGGTTCGCCTCTGCTGGGGCCACTTCTTCCCCGTTCTGCTCGCCATGTAGTTTGGAAGAGAGGGTCTCTCGGGAGTGGTTAGCTGGTGTGAGATGTGCTTATACAAGTCTCTTTACCCTGACGTAGCCAGAGAGCTGTCTCGTGGCAACGCTTAGGGAAGCTAAGCGGAAAAGTCCCCGGCTTTCCCTCCCAGCACATACACCAAGGGCTTTGGGCTCATTGTGTCTTCACGTTGGCCTGCGGAGTGAGCCTTTCTGGGGAATTGCTGAGCCAGCTTAGCGAGAGTTTCCTCCCATCGCCGATCCACTGTCTGAGCGGTCTTCTGAAGGCAGTGTTTGGGAGAGCCCTGAAAGTCGGGGAAGTTCATACACCTGTATTTGACAACAATTCCCACCCGCTCCATGAGGGTGCCTGTTCAGACAAGGTTTCCTAGCACAAGAATGGTGAGAAGCTGAGTTCCACTTTCTTCTCACGACACACAGCTCCAAAGTGGAATTGACTCCGTGAGGCACAGCATCAGATTTACGGAATTAGAGACTTCCCTGATTCCAGTCTTCTCTTCCTCCTCCCCCTACCCACCCCCGCCCCCCAGGTGGTAGTGAAGGGCACAGTGGCTGGGCTGTGAGTTCCCATCCCTGACCTCCAGGTGATATCCTCGAACAGAGGTACTGCTAGCCTCCTGGTTGGTAGCTGGAGGGTGAAGATGGCCAGATGATTCACCTTCTGGAGAAAATTTTCTCATCATAAACTTCCTGAGGTTAAAAGTGAGCTCAGTTAAAAAAACAGTTATGTACCTTGCAAATTGGACCCGTAATGTGAAAATAAATACTTTTAGGTTTTAAAACTTACTGCAGTTCAAATACAATTGTGGACATTATGGTTTTAACATAAATGTGCAAGAAAAGTCTTTCACCTCCCTTATGAGAGTGGAGGTGGGGAAGGAGAGGAGAGCACTTTAGGGTGCTGGGTTGTAGGAACTTGCCAGCAACCTCATTGTCCTCACTGTGGCAAACAGAGGAGAAACAGAGGGAGGCTGCACAGGGCAGGGCTTGGCACACAGTGGTATTTAATGGGAGTTTTGTGGACTGATTGGGACTGGAGGGAGATCTTTATTTGCTTAAATCTGAGTGCGGACACCATTGATTACCAACTGGCATTTGGTAAACTTGTTTCTCTTCTAGGCTTTCCTCACTCCTGCCCTCCTACCCCACCCCTGTAGAGCTTCTGGGGGCATGGGGTTCCCATCTTCCCAGCAGACCCTCCATCATCCCCCATAAACATGTTAAGCCATTCTTCCTACAGCACTGCTCACACATGGTCCCCTTGTGGATCACCATCCAGCCCTTTAGTGGGATCCCCTCGCTCTTTCACACATGTTCCTTTCCCTCATGCAAGCCATCCCCCAGCTTTTGGTGCACATTGTGTGGTGGACTTTGAACTTTCACATCTGACTTTGAATCCCAGCTGCACCAATTACTGAATCACCTTAGACAAGTTACTTAACGCCTCTGGGTCTTGGGTTCTTCATCTGACACATTAACAGCACCTATCTCACAAGGTTGAGAGATGTCAACAAGTTATTATGTGTAAAACACTTAGCTCAGCACCAAGCACAGAATAAGCGCTAGGTAAATGTTAGTTCGTTTCAGTATTATTTGCACTAGCCATTTCCTCTGCTTCCTTCTTACTCCCGTGAAACCCAGTGATTCCCACCCTTTAAGGCCCAGACCCAGTACCATCCCATCTTAGAATCCCTTTGTGGCCATGCTAGGCTAGAATGTTGTCCCCCTCCATCCAGTTGCAGCTCTTGTGTGTGTTTGTGCTGATTTCCTAGAAGTCTGTCAACACAAAGTTTGAGATTCTTGGGACTCTAGGCTGGAGATGCTCTGGACTTTCAGGGGCTGGAGATAACCAGAGGCAGGAAGGAGTGACCAGAAACTCCACTTGTCCTCTACAGAAAGGCCTTCTCTGCTCCTGAAGGTCACCCCAGAGGCCTGACCTCCAGCCCTTTGTTGCTGGGTGTTTTTGCCTCCTTATCTCCAGGGAAAAGGGAAAGAGAGAGGGGAGAGGGGAGGGAGGTGGGAAGGAGAGACCAAGGAAGCCTGTGGTCCCTATGAAATCTGTAGGTGTGTCCTGAGATGATGAGGTTTCCAAAGAACATGTTTTAGCAGTGGGACAGTTTCCAGAAGGCTCAGGACATTGGCTGGAGGGTGTTTATTTGTTCTGCAAGGTACAGCAAGTACATATAGACCCTCCACCATACCCTAGCCTTCCTTCTTGGCTTCTACTCCATCAGGGCATCTGCTACTGACCTCTTTTGCTAGAACTCAGCCTCTTAGGACCGCTGAAGTCCATGTATCCTCCATTGTCCATTTGCTTGATTGTCTCTTCTCAGAGGTAGGAGAAGGTCCTACCCCTTGGTGAACTGAGGGGACAGAGCTAGGTGGCCACAAAAGCTCTTTTCAGCTCTGAGTGTTTCTGGATGTGTTGAGTACCTTCTGGAAGCTGGGTCCTGTGCTAGGGACTTGTGGGGAAGAGGAGGTGGGTCAGAGATACACAAAGAGAAATCATACAGGATTACTTTGAATGTTTTCATTCATTCCACATATACTTGTAAAGCACCTCTTTTATGCCAGGCACAGCAGTAGGGTCTGAGGTACTTTGTTGAATGATGTTCCCTTGACCCTCATAGTCTGGGGGTGGAGGTCAGTGGGGCCAGAAGACATTAAGAGATCAGTGTAGCATAGCAGTTACAAAAGTGGGCTTACTACTGCACGGCTCTGTGGCCATGTAACTGCTCTGTCCTGAGTTTCGTCATCTGTAAAATGGAAATAATAGTAAATAAAATGATACGTATCTTTACTGATGGGGTGGTTGTGAAAGCTAAACAAGATAATCCCTGTAAAACACTTAGCATGAACTTGGCACATGGTAAGTACTGAGTCAGTGTGCTAGCTGCAGTTACTGTTATTTTAAAGCAAAGGAAATATATAATTGCATATTAAGGGTGTTGCCTGTGAAAGGGACAGTGGAGAAATGATAGAGAATCAGAGGGGAACTTTCTGTAGAGAGTGTGGCTGGTTCAGGCCTTGCTGAGGAAGGATATTCGAGCTGAGGTGTGGACAATGAGGAGCCAGCTGTGCAGAGACCTAGGCCAGGGATGGGGTGGGGTGGGGTGGGGTGCATTTCGGGCAGAGCGACCAGCATGCCAAGGAGAAATAGTTGGGCCAATCAGAGGGACCAAAAGGAGTCCTGGGTGGTAGGGTGTGGGGGACAAGAGCACACATCTGCTCGGAACCCAGACCCTTGGTTTAAAAATATCAGGCTGAGCCCAGGGGAGGAAGCCCCTGGCCCCTCAGGACTGGGTGTGGAGGCAGAGAGAGTGGTGGCAGGGAGCATCACCTTCCACGGAGGCCTGCTGAATTTGAGGTGGTCGGATGTGACTAAGTGAATGTATTTCAGATCATGAGGAACATATGTCGTGCTAATTCGATGTTCAAGTCTTCGTTTGCTCGTTCAAAAAACACTTCCTGAAGGCCTACTGTATGCCAGCTTCTGTGCCTCATAAGAGAGCCAGGCAGGTATTTCAGGTATTACCATAGTTCTGAGCTTGAACCCTTAGCTTTGACCTTGGCTTCAGCCTAAAAGCATTGTTATTAATTTGTCTGACTGGCTGCTGGGAATACAGGTATGAGTGAGACTCTGGCCCTGCCCTGCTGAATTTCCCCTTTCTTCTTTTCTCTTAAAAACTATTTATTATGGAAATCATTAAACATATACAAATTAGAGGGAATAGTATAACAAACCTATAAATAATAATCACCTAATTACAACAATGATCAACTTTTGTTGTTATCAATCTTGTTTCAATAACAGCTGCATTTATCCCCCCACTCTCAAATTATTTTGAAGTAAATCCCAGACAGCGTATCACTTCAGCTGTAAATATTTTGGTGTTCCTAAAAAAGATCATGATTTTTTTTTTTTTAACATAACCACAATCCGATTAGTCCTCCTTTAAAAGAAACAATAGTTTTTGATGTCATCAAATATCCATTTCGTGTTTAGATTTGTCTGATTGTCTCAAATGATTTTTTGATACAATTTGTTTCAAGCGGGGGTCCGATTATGATCCATATATTTCAATTGATTGATGCTATCAGGAGTCTTTTAGTATATAGGTTTTCTGTCTCACTTTTCCTTTTATTTACTGAAGAAGCTGGGTCATTTAATTTATAGATTTTCCTTCCATCTCAACTTTGCTGATTATATCCCTCCTGTATAGTTTTAACGTGTTCCTCTGTCCCTTGTGTTTCCTGTAAATTGATAGTTAGATCTAAAGACCTAATTAGATTCTGGTTCCATTTTTTTTAAAAAAGAATATTTAATAGATGTCATTTGTACTTCTATTGAGAATTGTTTCTCTTTAGTTGTTTCCCTTTTTATGACATAGGAACCATTGATATTTATTGCCTAGAACCATTATTTCATTAGGGGTTGCAAAATGGTGATATTTTAATTTTATGTTTCCTTCTTCAATTGCTAGCTTGAATACTTCTATACCTGGAAATTGCCAGTAATCAACTACTTGGTTACCCTGAAATACAGTCTGTATAGGAGAGACAGGATAAATGCTTAATTCTTTCCCATATTTACTAGCTTCCAAAATAATGAGTTTGTTTTCCAGCATCCTCCAAAGGTGACGAATGAGGTTTGTTTGTTCTTCTTTTTGTTTGTTTAGTATCATAACACACTTATGGATTTTAGTATATTTGTTGTGCTTCAGTCTTTTAACTTTATCGGTGCTCAAATTGTCCTTTGGCCGGTGGGAGCTTGTACAATAGGCTGCCTGTTGTATAAGTTTTTTGACATAACCCTGTAGCCTTCCTTACTACTGAGATGACAGTGTATTCTAATGTTATCTTGTACATTTGTTGACCCAGACCTAGAGTCATCGTTTCTCTTAGGGGACCTGATTCTTTTTATAGGAAAATGATATTTAGAGACCATAATCTGAGTCCAGGGGTTTCTCACTGTTGCTGAGTTGGTCATTATTTCTAGGATTTTTCTATGAATTAGCTCCCTTCTTACTTAGCAACTTGGAAAATACAGAGAAGCCTATGGCTTGCTGGATTATGCAGCTGTAACTCAGCTGATGGGTACCAGATGCCTGTTCCTAATTTGGAATGGGGGCTCTCCCTGACACTTGGACCATTCAGTACATATCCTTCCTCTTGTAAAGAAGTATGCTTAGCATTCAGGAGGAGGAACCCTGTGATCTTCTCAACTTCCATGTGAGTTAGGTGGTCCCGAGTGATTGTTTTCCTCAGCCAGTGAGTTAGATGCTCAGGGACCATGGTTGAAGAGCTCACGTGTGATATGCTGGTTGTCTTTCAGAACACTGTATCCCTCTCTGTCCTGAATCACTTGTCTTTTGTTCATTACAGCATTTCCTTCTGCATTTCAACACTATTTCACAAGACACAGTCTCATATAGGAAGAGGAAAGTGAGACTCCAGGCTGGCCTTGGCCAAATCACCAGTCACATCAAACTGCAGATGCAAACATAGATGGTGTCTCCAGGAGTGGCACTAATTAGTTATTAGTGGCACAGTTTGTTATTCAGCACTAATTGTAGTGTGACCAGGAATGTGGCTGGAAAGAGATCAGCTTTGAAGGATTGCAAAAACCACAGGAAGGGCTTTATCCTGAATGCAGGGGATGGGAGGGTAAAACTACTGGACTTGTACTTCAGAATGTACCTGCAGTTTGAAAAGTGTTTTGGGGGTCGGGGCCACACTGAAGGTGGGAAGAACAGTCTGCAGAGTCTTATAAGTAATCCAGGGCAGAGAAGATGATGGCAGCCTGTCTTCAGGCATTGGTAGGGAGCATTGTGAGGGGGAATTATAGGAAGAGGAGTTGATAGGATTTGAGGGTTGGATAAGGAGGCTGAGGAAGAAGGAAGAGTCAAGGCTGATGTCTCCTCTCTGGATTAGGCAACTGTGTAGGTGGCAAGTGAAATGATAGTGGACTGTGGAAGGAACAGGTTGGAGAAAGAGTGAGAAGATGGGATTGAGGGATCTGTGAGCCATCTGAGTGAAGATGTGGAGACTGTTTTTGCTGCTCAGGTGTGAGGTCTGAGCTTGGGGAATCAGGGTAGAAGTGTGGCCACTGACCCCAAGAGAGAGCATAGAATCAGAAGAGTAGAAGCCCTAGATGAGACCCTCCCCCCAATAGGGCTTCCATTAAGCAAGGATGGGGCAAAAGATGGTCCTGCCAGAAAGACCAAAGTCATCCCCTGAGAGGTTGGTAGCCCCAAGAGAGAAAAAGAAGGGGGTGGTGACTGACAAACATGACCAAGAGATTGAAATAAAGTCAGACAGCTCTCCATTTGGTTTTGCCCTTCAGAGGTCATTGGTGACCTTAATGAGAACAGAGGAGAGCAGGGCTAGAAGCTGACGGCAGTGCATGGAGTGGATGGGCAGAGACAACATACAGACAGAGCGGAACTCACCAATGAACTCAACTCACTGATGAATTCCTGTTCAGGCTGTTACTGGCTTTGTGACCCTGGGCAAGTGGTTTATCCTCAGCTGCACAATGAGAGTATTTTTTGAAATTAATTAATTAATTAATTTATGGCTGCATTGGGTCTTCATTGCTGCGTGCGGGCTTTCTCTAGTTGCAGCGAGCAGGGGCTACTGTTCGTTGTGGTGCACGGGCTTCTCATTGTGGGGGTTTCTCTTGTTGCGGAGCACAGGCTCTAGACGCACAGGCTTCAGTAGTTGGGGCTCATGGGCTCTAGAGTGCAGGCTCAGTAGTTGTGGCACGAGGGCTTTGTTGCTCTGCGGCATGTGGGATCCTCCCGGACCAGGACTCGAACCTGTGTCCCCTGCATTGGTAGGCGGATTCTCAACCACTACGCCACCAGGGAAACCCACAATGAGAGTATTAATAAGATCACTCTGAAATGTTAGTGACGTGTAAGCACAGGGCCTGGAGCCGAGAGAGCAGTCAGGGAAGCCAGCTGCTCCCACTGTGGTCATTCCTTCCTGTCACTCCTGGGAGGCAGGCACCATGCTGGGCCTCGAGTGGGTAATGAAAACATGTCACACAGGCCTTGCTTGGGGGCAGGTGTGCCTAATGGGCAGACTGGTGGACATCAAAACAGCATTGAATGTCCAGTAGGCACAGGGTACACTTTGGGGCAGTGGGAGCATGTGAGGAGTAGCAGTTAAAGGGTACAGGGCTTCTTTTTGGGGTAATGAAAATGTTCTAAAATTGTGATGATGGTTGCACAACTCTGAATATACTAAAAACCATTGAATTGTACATTTTAAATGGGAAAATTCTATGATACATGAGTTATATCTCAGTGAAATTGTCACACACAAAAAATTAGCCAGGTCAAGGAGGGGGGAAGAAGGAATGGCATTAACAATCTCAGAAATGTGAAACTGCATAGAATATCAAGAGAGCTTTGGGAACTGGGAAGAGAGAGTAGAGCATATGTCAGCGGTGTGCAGGGCTGAGGGTGGATAGGCGCATTGGGCTGGTTCATCGAAGGCCTTGGGTGCCTTGGAAAGGTATATGGCTTAGGAGGGATGAGAGTTGTGTTTAAAAAAAGAGAGAGAGAGAGAGATTCTTCAGTTAGGTCAAGGTCTGTGTGTGGGAAATGTCTTGCTTAAGAGTTTATGTTCTTGCCTGGAAACACTTTGTTCCATTTTGTTTGTCAGAAGAGAATATATCGACTTGGTGAAACTGCGTGACCACAGCTTAGACAGCAAGACAAGCTTAGCTTGGTCCAGAATTCCTCAGAGTCAGATGTGATCCAGAGGAAGAGAGGACAGGGTTCTGACAATCCAGTGACCACAAACACGAGAGAGGAGCTCGGGAGGCATTGGGGGAAGGGTGTACACATGGAGAGGGTTTGCACTTGGACCGAAGGGAACAACTACATTGAGTCTCTGAGCTGTGAGAGCCTTGGCCCACACACACCTGAAGTTTTCCCCTCAGTGTTTGATGGCCCATGTTGTCCCGACTGCCCTGGGCAGTGGCACTGCTGTGTGAAGAGACATCTGCCCCCTACCCCCAGCACCCAATGATTGATGAGCTGGCATGGATCGCTGGTGGTGACTTGACTGTTCCTCTCCAGCTGGCTGCTGCTGCAAGAGGATGAGGCCCCAGAGCAGGGGTGGAGGCGAGGGGTAGGCAGGAGGGAGGTCTTGCTGCCATGAGCCAGCTTGGATTTGATCTGTCAGTAGATGAAGGAGGGGGGAATTGTGAAGGGGACAAGCGTTGGTGGTGTGATACGAAACTTGATGTGGGGCTCAGGAGGTTGGGTTTAGGAGGAGCCAGGCTAGAGGCAGGTGCTATTCCAGCTCTCCGAGTGAGAGAACGGGGCTCAGCTGGGGCAGGAGTGGCACGTGGGCAGAAGAGGGACTGGGTCAGAGGCCAGCTTAGGGCATGAGACTGATAAGATTGGGCCAGTCTGCCTTACGTATGGTGGTGAGAGGGGTTAGAAGTTAGGATTTTGACCTCAAATGTCTGGGTGGGTGCTGGAACTGCTTCTGAGATGGGGACCACCGGAGGAGGAGAAGGTTTGGGGCATGGACAGGGTGGTGGAGGACGAGGTGTTGTGTCTCAGAAGTGCTGAGTCAGAGTGTCTGAGGGAGGCGGCTGTGCGGATCTGGTGCTCAGGGGAAGTAGCACTAAAGATACCAATCTGGAAGTCATCAGCACCCTGGCGGCCGGCAGCTCAGCCCACGCCCGGCCGTCTGTTGGCGTGCAACCAGGGCAAGCCTCCCTTGGAAGCCTAGTCCTGCCCACAAGTCCTGCCAGGAGGCTGGAGAGCAGCCTTAATGGCAGGCCAAGTGGACATAAGCGTGGCCTGAGGAGGATACCTGGCATGGAGCCTAATTTGGCGAGCAGAGCAGGGAGAGCCACAGCCAGGGATTCCCCTCCAGGTCCCTGCTGTGCCTCCTGCGTGACTGGGCATGGTGGTTTCTTTTCTTTTTTTCTTTTTTGGTCTCCTTTTTAACTAAACATAACTTGAAAAAAAATTCCAAAAATAGAGTTGGTGGAAGGGTGACTTGGTGTAGATCCTTGGGGAACAAGTTTTTACTGCCTTGTTTAAACATTGCATGTATATGTGCTGTGTGGCCCTATATACCCACTTACAGGATCATATCCCCTAAATTTGCACAGGATGGCGCATACAGAGGTGTTCACACCAACCCTGTTGGTAACTGCAACCTGTTAGAACCAGCAGAGTAGCCGTTGACAGGTTTTGGTTAAATAAATCATGGTCTGTGCTTAACAGTGGAATACTATTCCAGTGCTCAAAAGTGTGACTGACGTTCCATGAAGACTGATTTAGAAATATCTTGCTAGGTGAGAAATTGCAAAGTGTTGCGTGTAATATAGTCCCATTTTAGTAGAATGCCAGGTAACGTGCACATGGAAACGTGTTTGGAAGCATAGACAACAAGTCTAGAGTGGCAGCCTCTGCAGAGAGGGATTGGAAAGGCTGGGAGGGGGAATATGTCAGTTTTAAATTTTATGTACCTTCCATTGTTCAAATGTGTCATAGTGAACAAATGTTTTATAACTTAAAACATCCGCTAAAGATATGTAAAATAAAGGAAATTTGAACATACAGGCGAGCAAAGAGAAGGTACTTACACCCATCCGCCATCCAAGGCAAGACCCCTGCTGGTGACCCTGGGGTGTTCTTCCAGATTTTCGTTCACAGCATTGTAGGGCTGGTCTGAGCCTTAGGGAGCCCCCATCAAGCCCCTTCTCTTTACACCAGAAGACTCAGTGTCCAGGGGATGCATGAGGGCCAGGGCCAGACACTTCATGTCACTCAGACTAGAGCCCCAAAGCCCCTGTCCACGTACAGCTCACCTCTCACCTGCCTATTTTTCTCTCTTTCCCTTGTCGCCTCTTCCCCATGCCTACCTCTTGCTTTCCCTTCACTGATTACATCTTGCACTAGTATATACTTTAGCCTGGTTTTATCTGGGAAGCTGTTTATGGTCAAGATAGTCCACACAGGAACTGATAACCCCCGTTTCATAAGCCCTGCCCCAGAGTTCATGTCAGAACTTGCTCTGGTGGGTGTTAACACACTTGTCCTTGGATTTACTCCCTGATTTCTTGGGCCTGGTTTCTGAGGTGGAGCCAGTGTCTGAACCTGTGCTTAGGACCTTTTGAGGTGACCTCAGCACAGGCAAATGTCAGCCATCCAGGACCCTTGAAGATGAGGCTTTCTGGGTGACCAGGGTTTCTGGATGGAAGAGAGGGAAAGATCCAAATTTTAAACATTTTGCATAAACCCATTCTGGAATGTATTAGTCTCACTTTCTTGCTTTCACAGTGGCACACACTAAACATAGCAGGCTTTCTCCCCAATTAGTGCTGTTAGACTTGAAACGAGATGACACCAAACCACTGTCCCTGAGGGCCCAGGTCTGCCTCCAGTAGTTTGTCCCTGGCCCCCTGTGGTCAGAGCGCCTGCTGCAGCACCCTAGAACCCTTTTCTTACTTGTAGCTGTTCTTGTGCTTTGGGTTCAGCTGTTAGATGCACTCCAGCTTGTTGGAAGGGTCAGCGTTAAGGATGAACAGGTGTGAGGATGTGATGTAATGGTCTCTCTTGTAAATCACCTCTGCCTGCTCAGAGTCAGGACCCTAGGGCCTCTCTGGGTCACCAGGACCTTTCTTGAGTTGTGTGTGAGGCCAGGCATCAGGCAGACCGTGGCTCCCTTTCTGGCCAGCTGTGTGACACTATGCATGTGATTTAATGCCTTGAAGCTAGTTTGCCCACCTGTAAAATGAAACAGAAATCACTTGCAGGTTGTTAGGACTCAACAGCACATGCCTAGCCAGAGTGAATGCTCAATAGATATTTGTATGATTGGATGAGCGGCAGGTCTTTATTGGTACTGGCAGGGGGCTAGGGTGTGGGGTATGGGGGAGGCGAAGCTGAGGCCCCCATCCTGGAGGGGTGCACCATGTTGTAGATTGTCCTGTTTCTGGGTTATTAAGCACTTTTTGTTTTTTTGATACAGCATTAAGCATTAGAGACAGGGGGTAGAGAGCTGGATAAAGGGATTTGGAAATTTGGGAGCGTCTGGCCGAATTGGAGGACAAGGGTGTAGAGAGCTGAGGACGACCAGGCTTCCTCTGTAACCTCTTCAGTTTTGCCCTCAGAAGGCCCCTTGCTTCACTGATGCAAGACAGACCAGTCCCTCATGATCAGACTCATGCTCGCCTTGTCTCCATTCTGGCTTTCCCGACTCACGTCCACCTCAGTCCTATTCTTGTTCTTTGTGACACATTTCTCCATGGCTCTGCAGATGCCTGCAGCCTATTCCCTCAGGGATCAACGGCTGCGGGAGATGCGGACCAGGAGTCTGAGGCTGTTATTAAATCGCGTGGAGCCAGAGCAGAGCCTCTGGCTGTTGACGGTGCCATCCTCCCTTTGGCCACAAGGTGGTGGAACAGGACCATTCCGCTGCCTGAGAGCCAGGGAAGGGGGTGTGGCTGGACCCACTGGTGCATCTCCTCTGCTTCTCTGTGCAGCACCTGCCTTTAGCCGCTGTCCCTTGGGACTCTGCCCTGGGCCCTACTTCCCTTACCCAAGCCCCAGTTGGCCTTCCCAGATTAAGTAGGGCTCGTGGCTCAGTGTCTCCTGTCTGTCCATCTCTTCCCACCCTCACCTCCCTGTGCCCCAGCTTCCTGGGTTAGGAGGGGAAGGCCAGGGAGAATTCCCCGATGCTGTCCACCTTGTGCCCAGTGTAGGCTGCTCCAGCCTTGACCACCAAGCTGTCCTTGTTTACTTCCACCTGGGTCATGCTGGCAGTTCTCAGAGTCGGAGCGGCAGCTTCAGCTTCAGCACAGCGTGCTAGCTATGAACCAAGGGTCTTGGGGGCTCCAAGTAGGAGCTTGAGGCTGCCCAGGAGTCAGGGCCACGCTTCCTAGGCTCCCAGAAGCACCATCCTTCCCCAGGTGGCCTCCACTTTGGTCCTGTTACTCTGGTCCCTCCAGGAGATGGGAAATTCATCCTCAGGACGGACTCCTCTCCTCCAGCCTTCTTCAGCGCTTTGGGGGACATGTAGGGGTGCATGTGGCACATACAGGTACATGTGTGTAGGGTGACTCTGGGAGAGGCCCAAATCAGGCACCCCAGACTCTCTAGAGTATAGGTACATACAGTCATGTTATCAGGTAATTGACAACTCTCCACCCTGCACCCCAATTTGGAGAGGTCTTTCCATTGGCCTCCCTGGCTTCTGCCTCATCCAACACCGACTCCTTAGTTGATTTAAAAAAAATAAACAAAAAACTATCCTGTGTGGGAATATCGGCCTTCCTCTTCTTTTAGAGGCAGGAAAATCAAGGCCCTGAAGGGCCATTTAGTAGGCTGGACCTGACACCTGCTCTGCCCATCTGCACTCAGCACCCTGCAGCTCAAGGGGCTGGGGTGGGGCTGCCCCCGTGTGAGTGTGGGTGGTCCTGAGGGGTGGCAGGCAGACCTGTGGCGGGGAAAGGGATGCGTGGAGGAGCAGCCCTGACTGGGTGCCGGGCACTGCTTTCCTGGCCAACTCTGGCCTGGCCCTGGGCCAGACCTTGTCCCCCCTTGGCCACTCAGGCAGTGATTTTCAGGCTTTGACCTCAGCCGAGGCTTCGTGTTTGGCTGGCGGATGGGGCTTTCCCCTCCAAGGAGTCATCTGTGGTGTCTTTGCTGCTGCAACTCAGCTTTTCCTGCTTGCCACTGCTCCACAGCCCCGGGCCTCCCCGGCACCTGCTGTGAGCTCTGCCAGGGCTGCTTCCTGGATACCCAGGCCTCTGGCCTCACCCTGAGCCCCTGTGTGGCCCTCAGGGGCTGGGGTTGCACAGAGTCAGTGAGATCCAGGTCTGATCAGGGTTGAGAGTGTCAGAGTTGGCCAGGCCCCTGGAAGTAACCTTATCCAACCCTCTTATTTTACCTGGGAAATTGGCTTCAGGTGAGGCCCAAGGCCTTGCTTATGGTCTCCTGACACCCGTCTTGCTCCTCCTGTCCAGTCACTGTACATTTTTTGATTCTTTCCTTCATTTGTTCACTGAAGGCTGCCTGGACGATGCTTCTTTGTGCCCGGCCCCCAACTCGGGACGGGGTGCTCAGGTGAAAGAGACCCTGATTCTGGGGCCCTTGCCATTCCCCCAGGGCTTGCCACATGGTATCTAGCGTGGGAATTAAGGGTTGGGAGTCGAGGAATACAGGTGAGCTGCGACCCATGACCTGGCACACAGGGCCCAAGGATGCCAGTCATGGGTCGTAGCTCACCCATTTCCCGCACCTTCAACACTTTAGACTCCAAGCGAGATGCCGTGTGGCAAGGCCTGGGGAAAGTGGAGTGCTATGAGATTCCCGGAGAAGGTGACCACCTCTCTCCCAGGGCCGGCCTGAGTGCTGATCAGACTCAGTCTGGTGTGTCACTGCTTCCCCTGCGTGTTTCCTGTCAGCCCCTTGAGCAGGGTGGGTGAGGGGGTCAGGGGTCCTGGACAGGACCAGCTTGGATGCTGCTGTTCCTGCCACCTCCTGCCTGGCCCAGGCCTCTTGGGTCTGCTGGGCATGAGTATGGAAAGATCAACTCTGCTCCTGGCCCGGGTTGCTTGGTCTTGTTTCTGTGAGCTGCAGAGAAGGAGCCTTCGTGCTGAGAACAGCATGGCTCGCAGCCCCAAATGAGGCCTGATCCTGAGAGCCCATCCATAGGGCCTAGGTCTGAGCACAGTGAGTATTTCCATAGCTTGGACTCTAGGTACCGTGGAGCCGGCAAGATGCTCCAGCCAGGATCCAGCCTGACCTGGCTTAATTTCACAGGAACAGCAGCCCCTGGGACCCTAAAACTGCTTTCCCCTAGTTGAAGTGAGCTCCATCTTTTCTTAGGGTCCTTCCTCCAAAGGACTGTGCATGTAGAACAGAAGCCAAGCATCAAGGGCAGAGAGGATTGCTCAGGCGGTGTGGGCCAGTGGACCCAGGAGCCAGACATGGGCATGAGTGAGCTTTTGAGAAGCTCCCTGCCACAGCTGGCCTTTCCTGGGCTGCCTGGCACCTAGCCACGCAGGGCCACTTCACCTCTTCTCATTCAACACCCAGGCAAACATACATCTTTGGGAAAGTGAAAAGAAGCTCTTCGCTCGCAGCCCCAGGTCCACTCCAGCCTGCATGCACTGTAACTGTGGTGGTAAGCCTGGAGAAGAAAGAGCTTGTTCAGGGTCAAAGTACAGGGCAGCAGCAGAGGTGTGGGCCCTGCCTCCCAGGGCGAGGCTGGCTCGCTTGATTCTCAGTCTGGGCTGTGGAGGGCAACAAGGGAAGCTGCCCTGCAAGCCCTGTGTCTCCTGGGACATGCCAGTTCCATGGAGCCCTGGGTGCGGACGTCCTGGTGAGGGGCTATCCAGGTGGATCTCCACTCAGTCAGAGGAGAGCTTCTTGGAACTTGCCCTGGGTGCAGCAGTAACCAGTTCTGCCCCTCCCTTTGGCACGTGGGACTGTCACCTGCCTGGCACCCTCCTGACTGTTGGATGGGTTGACTTCCTCATGGGCTGTGAGTGATGCTTTCATTCTCCCAGCTGCAGGGACGAGGTGTTCCTGAGGGTAATTACATGTGCTCTGTCACCACCTGCCACCTGTCTCGGAGCAAGGAGAAGGGTGGTGAACCTTGCTGCCACCTAGACAGCAGACATCCTGCTGCCTCCTAGACAAGGGGAGTGACACTCCCGCTTATCAAATCTCTGATTCTGATATGCTGGTGGGTGGTGTCACTGACCCTGGTGTCATCCGGGCCACTTCTACAAATCGGCCCCATCCCCCTTCTGCAAATGCCGCACCTCACTGAAAGGCCTCCAGTATGAAACAAAATGCCAGCCTAGGGACCTAGGAAGGAGAACTCACTGTCCTTTTCCTGCAGGATCTCTGCCTCATGCCAACTGAAACCCAGTAACTTGCATGTGGCCGTGCCAGCAGTAGCCTCCAGGTTCTTCCCGAGACTGCTGGCCCGCCAGCCCGGGGGCTTCCCACGGAGCAACAGCTGCCCTTGGCTGCACCAGCTCCCGCCTGCTCCCGAGGACGGCAGGGCAGTAGCTCACCATGTGGTGGGTGGTGCAGAGTTGGGTCCTAGCCTCTGTCCGGGTCCTTGGGGTCGGGCTGCCCAAAGCTCTGTATGATCCTGCTCATAGGTGAGGTGAGACATGGACTTAGGGACAGGAGTCCCAGATTTTGAGCCCACTTTGTTCGTCCTTCCCCAGGAGATAGCAGAGCGTGGCCTGTGCGTGTGCGTGCCCATGCTGCACAAGGGCCCCTGGGGAGAGGACACACCAGAGCCCTGGGGAAGGGTCGGGACCATGGGAAGGAAGGGCAGGGGCACCCTGTGGAGCGCTGAGTGGGACGGCCTGAGCAACAGCCTGGAGTCAGAACACAGACCACCTGACTGGGACTGAGCCTCTCCGTTGGGGAGCTCTGGGTGGAATCCTCTCTGTGGAGCTCTGGGTGTGCCATGCCATGCTCAGTTTTCTCTGTATAGCACTGTCTCTGTTCAGTGTCTACCCTCGGAGGCTGGCACTGCAGGGCCTTTCACCAGGTGACTGGCCAGGAGCCTGGGTCCAGAGATTCCACCAGCTGCTCAGGGCCAAGCTGTGGGACAAGATTTGAACTCAGGTCACTGTGGTCCCAAAGCCCAGGGTCTCTCTCCCTTGTCCCACTAAACCACCTAAGGAGCTGTGTCCTGAAACCAGTGACCTGGCAAAATGGGGCTTCAGAGAGGGGCTGTGGCTGTGCATGGACCTTGTCCTGGGCTAGCAAGAGGCCATGGACACCTCAATTTGGGGTGGGGGCAATGCCAAGGCTCTGGATGGGGAATGCCAGGCGACACCTGAGGGAGGGGAGGAAGAGCTGGTATTTGATAGGAAGAGTTGGAACCCAGGGCTAGTCAGTTACATGAGGTCTACAGGGAGCCTGTGATGGGCCCTGGTGAGGAGGATGGGGAGTGAGGAGGATGCTTAGTCCGTGCTGCAGCCCCCAGGTAAACCCAGGGTTAATGGTTTCCATGCTGTGGCTCCCACGCTGGGAGTTCCAGATGTGGTGCTCTGACCCTGCAGAGCCAGCCAGGCAGTGCACACATCTGCTTTGGAGCTGATCTGAAGAAAAGAGGTCTCCCCCACCCCCAGAGCCTGGGGAGGAGACTCAAACACAGTCCATTTGCTGAGGGGGTGGTTATGGCTCCGTTGGGCCACCAGCCTGGCCGTCTGTCCACATCTGTCCATTTGTCTGAGTTTCCCTGCTTTGAGCCCCTGGAAGTTGCAGCATTAGAGAGCCCTTAGGGCAGAACGAGCACTGGAGGTAGAGCCCAGGTCCAGTCCCTTCAAAGCAGTCCCTTCACCTGGGCCCAGCGAAGTCGTAGAACAGGCTCCAGGGCTCCACCACCCTTGCAGGGAGTGGCAGGATGGGCACGCTAGGCTCTAGGGAGCATATTTGCACATCTGGTTTCACTCAGCGGGCCTCAATTCCTGAAAACCCCTGAGCTCCCCAGGAGAGCATCGTTGAGTGACCTCTGGAAAAGCAGAAGTGAAGTCTGGGAACACACTGTCCTCTCACACTGTGCCGTGGCCAGCTGGCCAGCAAGGCCCCTCCGTGGGCCATGAGGCTATGGGTGAGTCTAAAGCAGGGGGCCGCCCCGCCTAGTGTACTGTGCCAGGGCTGCCTCTGTGCCTGCTGGGCCCCTGGGGCAGCGTAAGACCAATCCCTGGCCCGGGCCAAGACCCTCCCTCCCTGCCTCCCTGGGGCCCTTGCTGCAGAGGCTTGGGGACTGGAGACGCCGTGTGCTGCCTGCCCCTGGGAGCCCTGGTGGGGCTGAAATATCACTTTCAGGGCTGGCAGGATCTGGGAAAGGTTTCAGGAAGTGGATGGGAGACAGGGTTGCCCAGCTGCCACCTCTCAAGGTCTGGCTGGAGCTGGCTGCCAAGCCCACACTTGGTCCCTCAGAGAGCAGAGAGTGTTGGACAGGCTAGGGGTCCTCATGCCCTCCTGCTAATCAGGGGCGAGAGTGGTAATCAGAGGTGCTAGCTGGGGCCTGGGCTCTGCTGGTGAGGGGTCCTGGCCCAGAAGACCTGGGTAGGGGGTTGGCAGGCAGTGGAGGGACAGGTGGCAGCTATGGGGCCTCCTTGAGTCTGGCATGGCCCTGGGAGGAACAGTCATGCCAGGTGGGTGTTGGACTACAACCTGCCCAGGCGCCTTCAAAGAGCTCAGCTGGATCCTGCTGGAGCAGGGCAATGGTCTTTGACACAGACAGTCTCAAGGTGGACAGGGGTGCCCTGTGGAGGAGGGAGGGCAGGGCTCTCACTTGCCAGGCTGGGGTGTGCCCTCCCAAACCAGCCTCTCTGGCTGGGCCTGAGGAAGCAGCCCTGTTTCCTGGACTTCAAGGGCTTCTCTCGCGGACACCCTGTGGACTTGCCTGGAGCACTTGCTTGGGCCAGAGATCACAAGCAGGTCGCCCTAACTGGAGAATAGCACCGGTAGAGCAGAGAGTCAAGCAAGGGCTAAGGCCGAGGCAGTGCTAGGGCTGAGGGTGTGGGGCCTCACAGGCTGGGGGGAGGAGGCCAGGCTCTGGGGCCACAGGGGCTGCTGGGTAAAGGTGAGAGCGACACGTTGGAGTTGGAAGACAACACTCTGGTGATGGTATGGAGAGTGGACTTGGGAGCTGGGAGCCAAGATGTGGGGCAGGAGACCAGCAAAAGGGCACCGTGGCGGTGAGGAGGCCGGAGCGGCCCCAGGAAGTGAAGTTGGGGGGATAGTCACCAGAACATTGGGATAGGCAACACTGGGAAGCAGAGGAGGCCTGGGAGGGTCCTGGGCGGGGTTGAGGGGCCCTGAGGAGCTGGCCCAAGGCCCTCAGGGGAGGCTGCAGGCAACGGGAAACTGAGCTGATTGGCTTCCTCTGAGGAGGGCTTTAGGTCGTACTGCAGAGAGAACTTCCTGACAGCAGCAGCATCTTCTTGGACATGAGAATTCAGCCTCTGAGGAAGTCTTTTGCTGTGAGAGATCCCAGACTGGCCAGACATTCCTGATGCTGGGCCATGGATGGGAGGATCTGGGGTAGACAGCTGGGCTTATGGGTAGACCAGAGCAGTCCCCCACATCTGTGCTAACCAGAACACTGCTCACGCCTCAGCCCAGGCACGTCTGGGGCTCTCGGGCTGTCACCGAGGCTTTCAGGCTTCCCAGCTCAGGGCACAGAGCAGAATTAGCCCCTGCCTTCCCAGAGCCCCTGGCGTCCTCATCTGCCCTCGGGGGCTGGGCCAGGGCTGGGCGGCCGAGTCTCCCACAAAGCTCTCAACAAGTTCCAGGCCTCTTCTGCTATGCTCTGATCCCACCCCCAGTCACACCTCCTCCACATCCCTCGGAGAGAGCAGGAAGCTGGAGGGGAGGGGGCTGGTTTCTAATGGGCCTGTCCCAGCCCTGAGGACTGTGTAAAGGGCTTGGGGCTGCCAGCCACTGGGCCTGGCCGCCAGGTTTCTTGAACAGGGTCAGAGCTGGTTCAGAAGCCCTGTGTGGTCTGAGCCAAAGAATCGGCTAGCCTGCCTGCCTCCAAGTTGCCTTCTTGGCTGGTGGGCTGTCCCCTCACCCTGGGTCACAGGGAGAAGTGGGTCTTGGCCAGGGGAAGTGGTCTGGAATGGCCCTCTGATGTCGTCACTGGGGGCTTTTAAAAATGAGTTTCCTGGTAAGGAAAACTCCTCAGGCCTCGGGCAGGATTCTCGGTAGAATCTCCCAGGTTTGCTCTGATTCGACAAACACTAGCAGAAACCACCCGGTCGTCTGTGTTCCAGCAGCCAAGTCCCCAGATGCAGCGTCAGCAGAACGCAGTAGCCAAGACACAAGGATGTTTGCTTTAAGGCCCATGCTAAGACCCAGGGGTGGGGGGCATGCAAAGGAGAGTCCACCCATCAGCTTTGCCCCTCTTATTTTATCTTATTTTTTTAAATTTTATTTTATTTGCCCCTCTTATTCGCACGTACTAGCTTCTGAAGGAATGGCTGGCACCACAAGTGATGCCAGAGGGGTTATCCGTGAATCATGACAGTCTAGGGCCCCTGTCAGGTGGGCGGTGAGTGTCCAGGTTGCCTCCGAGGCTGTGGAGGGGCCTGCCATGGCCCCTCTTACCTCTCTGCCACCTGCCAGCTCTTCTGGAACTGAAGTCTGCCTGGGTAGCTGGGTCCATATCTGAAAGGCCCATCCTGGGCCAAGGGCCATGGGAGAATGGTCAAAAATGTAAGGGGTGGGGGAGGAGAGGAGACTAGAGTTGGGGATGGAGAGAATCCACCAGGTCTGATCTATATCCCCAGCCTCTCTATGCTTGACTGTGGGACTCTGGACACGTTTCATGTTTCCTCTGATTTCCCTTTTTTGAGTCTGTGAAATGGGCATGGCTGGCGGGTCCAGCACATAGGTTGCTCCTGGCATGGCGCTAAGTATTCAGCAGGGCCCATCTGTTTCCAGTTAGAGTTGGTCTTGGTTCCCGCCTTGTGTTGGGATGCTGCCTCCCACCTCATCAGTGCCAGGTGTTGAATGGAGTTGGTGGGGGCTGGAGAGGAGAGAGGGTGCTTGGTGGTGGGGGACTTGGGGAGCGAGCCTGCCCAGGGAGGGCAGCCCCGTGGAGCAAGTGAGGCTGGGGCACAGAGGTTTCACGCGGCTGGAGAGCTCGGGCAGCTCTAGTGTAGGTGTGGCACGGCACTTGGGGAAGCCTTCCGGCAGCAAGTGCAAGGATGCCAGGTGAGGGGTTGTCGGGAGGCCTGGCCCCTGGATGCTTTGGAGGATAGGAATCAGGAGGCCGGGCTGGGGTCCAGGGCCCAAACTCACTGTCCCAGAGAATAGTGGGACCACTGGCATGAGGGTCCCTGCCAAGAGGACTGGGTTTTGCCCTGTGCATCTGGTATGGCTTCCAAGCCCTGGCTGTGGCCTGTCACCGCCTGAGAAGGGCTCTTTGCTGGCTGCAGTGGCTGGATGGATAAACGGACAGGCTTGAGCTGGCAGCTGCTGCGCCAGACCGTCTGACCCAGAACACCACATCCCGGCCTGGGCTTCCAGCTGCTGTCCGCGCTGTGGCTTCCCCTAGTGGGGATTGGAGCACCTACTTTGCCCGGGCCAGAACTCCCTGCCCACTAGTTTTTTCAAGTATCACAATGTTTACTGATAGATAAAAGATGTAAAAGCAGGGCATATGACATGACTTGATAAATTAAGTAGAGTTAATTTCAGTATGAAAATAAGAGGGACCAATTCATATTCTCACCATTTGTTTCATACCCACAAAAACCACTTCGAGGGCATTAATGATCTCTCAAAACTTATCAGTTTTGTGCAAGTAAACCATGTTTCTTTTTTTTTTTTTTAATAAACTTATTTATTTATTTTTAATTTTTGGCTGCATTGGGTCTTTGTTGCTGCGTGCGGGCTTTCTCTAGTTGTGGCGAGCAGGAGCTACAGTTCGTTGCAGTGTGTGGGCTTCTCATTGCGGCGGCTTCTCTTGTTGTGGAGCACGGGCTCTAGGCGCGTGGGCTTCAGTAGTTGTGGCTCACGGGCTTAGTTGCTCCCCAGCATGTGGGATCTTCCTGGACCAGGGCTCGAACCCGTGTCCCCTGCATTGGCAGGCGGATTCTTAACCACTGCACCACCAGGGAAGCCCCCCATGTTTCTTTAAAAAAAAAAAACACAAAATACTTGTGCACTTATCTAGAGTCAGGGATATTAAAAGCTAGTTTGTAAAACCCATCACTAGAGGTGGAAATACAGGGTTATGCTAATACAGCGAAATCCCTCAATTAGAGTTAAGAATTTTTCTGTAACAACCAAATGGTTAATCAAATACTGCAACAACTCAAGCATTACTGAGCAAAGCACCTTCTTACCCCATGCCTTATTCCAGGTGTAGGTGGGCCTTGGCCACACTGGTGAGGAGGGGGAAGAATGGACCCAGGGCAGGGCTCACAGCAGACGGCCGGGGGTGAGGATGGAGGAGTGTGCACACCTCCTGGGCAAAATGGCAGTGGGGTCCACGGGGCAGAGCAGGGGGCTGGTGGCTTCTCCCTGCTCCACCTTGCCCTCAGTTCTGTCCCCCTTTTGGGTGGCCGCCGGAAAAAAGGTATGAATGGTAGAGCGATAGCAAAGGCAGCGGATGATGAAGGCCTCTTGCAGGCCTCACGAGGTTCAAGTCCACTCTGAGTGCCCAGGAGCCACAGAGGACAGGAGTGCTGACTGCCACCCGGGTGCAGGTAGAAAGTGGCCACTCCGACGGTACGCACCCCTCCCTCCCTTCCTCCCTCCCTCCACGCCTCCCTCCCATATACTCTTCCGTCTCTTCTTTGGCACACCTGACTCTGGGCTAGGAGCATTCTCCTCCTGATGGGGTACAGGAGGAGGGGCACCACAGGGATCCCCTAAGTCTGTAGAGCGATGATGTGCCCCACTCGCCCTTCCTCTCTAAGCAGCCCGGTATAGCATGGCCCTCCAGGTCCACAGACACATGGGGAGGCCTTAAGCCGGGGCAAGGGGGGCGGTGCTTGTGGAAATGTTCACAGGTGTCACCCTTCCTGTCATCCTCTGGGCAACCTTCCAGGGCACAGAAAGCATGTATTCCTCAGTCAGCAGAAGCCAGCCTCCGCTGTTGGGCCTTAATCCACACTTGCATGCATATGCACACATGGGTCCTTCCTCAGCCACTGTCCTTGGTACTGCCATCACTACCGCAGTGTCTCCCATTTCAAAGCCCAGGAGCAAACCCTCCTGCTGTCTTCACCAACCCTCTTCCCAGTCTTCCATTTATTCCACAGTTACTTACTGAACATGAAAATGCACCAGAACATACTGTGTTCTAGGCTCTAGCATACTGCAGTGACCCAGAGTCCCTGCTATCGTGGTTTATGTGCCCCGTGCCAGGTGGGATGTGATGTGTTACAAAGAAAAATGGCACAAATGAAGGGACAGAGTGGTGGGGCTATAGGAGAAGCCTCTGAAGACGGGCATTTGAGGAGAGCTCATCACTTGCCAAGCAAGGGGACAGGGAAAGGCCCTGAGGTGAGGATGTGCAGATGCATGATGGGGTCTGCCTGGTGTTTTAAGATCGCTCTGGCTGCTGGGTGGAGAAGAGACTGGGGGATGGGATGCACGGGCAACAGCTGCGAGACAGGTTGTTGCCACAATTCCCCTGGGACTCACCTGTCCTGCCTCCCCAGGGCCCTTCCGCTCTGTCCTCTCCTCCCTTTTCCCTCACCCCTGCTCTGAAGAGCTCAGGAGAGCCCGTGGGCCTGGCTTGCCTGCCTCCAGCCACTCCTCAGGCAAGGCCAGTCTTTCTCCTCAGCCTCATCTCCCCCTCACACCACTCATTTGCCCTTTAGGCTACTCCTCACTCATGCCATCCTGCTAGCTGCTTCCTTTGCATTTTCCTGTCCCTGCGTTTTGCCTGGCCCAGCCTGGAGTGTCCTCTCAGCCCTATCTTGGTGCCCTCTCCACGTTACCCTTGGCCTGGGGCATGTCCTTCATTTCATATGCATTGTTTCTGCCTGGGGGTACGTTGGCTTGCTCCTTTAACCATGAGGCTCTGGAGGGTAGGACCCATGTCTTATTCTGCTTTAAGTTAGGGCCATCCTGGAGCCCACCATGCAGGAGAGCCTCAAAGGCTGTGGGTTGTGAATGGCACCTTGGGTTGGGGTTTCCCAGGTTTTCTTGTCGTTTGGGGGAACAGTGGTTCTACTTGTACTTGGACTCTGGGGCCCAGTGTCCTGGCTTTGGCCTGACTGCCCTGGAGTAGGCTCTGAGCCAACAGGGAGGTGGAGGCAGGGACAGGAGGTCAGGGTAGCAGCAGGGCACAACTGCAGGAGAGGGTCTGGGACCCAGAGTCGGGGTGAGGACAGGGACTTGGGGTCCTGGGGAGGCTCAGCACGGCCAGCTCTCACCCCCCACCCTTGGGTTTCAGACCTGAAGCTGCACCTGCAGAGCACTGACTACGGCAACTTCCTGGCCAATGAGGCATCACCGCTGACAGTGTCTGTCATCGATGACCGGCTCAAGGAGAAGATGGTGGTGGAGTTCCGCCACATGAGGAACCATGCCTATGAGCCGCTCGCCAGCTTCCTGGACTTCATTACGTGAGTGTTCTGTATAGTGCCTTTTCCCCCCACTGGATGGGGCAGCTCCTCTGTCAGCAGGGTCCTCCTGGGTTGGGTGGCTGGGCTGCTCATTCAACAATGCTGGGCCCAGGCCACCACCTACAAAATGGGGTCACCAGCCACTTCACTGCTGTCTGGGAATCTGGTGGGCAGGCCCGAGTGTCCCACGCTGTAGTGCTGGATGAAGCTGCTTTCCCTGCGTCCCTGGTGTCAACAGGGATCAGGGATGACAGGAGCCCTTTCCCTCGTTCACCCTATAACACTCACCCTGAACACTCACCAGGCCCCCACTGCCCATGATGGGGTCGGGGGATGGGTAGAGCTTTGAAGAGTCAGGTTTTGGGATGGACCATTCAGGCCCTGTGACCCTGTGTGGGCTGAGGCTGTCCTCTGTCGTCTCTGACCATGGCCCTGGGTCTCAGGGAGAAGCGGGGCAAGGCGGAGAGGGTGCTGAACACCTGGCCACCTTTCCCAGTTCTGGCCCAGGCCCACATGCTAACAACCCTTGGCTGCCCAGCGTTCTTCATGTCTAATCCTTGGGTGCAACCCTGCCTCCACTAAGCTCCTGGAGAAGAGGAAAGGACCCTGAGACCTACAGGCTGGGGAGGGCACTTGGACGAGACAGCCTCTGCTCGCCAGGTGTGCCTGTGGAAACAGGGAGATAGAGAGGCCCCTTCTGCCAGGATGGCCCAGGAGCCATGAGCCAGGACCTGGTGGACAAAGAGTTGGCCCTGGCCCAGGGGGCTGCCCAGCGCAGGTGGTGGACAGAGACATCGGTGGCTGGCTTACATGAGCGTGCTCTGCACTGCTGGAGTGTGAGTGTGTGTTGTGGGGAAGCCTTTCCAGGAGCTCTTCTGGGTACTGTCTAGCTTTAACCCTTCCCTGCTGGTGGGACCCCCAGATCCGTGGGACCTGGCATACCTCCTACACTTACACTTGCAGGGACAGGGCTGGATGCCTGCTGCTTGGCCTGCTTCCCACCCCCAGCCAGGAGCAGCCATTTACTCGAGATCCACTTGCTCAAGTAGGGGCTGCAACCAGAAGGGCTCTATCCTTGGGTTGAGGCCACAGGCTGGGACACTTGAAGGGCTCAGGCTGGGAAGCAGGCTGTCTCCTGGCCACAAGCCTCCTTCCGGGGAACCTCCCTGCTGTCCTGGCTGGATCCATATCATACTGCCCTGGCCCCCGTCAGGGTACAGCCGACATGGTCCTTCTGGGCAGGAGGCCAGAGATGGCATGTGTCTCGTGCTGCCACATTGGGGGTCATACTGCAGTGCCCATCTGTCAGTCAACCCCTAGCCTGGGCCTGGGTGTCCTTTACCCCAAGGCCAGAACTGAAGGACATACCAGGAAGCAGTGCGTTTATTGCCAGAGCCGAGCCTTCACCTTGTTTGCACAGGGCTCCTTCAGCTTCCTGGTGAATGTTCTGGCCTTGCTAGCTAGGCTGGCCAGAGGAGACCGACCCCATGCCAGTGGTCAGAGGGCAGATGTCATCCATCCTGCTGCCTGCTTGGCCACCTGCCTGTGCTGCCAGCCCCTGGCCTGTCTTGGTGCCCTCAGAGGCTTGGTCTTAGCCTGCCAGGCCATGAAACTGGAGAGGGCTCTGAGCGTGACTGAGGCTGCATGGCCGCCAGCTGTTTGCTGGAGGTTGGCTGCAAGCACCAAGCATGCTTAAAGCAGCCAAGCACTATGCTGTGGCAGGCTGTCACTTCCCCGCCCCTTCCATTCATGGGTGATTGTGGCTCACAGTCTTCCCATCCCCTCAGTCCTGCTCTGTCTCAGGAAGAGCTCGGCAGCCACGTGTCAGCCTGTCTGAGCCTGTGGCTGCTCGTTCATGACCTCGTCATCTCCAGTGACCTGCTCCTCTGCTCTCCACTTCAGCCACCCCCACGATGGCTGCCCAAGAACATGTCACCACCTGGAACTGCTCCGGCCCTGAAATCGCTGAGTCAGGCACCCCGTCTCTACCCACAGCCTTCAGGCCTTCCAGCCCACTCTCAGCCCCTTGTGGGACATGGGTTCCGGACTCAGCAGGGCTCTGGACCTTGCTTCCTCCCCCGCCACCCCTTCTGTCTTCATTTTCCTCCCTCCCCAGCTGAGGTTCCCTGGTCCATCATTCAAGCACTCTTCTGCCAGCATCCGCAGCGCTCTTGGCCGCCCATCTCATGGTCCCACCCGGCTGGCAGCTCCCCAGCCCTGGAGGAAGCCCAGCAGCCTCCAGCCTCGAGGCGCCCTCCCCCACCTCCGCTGCCGGGAGCAGAGCCGGGGAAGCCAGTGTTGGGTGGATTTTCCCTGCTGCCAGACATGCACACTTACCAGTTCAGCTGGCCTGGCCTGTCCCTGCCCAGCTGGCCACTCGCTCTCCCTACTCAGCACCCTGCAGCTCCCCACCGAGGGTGGGAAGACCACCTCCCCATCTTAAACACCGTTCATCGCCTGCCCCCAGCCTTCTCTCTGGGTAGATGGCCCACCTCTTCCTCCACAGAGACAGTAGAAGCCAGTCCACCTCCCAGCACTGTGTCTGTGCCCCCCAACCCTGTTCCAATGGCAGAGGTACCCTCCTCTTCTCTTGGGTCCTTCTGCCGATGTCCTGAGTCCCCTCACCCCACTCCCTGAACCCTGAGGGCCACTCATCTGCACTCCTGTCTGTGCAGCCCCTTCCCTTCCAGATTCTTCCCAACAGCATCTAAACAAGTTCAGATCTCTCACACCATTAAAAACCCATCTTGTGCGGCCTGCACTTTTACATTCCCTCTGTGTTCTCTCACCTCCTGCATCCTGAGCCTCCAGTCCGCTTCCAGCCATCCCATCACTTCACCAAAGGCCCCGGCTAAGGTCACCGCTGACCTTCATGTGGCCAGGGTCTCCAGACCTAATAGGAGCCACATCCATCTTACCTCCTTCCAGCAGTCTCCTTCCTCTCATGGTGTCTCTTTGATTTAACTCCTACCTCCCCGGCTGCTCCTCCTCTTCCTCCTCCACACCACCTCTGTAACCGCCTCCACCCTGGCTCATCCCAGGAGTAAGGAGTGTTGCAGAAAGGGGTGAAGGCTTCCACAGGGGCCTGTCCAGGGGACCTCCCCAGGCCAGGGACTCACCACTGGCTTCCCTGAGGAGGTGGCTGTTTGGCTGAAGGGAAGGGCATTTGAAAGAAGAATTGGGGGAAGGCAGGGGGAACCATACATGTGGAGGTGGAGCACGGAGCCCCTGGCTCTGTGACCCTCTGGGAAGGAGGCAGATACCCTAGAGATGTCCAGAGGGATGTTACCGGAAAGGAGAGTGCCATCCCCAGGTGATGGACGCGTCAGCTAGATACCCCATCCTGGGTGTGGGGGCTTGAGGGAACCATGCCAATGCTGCCCACAGACAGAGCTGGCCCAGCTGGGGCGGAGGTTGGGACCACCACAGAGGTCATCTTAGCTCCAGACTTCAGAATCTCTTAGTCGCCTTCGGAGCTGCCCCAAGATGGCTGGAACTGGTTTCTGCAGGAGGCAGTGAGTTCCTTGTCATTGCAGGTGTGCAAGCAGAAGCTGGGCAAGGTCTCCTCTGCCCTCCTGTGTGAGAGACAGTGTCCAGTGCTTTTGTAGATCCCAGCCAGCCTTGAGCCAACACACATGACCAGTATTCAGCTCTGGGCCAGGCGCAGTGCCAGGAGGGAGGGAGACTTATGGATGCAATAGGATGGGTACCAGTGGTGGTGCAGATAGCTTCTGGAGAGGCCTGTGGGCAGCTGCCACAAATGGAACCAGGGGCTTCAGCATTGAGAGGACTCGAGGGTCAGATGGGGTTCGAGAGGCCACTCAGAGTGGGTGGCCAGAGTGGAGGCAGCTGCCTCATGTGTGGTAGACAGGCCCTGAGTGAGAGAGGTCCCTCTGAAGTAGACTGTCATCAGTCATGTGGTTTTGAGATGATTCAGCTCAATTTCATGGTGATAACATGTAATACATCACTGTACCAAGGGCTCCTTCCAGACTCAGCCATTCACTTGCTGTCTGACATGGGGTGGGGCCTCTGTTGGGTTTTCTGAGCTTCAGAGGAGACTTTGATCTGGGCCATCCCATATGGCGTCCTATGAGAGACTAGGCCCCAGAAGGGAAGCTGGGAGAGGATGGCTTGTGGAGAAGTGAGTTGGTCTCTGGGGATTCCCAGGTGGGCCCCAAAGGCCTTGTCCTTAGATGAGTGAGCCTCCCTGGAGGGGCCGTCCCCAGTGTGTAGCACCTGCCTGAAGCCCAGGTACCCATTGGCAGAGCCCGGGCACGGTGACCTGCACCATCTGGGGGAGGTGAGGTCTCATATTCTACTGTGCCAGGGGCCTCAGTGCCACCAGCCTGGAGTGGGCAGCTGGAAAGAAGCTTTGTCCTGGGACAATGGCCTCAAGTACCCAGTGGGCCTGTCAGCACACCTGCCACTCTCCCCAGGTCACATTTTCCAAACCTTGGGCTCTGCTGGGTCACAGCAGGTATCAGGTGTCCTTAGGCCTCCCTATTCTGGCCCCCCAGCCTTCACTGTCCACAACCACCGTTTCTGAGTTGATAGCAGGGTCTCTGTAGGCTGGGGCGCTAGGCCTGCTGTGGTTTCTGGGTCCTGGGCTCGACCCGGCTCCAGCCCTGAGGGAGAGCCAGCACTGACACTGTTCTCCTGAGCCTGAGGGAGAGTATGCAGGCGCCCTTTGATGCTCAGGAGTCTCAGGTCTCAGGTTGGGTCAGGGAGGACCCAACTGGACCTCAGGAGAGGGGCAGGATTTTAATAAGGAGAAGGTCAGGGCGTCACTGGCTCTGCTGGGGGCTGTACTTCAGTCATACTAATTGCAGAGGGGAAACTGAGGCTTGACAGGTAATGTGCTGAAGCCACAGCTTGATATCTCTGTTCACTTTCCACCTGGGCAGTGCTCTGTAGGACCCAGATGTGACTGAGCACAGGTATGGTTACTAGCAGCTTCTGCTGGGAGCTGTAGATGGGCCGACTGGCCGGGTAGTCATCATGGCCTATCCAGCGCCAAGCCTGGCCCCCGGGGCCAAATGATGAGACCATGGGAGCAAGCCATCATGCTCCAGCAGGTGGCGCCAAAGGGAACAGCAGAGGGACAGGACTTGGCTAGGGGCTGAGACGACTTCTTGGAGGAAGTGGCTTTCTAAACCCCATCCCAAGACTTCTTTCGACCCAAGCTGACTCTTTTTTTTTTTTTTTTTTAATTTATTTATTTATTTATTAATTTATTTTTGGCTGTGTTGGGTCTTCGTTTCTGTGCGAGGGCTTTCTCCAGTTGCGGCGAGCAGGGGCCACTCTTCATCGCAGTGCGTGGGCCTCTCACTGTCGCAGCCTCTCCCGTTGCGGAGCACAGGCTCCAGAGACGCAGGCTCAGTAGTTGTGGCTCACGGGCTTAGTTGCTCCGCGGCATGTGGGATCTTCCCAGACCAGGGCTCGAACCCGTGTCCCCTGCATTGGCAGGCAGACTCCCAACCACTGCGCCACCAGGGAAGCCCCCAACCTGACTCTTGAAGGCACAGGGTGAGGGAGGGCCTCAGGGCAGAGCAATACAGACTGCCCTACTCCCACCCCAAGAGGGCCTCTTTGGCCTGGCGGGCAGACGCCTGTCCACTCCCCAACTGTCTTCCTCTGGAGGGAGATGCTGACCAGCTGGAAACTCACACTCTCCTATTAAGGCCAAATGAAGGGAGGACTGGTGGAGTGGCTTTCTGGGGGCAGGGAGGCAGCAGCTCAAGCCAGACGAGGAGGAGGATTTCCCTGCCTGCTGAAGGCCTTCACCTTGGGGGAAAAGCAGACAGCTGGGCCGGCATCATCTCTGCCATGCCCTGCCTCCTTTCATCCCAGGAAAGGAGATTCTGGCTCTCATTGGGCAGGGGAGAGAAACAGGGGCTACTGCCATAGTAACCTTGCAGTTGACCCGGGGGAGGGAGCCGCTGGGCCTGGCATAGGGTCATCCAAAGCTGGCCTAGCCTGGATTAGAAGAGGGCCTTGGAAGGGGCTGGGGAGCTTTACTTGGCTTAGCATTTCCCTTGGTGCCCAGCCAGGACTTCTAGCAGGAGAGTCTGGGGGCAGCCAGGGGGTGCTATCACCAGCCCTCACATCTGCTGTCAGGGCTGAAAAGTGAGTCATAGCCATCCTGTTCCACATCACTGGAGGGACAGCAGCAAAGCCAGACAGTGGAGTCTTCCCACAGGGCTCACCTCCGAGCCGGGTCAGGACCCTGACGATTGCCAAGGCACCTTCCTTGGGCCCTGACACCAGCCCCGTCCCCAACATAAATGAATACCCTGTGGTGCAAGGAGCGGAGAGGTTTAGAGAAAGGAAACTGACTTGTGGAGATTCCTCTGAGAAGGCAAGGCTAGATGGGGAGTGTAGAGTCAAGGCATGGGAACCTGGACGTGGGTGGAGGTGCATGGACACTGACCAAGAGACACGGTGCTCCTCTGCTTTATGATGTGACAGGGCCTGGGGCCTGCAGCCTCTGTGTCTCATATCCTCTGACAGTGGGGCTGGTGATGCTGGTGGTTGTGGGATCAGTTGGATAGAACAGCTCGAAGAGGTACAGCATTCTCCCCGTCCCTGCCCAAAGTCTGGTGAGAGCGTGAACGAGCATCTTCGGGTTCGGGGGTAGGGACTTTGTGGCTGTCTCAGGGAACACGATGGCTAGAGTGGGGCTGGATGGGACACAGGTGGAGTGTTGCGGGAGATGATGTATGGTGGGTCCTGCGGTGCGTGAGATTCTGGAGGCATCAGGGGCAAGAGGGATGTGCTGTCCAGGTTAGGGACAGTGCAGGCTGGGGCTGGAGACCAAGGCACAAAGCTCTGGCGGGATCTCTCTGAGGTCCCTCGACTCTGCCAGCTCTGTCAGGTGGGGGCAAAAGGCTGGCCGTTCGGGCCCCTCGGCTCGTGGCTGTGAACGGGCCCTGCCTGAAGCCCTCAGTTTGAGAAGGCAGGCCTGTCTCTTCTCAGCACACATCCTGTGGCTGACCCAGTCAGATTGGGGGCTGAGAGAGGGCAGCTGCCTGGCCCCAGGCCCGAGAGAGCAGAGGTCATAGCAGGGCACTGGGCTGGGTGGGAGTTGGGGGAGTGTGTAGCAAGCAGGGGGGTGGGGGTCAGGCGGGGACAGGAGCTGTGGTTTCTTCCTCCTGCCGCCTTCCTGGCAGGCCCTGTGGGAGTTCCCCCAGTAGCCAGCCCTCTGAGCTGAGGCCTAGGCCACCACCTCCTTACTTTTCTTCCCTTGGAATTGGGGGCCACTTCCTACCTTGGACAGCCTCAAGATACTGTCACAGGACAGCTGTTGGCCCACCCAACAGCCAGGGTGTGCTCAGTGCCCAATTCAGGGCAGCAGCCTCCAGCCCAGCTCCCACCCTTCAGTGGGAGCCCCACTCTGGCCTTGGAGCTGAACCCCCAGGCCTCATCCAGCTGCCTCATGCCCTGAGATCATCACTGGTGACAAGCTGGAGGAATGTTGTGGCTCCTGCAGCCTGACTGGGGCCCTCTCGCCCTCTTCACCCTATTGCTCACACAGGTGACTACACAGAACTCTTGGCCACAGCCCCTTTGTGGCATTGTCTCAAAGGGTGGAGGCAGAGCTTGCCCGTTGCCAAGTCTGAGCTGGGTAGCCCCACCCCTCCCCAGCTCTCCAGCCCCCCCTGCTGCCCGTGCACTGTGCAGAGCGGGCCTTCTGTGCCGGAGGGGACTGACCTGAGCCCAGGCTCCTTCCAGGTCTCTGGGTCTCCTCCAGGCCATCCTGGTGGCTCCTCAGGCCCTAAAGGAGGAGGCAGTGCCCTGTCTTTGGAGCGGGCTGCACAGGGCAGCTGTCTGCCTGCTTGTCTCAGCCTGACTGACCAGGGGCCTTACTCCAGGGACCCTCCCTCTGAGTCTTCTCTGGTTTTCCCTAGAGAAGCTTCTCCCCACTCCACTCCTCAGCCTCTCCTCCTCTTGCCATCTCCCCCTCTGTCCCCACCAGCAGCCAGAGTGCCTGTGGTACTCCTTGCTTATATCCTGCTCATGGGTCCCTCGTGCTCAAAACGAAGTCAGAACCCTCAGCCGGGCCCACAGGACCCACCTCTAGGCTCCAGGCTGCTGGCAGCACTGCACTGGTTCCCTTCCTTCTGCCAACCCTGACCGTGCTCAGTTCCTTGAGGCGTCCACCACTCAGCGATTGCTTCCAGGCCTTTGCACACACTGTTCCCTCTTCCCAGAACATGCTTTCATCTCCCAGTTCTTTCATCCCCCAGGCTGGCCCGTGCGCCTCACCTCCGTGCACGTGCTTCCCGTGTCCTGCCAGAACACTGTTCACACCTGGGGGGTAGTTACTACCTGCTTCCTGATCACTCGTGGGGCATGAGTTCTCCCCCCCCCCCAGGGAGGGGCCATGTCTGTCCTGTGCTTCTGGTGCCGGAGGAGGGGCGCACGGGCCCTTGGACAGGGAGAGGAGCCTGAGGTGGTGCTTGCCGTTGAGGGGCTGGTGGCCTGCGCCGGGTGGGGGCAGGGGCGTGGTGCTGTGCCAGGACTTCAAGGGCTGCTGCCCTGCTGTGTGCCTCCCGCAGTTACAGCTACATGATTGACAACGTAATCCTGCTCATCACGGGCACACTGCACCAGCGCTCTATCGCCGAGCTTGTGCCCAAGTGCCACCCACTAGGCAGCTTTGAGCAGATGGAGGCCGTGAACATCGCGCAGACGCCCGCCGAGCTCTACAATGCCATTCTGGTGGACACGCCCTTGGGTGAGCTACCCTGGCGGAGGAGGGAGGTGGCAGGCAGTGGCATCAGTGTCAGTGCCGCCGTGTGGGGTTTTCGGACCCCCGGGGGCGGTCCTGAGCCAGAAAGCGAGGTCCGCCCACTGCTGCTTACCTTTCTCTTCCCTTCCACTTCGCTTTCCATTCTCTCCTCCTCACCCTGCCTTTTGCTCCCTTCCTGTTGCTTTTGCTGGGCCAGGCTGACTAGCCCCAGGGCCTGACTCAGACCATCTCACTTTGTGAATCTGTCTGATTTCTCCGAATGCAGAGGAGGGCTGAGCTCACGGAGAGTGGAGAGAGGGTTTCGGGTCCCTTGGAGTCTTGGGAGCTCTGACAGACCGTGGCCGTAAGCTGGGCTGGAGTGGCTTGCTGCCTGTGAGGCAGAGGAGGGAAGCAAAGAGCTTCACTTACCTCCACAAAGCAGGTCCCAGGGGCCAAGTCAGGCAGTGTCCGGCAGGATGCAGAGTTCATGTCAGAGGCCAAGGAAGGAAGGGGAACTGGGAGCTTCCTGCAGGGCCCCGCCTAGGCAGCACTGGCTCCTGCCTGCCTTGGAGGGAGGCTGGGGAGAAGGCACTAAGGCTGTCACCAGCTAGTGCCCTCACAGCCAGAGTCCTAGTCCCCAGGGCACCACCTCCAGGAAGCCGCCAGGGTTGAACAACTGGGCCCTAAGCTGCACTTGGTCCTGCACTAAGAGGCCTAAGCCCTACTTGCTGGCCTTATCTGTACAAGATCTTAACTCTCACAATAACTCTGAGCTAGTTCTGGGCTGTTGGTGGTTTCTTCAGTTTCTCCATCTTTAAAGAAGAAACAGACCAGTGAGTCCGTGGGTCCCTGGGGATCGAGGGGCTCTATCCTGCTTTGGCCTCTAATTCCCAGCCCTCCAGTGGCCCCATGGGTCACTGCTCCATGCTCACCCAGCTGTCATGCTCATTCCTTGTTCTAAGGAGAAGGACGGTTTTCCAAATGTGGGCCCCAGGCTCTCCTGGGAGATGCAGAGAAGTGGGCGTCAGGCCCAGAATCCACAGCTGCCCCTCGAGAAGGGAGGATGTCACAGCCTCTTATGCAAGCCTTTCTTTGGCATGATCTGAGCTTGGGTCTGCCCCAGAGGCGATTAGATCATGTTATGGCTGGCCGCCTCCTTTATAAATCAGTTTTAGGAGCAAGAAGGCAGGAGAAGCTCAGGTCAGTACACATGGCCTGGAGTATTGCTTCGGCCACTTCTAAGGCAATAGTCCAGACCAGGCTGAGTGCCCCCCAATTACCAGCCAGATGGGCCTTGTGGCAGGGGTCCTCTGTGCCCTGCAGGGGCAGTTGAACATCAGCACGATTCTTGTTTCGGCCGAGTCCACTCGCCCGCCCCTCATACCCACGTCTTTCCTCCCCAGCGGCTTTTTTCCAGGACTGCATCTCAGAGCAGGACCTTGATGAGATGAACATCGAGATCATCCGAAACACGCTCTACAAGGTAGTGCCCCTGGGCCCAGTGGTGGTGAAGTAGGTGGGCGGGGCCATGGGCACGGTGGGCTGATGATTTATGTGGGGTGCTGGGACAGGACACAGCTGCTCCAGGCTCCTCTCCCAGGGGCTTATCTGCTCACTCTCTGGCTCCCGTGACTGGTGCAAGACTTCATGAAACAGGTTCTCCATCCCTTGGGCCCAGATCAAATCAGCAGGAGCGGCTGGTGCTCCGCAGCTTGGCCTGTCAGAGCGGGCTCCTGAATGGCCACTCCCCCTGCATCCAGGAGGGTTACTGGCCACCACCCAGGCCATAGCTCTCAGACTCACCCCACCTGGACTGTCACCAGCAAGGACAGGCACCTGAGCACGGTGTGGGGAGCAACCCAGCCAGGCATAGCCAGGTCCCTGTGTCCCCAGGTTCCCAGGTCTAGAACCAGTGCCGTGGCCCATCATCTTCAACCCCACCCACTTTCTGCTTCCCACCAGGCTGTGGGACAAGCTGGTGACCCCTGGAAATAGAGTGGGCTTGGGATTCCTGGGTCAGCCCTGCCCTGGCCCAAAGAGGTTAGGAGCAGGGCTGAGAGCCAAGGAAGGGGGCCGACCAGGGACCAGTGAGGGCTTTTTGGGGCAGACTGGGCCCTGGCCATGGTGAGGACCTCTGAAGCCAGGACCTCTGATGGGTCAGTAGTGGGCAGGCCCTGAAGGGGGCCTGAAGATAGCACTGGCCAACAGCCCTGCTGACCTAACCCTGAGAACATCTGTCTCTTGGATCTTCATGGTGAGGCTCTTCTCCTGTCCTAGTTGGAGCTAGGTGGCCAACACAGTGGCAGCCTGAGCGCAGGCCCTCCAGTCTCCCTGCGGGGGTCTGGGCCAGGGTGCAGGGAGGGTCTGGAGGTAGGTGAAGAGCTTACCTGGAGGTTGTAGTAGTGTAGGCAGAGGGACAGCACATGCAGAAGCAAGTGTGGAACACGGGCCAAGCGGCAAGCAGTTTGCTGTGGAAGTGCAGGTTCCAGATGGACAGGGGGAGACAGGTCTGGAAAAAAAGGCAGGCACAGGATCAAGTCACCCAGGGTCTTGAATGCCAGGCCAGAAGTTTGAATTTTATCCTGTGGGCAGGGTCAGCCAATGAAGGTTTCCAACAGGGCAGAGTATCACCAGAATGTGAGGACAGACTAGAGGGGACAAGACGAGAGGTAGGAAGATTATTGGCTTCTTTACTCCTCGGGACTGCCCTAGGAGCTAGGTAGGCATCAGTATCCCCGTTTGTAAGATGAGGAAACTGAGGGCTTAGAGAAGGAGAGTGGGTTGCCTGAAGCCACTTGCTGAGCCGTGCTGCCAGTGTCTAGCTTGTCTGCAAAGCGAGTGCTCTCATTTGCCTGCCAGTAGGGAGAGAAAGAGGGAGATGGGGAGGGCGGGGTGAGGGGGGCCATGGGGGGCGGGCAGGCAGTGAGAGCCGGCTCAGGTGTGCCAGTGCTCACGCTGCCCGCGGCCCCCGCCCGCCCCCACGGTGCTGTTGCCCGCCCAGCTGGCCCACTGCCGGCTTCCTTGCCCTGAGGCAGGGTGAGGGGTGCGGCTGTCCCCCCAGCCTCACCCACACCGTCACCGGGCCTGACTGGTTCTAGCTGGAGTCACTGGCGAGGGCTGCCCGGGCACCAGCTTGTAAACACCGACCCAATGATGCAGGCGCCGTGCCAGGACCGCCTGTCAGGCGATGTCCCAGCCCAGTGGCCACAGATGGGAGATTAGGCGGACCCCCAGTAGCGGGTGGGAACTGTAGGCAGCTGGTGCAGCAGACGTGGGCTGGCAGACTCCAGGGGGCAGGACGGGGGTGGGAAGGTGACCTTGGTACCTGGGACTCTGGGGTCTTGCCAGTTTCTTCAGCTCCTGAGCCTCCTGAAGAGAGTCTGGGCCTATGCCACCTGTCTCCACCACCCTGGGGTCAGCGTCTCCAGGATCAGTCCAGCTCGGCAAAGGCTGGTGGCTTCCCCCACGGATAGGAACTGCAGGCCCCACTGGGGCAGGCCTGGAGATTTGGACACACCCAGCTTGGCTGGCCACGGGGAAAGGGGTGGCTGGGGACAGTCCCAGAGGGACTAAACAGTGCCACTAATCCATGGTAGGATTGGCAGCTACCACGCGAGCCCTCTGCTATGCTGGGGTCCACTCTCCCTTTCCAGGCTTCTTTCCCCCTGACCTGTTCTAGACTTTTGTTTCCTGTGACCCCAGTGGTCACCTCAGGCCTTCCCCTGAGCCCAGCTTGCCCAGTGCTGCTGGCCAGGCTCAGCCTGGGCTCGTGGACTCCTGGGTGTCATCTCACCTCCTCTCTTGGGTCAGTAGAACCTGTGGCCCACATCAGCAGGTGGTGGGTGGAATGTTCTCTGCTCCTTAGAGGGCAGACCTCGGCACAGAAAGCTTTCCCTGCCTCCCAGCTCTCACCCCCCAGCTCAGAAGAATAGTCTCCAGCCTGTAGAGCTGGAGTTCTTGTGGCCATGCCACCAAGTGGGACCCCAGAGCACCTGAGTAGAGGGAGCTCCCCAGGGGGCCATGAGACTGTCCCCCTTTCCTTGACATGGAGAGGTTCAGGGAAGGAAGCCTGCCTGGGCCTAGCTAGTTTCAGGAGTTAGTCGTGGGAGGGACCTGAGGCCTGGGCTGACCTGGCTTCTCCTCATGCCCAGCAGATC
Organism: Balaenoptera physalus; assembly: GCF_965194825.1. Lineage (NCBI taxonomy): Eukaryota > Metazoa > Chordata > Mammalia > Artiodactyla > Balaenopteridae > Balaenoptera > Balaenoptera physalus. Next base: position 49,176,910 of record NC_138900.1, on the reverse strand, counting down.
CAATTTGCCTGGGCAGGAAGTGCTTGTTCCCACCGGCAGCCTGTGTGTCTAGCCATCACATCGCAGGGCTGACATCTGTGCCGGCAATAACCATCCCTCAGGAGGAGCTGGGCTGACAGTACAGTTTGGTTCCTGCTGCGTGATGCCTGGGAACTACCTAGGGGATGGGAAGAGGGAGGAGGTGCTCTTTAAGGTGGGGTGCTGAGAGGGGCCAAGGCACCCAGTCCAGACCATCCCCGTGAACTCTCAGAGGTCACCATCCTTCACTGGCCCATCGACACGTGGTTTTCTGAGGAGAGAGGGGAGGAGGGGAGATTTGGGGGAAGGGCAGGCAGAGCAGCAGGGGGAAGACAGAGCCCTTCTCTGAGCCTGGCACTCCGTGGGATGAGGGTGTGAAGGGCACCGCACCATGAAGCAGACAGTGGGCCAGAAATTGTTCTGTCACTACTGGGTGGGGAGAGGCAGCAGGCTACTGCTCCTCGGCTGATAAACAGTCGGAAATCTGTGGCTGTTTCAGGGGCTCTGACACGGGGGCTGCCCTGGCCACGGATATGATGTTTGGATTCACCATGAAAGGGGTCAGGGAGGGAAGGAGGGAACTGTGAGGAGGAGGCCTGGCAGACCCCCTCAAGTCTCCCTGCCTGGGCTGAGGAAGCCCCATGCTCTGCACAGGCCTACCTGGAGTCCTTCTACAAGTTCTGCACCCTGCTGGGTGGGACCACAGCCGATGCCATGTGTCCCATCCTGGAGGTGAGTGCCTGCCCACCCTCCCGCCTGCTGGTCCCCCATCCCTGGCCTGGGGGAAGCCCTGCCAACTGACTGGCTGCTGCCTCCCTCCCCGTCCCTCTCTCCTCGCCTGTGCACCGGCCCCACAGTTTGAAGCAGACCGCCGCGCCTTCATCATCACCATCAACTCCTTCGGCACAGAGCTTTCCAAGGAGGACCGTGCCAAGCTCTTTCCGCACTGCGGACGGCTCTACCCTGAGGGCCTGGCCCAGCTGGCTCGGGCTGACGACTACGAGCAGGTCAAGAACGTGGCCGACTACTACCCGGTGAGTGCCCTGGCTATTGAACGGTGGGTGGGCATGTTGGCACCCACGTCCCCACCCCATACCCAACAGCACCCTCATGCTCATGCTTCCCCCTGCTCCCCTGGGCCAGGAGTACAAGCTGCTCTTCGAGGGTGCGGGCAGCAACCCTGGAGACAAGACCCTGGAGGACCGATTCTTCGAGCACGAGGTGAGTGCTGGCCCTGCCCATCCTAGGGAGGGGTTGGTGGCTTAGGCCTGACTCTGGTCATGGCCACCTGCACACCACTCCTGCCTGTGTCTGCAGGTGAAACTGAACAAGTTGGCCTTCCTGAACCAGTTCCACTTTGGTGTTTTCTACGCCTTTGTGAAGCTCAAGGAGCAGGAGTGTCGCAACATTGTGTGGATTGCGGAGTGCATCGCCCAGCGCCACCGGGCCAAGATTGACAACTACATCCCCATCTTCTAGCACCGTGGCCCAAGGCTCCCCACAAGTGTGTGTGTGCGCCTGTGTGTCTGCGTGTGCTGTGACAAAGCTCACGGCTCACCTACGTGCCCTGGGGGGTAGCACACTGTCCTAGTGGCTGCCCAGCTTCCCTGACCCTCTCTGAGACTGCTCTTGGGCCTGAAAAGGGGCTGGGCACCTGCTCCCCCCACCAAGGATGGACCAAGCCCCCCAACTCCAGAGCAAGGAGGCCCCCTCAGCCCTATGTTTACAGCCGCTGACGTGTCTGAGAAGCATGTGGTCACTTTTGTGTTCCTCCCTAACCTGAGAACCCCTGGGGGCAGTGTGAACCTCCTCTTCCCTCAGGGGGTCCCCCAGAGCCATGGCGCAGGGGCAGGATAGAGCGTGCGTGTCCTTGGGGAATAGGGGAAGTAGCTCTGCCCCTCTGAGACAATAAAAACTGCCCTCTCTAAGCCCAGCTGTCTTCTGTCTCCTTTGGGCCCTAGTCCCTCTCCCAGATCCCCAACTCCGCTCAGGCCCCACCCTCGCTGAGCCCACCCTCACCTAAGCCTTCTACCTTCCTTCCTCGGGTGGCAGCCCTAGGCTGGCCCTGACACTGTGCAGCCAGATTCCTCAGGGTGGGGAAAGTCAGTGGAGGATTAGCCCCTTCCTCTGCTGGAGGCTCTGACAGGCCTGTGGCACTGGCTCCTGACTCTAGAGGGCGCCCAGGCCTCCCTCTTTGCTTCATTGAGCCCCAGAACTCCCTGGGCTGGGGTCATTACCCCCATTTCACTATGAGGAAACCTATGGATAAATGATCTGCCCAAGGTTGTTGAAGGGGGTTGGGTGTAAACCAGAGTCTGTGCCCAAAGCCTCGGCCCCCAGGCGGTGCCCAGTCTGTTTCACAGCTACAGCCTGTCACCTAGGCGAACATAGCATCTCCCCCATTCTAGGAGAAATAAAAATTTGTCTTTATTCAAAAAGTGGCAATCAGGCAAGTAGAATATGCAGCCTCCCTGTGGCTTGGGGGGCTTGGGGTGGGTGGTCAGGGCCCTAATTCTTGAGCCAGTCAAGAAACAGTGGGATTCACCCTTCAAATCGCAGCACTGAGGCACTGGTGCCAAGAAATAATCCTGAGGGGGGTCCCCAACCTTCCCAGTCACTCCTTAGTTTGCAGAGGCACTGTCTGCAGGATCCTGTCAAAGGCTACAGCTGAGTCTTGCACTAAACTCCCCATCCAGCTGGGTTCTCCAAGGTGCATGGTGGAGCCTTGTGCCCAGGAGGGTCTGTTTGGGCTCATGAAGCAGGAGAGGCCCGGAGGTTCACTGGGAAGCCTTAGCCTCACCAGGCCTGGCCTGTGACATTGGCAGTGGGTGGGTTTGGGGTCCTTTAGGCCAGGCTTTGGGGCAGACCTGTGGGTCAGAATGCCCAGGGGAGGACCAAGGGCATAAGGGATCTCCTCTGCTGGAGCAGTTCTATGCACATACTGCTCACTGGGCAGTGGGGGAAGGGCCCGGTTTAGGGCCTGGGTCCTGGGCTACATCCCGGGCAGAGGTAAGGCCGGGCTGGCCAGGCCGCAGTGCTCTTGGCACATAGGGACTGATGAAGAAGGACTGCAGGAAACGGCGCCGCAGGCCCTCAGGCAGGTAGTAGTGGATGAAGTACATGAGCCCCAGGCCGTGGCCTGGGTAATAGCGGCGGCGTGGTTGAGCCGCCAGCAGCGCATCGGTGATGGCATCTACAACCGGGCTGAGGTCTGGCAGTGCTTGGCTCAGACAATGCAGGAACTGCCCGTTCAAGTGCTCGATGTAGTCCTCACCGTAGGCCTGCAGCAGCTCTCGGGGCAGGTTGGCCAGCAGCTGCCGCTTGCGCTCTTCCCACTGGTCCATGTCTTTCACTGCCTCTGGGGAATGAGTGGCAAGGTCAGAGTGGGGTCTGTTAGGGAAGCCAAAGCCAGACCCAGGTCTCTCTAACTCACAACCTGAGACCCGCCCCCAGCCAAAGCCACGCCCATGCCTCAGACCCAACCCCACTCTAGACAAGACCACACCCACCCCACCTTCCCCCTCTCCCCCAGTACACCACACAGGCCCCAGCCCCAAATCCCTGAACCTCACCTGTCTTGAAGCAGGCAGGCTGGATGACGCTGACCTTGACACCCCAGGGCAGAAGTTCACAACTGAACGTGTCCATGAGCAACGCGACAGCCGCTTTGGAGGTCCCATAGGCAGCCAAGCACGGAAATGGCATGTCTCCTGGGGATGGATTGGGAGTGGGCAGCTCAGCCTGGGCCAGGGGCTCCAGCATCTCTCCCCACCCTGCAGGGGCACCTTTTCTGCTCTGGTGTGGGAGGACCCTCACCTGCCGGGCTGCTCACAGTCACGATGCGACCGCTCGAATGGCGCAGCAGTGGCAAGAGGCCCTTGGTCATCTCGAGTGTACCGAAGAAGTTCACCTCCATGCAGCTGCGGAATGTGGACACTGGAGACAGCTCCGCATCTGCCACGAGGATGTTCTGACCCGCATTGTTGACCAAGCCCCACAGACCTGAAGGCATGGAGCCAGGAGGGAAGCTGAGGATCAGCTCGGCAGCAGACCTCCGATCCCTGCCCCCTCACACCTGCCCAGCCACGCCCTTTCCTGGCGGAGCTGAGCCTACTGACCAGTGCTGGCGGTGTGGGCCTTGGTGAACTCCAGCACGCGGCTAATGTCCGCTGGCTTGGTCAGGTCCATCTGTAGCAGCTTTAAACGAGGAGAACAGCAGGCACGCAGCTCTAGGGCACCAGGGCTATTCAAATCCAACACGGTGGCCAGCACTGTGAAGCCCAGCACGTCCAGCTTCTTGGCCGTCGCCTTGCCAAAACCAGAGTCACAGCCTGGCCAGGGAAGGACAGCCAGTGAACTCCCACTGTGGCCCAGTCCGGCCTGAGACAACCCCAGGGTCACCACGGTCTGGATGGGATCCAGGCCTCTGACACCCAATGTACCAGCAGTCAGCAGCCCTCCCTTCTTTTCCTAAACCCATCTCTGGCAGGCTTTGACCCTCTGGCTGAGCACCTGAGTACCAACTCTTTCACAATTGTCATCTCCCTGACGACTCATAGCTACCCCATCAAACGTGGCTTATGATCCCCACTTTACAGATGAGGAAACTGAGTCCTAGTAATGCTAAGTTGCTTCCCAAAGTCACTCAGCCAGCATATAGTAAGGTCAGGACTCTACTGCAGGTCAGCCAGTCCCAGCTGAGACCCAGTCCCAGCTCTGATGTCCTTCTGTCTGGTCGATATCAGGCCTCAGCTCGCATGCACAGTATTACTGCACAGACTCCCTTCCTTTCTCACTGCCTTTGCCCAGGCGTCTTCCTCTTACCTGGACACTGAAGCAGCCCCCTTTTGTAGTGCTGTCCCATCTTGCCCCCTTGAATCCATTCTCTACCGAAGCAGCCAGAGGGATCCTTCCAAAAATGACAATATCCCTCTGCTGCCGAAAACCTCTCCAAGGTTCCCCACAGCCCTTAGGATGAAGCCGAAGTCCTCTATTCCCATCATCCAGACCCTGTACAACCTGAGATCCACCTTCCTTTCCAGCCTCAACACCCTCTACTATTATTCCTGGCTCTAGGCAAGTTGGAGGCCCATCTGCACTTCACCCCTGACCACCACCCTTGGAATTCCAATCAGTGGCAACACTGGAGCATTCTCTGAGCCCCAGACCGCTTGCCCCCAGGACAGGGGCACAATGGATGAAGATAAGAACAGATCTGCGTTAGAATCCCTTCCCACGCCCACCAAGTGTGACCTGAGGTCAGTTACCACTCTTGGAGGCCTAATTTCTGTCTTTGGTATGTAGAGAGATGAACCACCAGGTAGAGCCAGCAAGTGGGTCTGACAAACCCCTGCTTCCTTGATTGTTCCCATTCCAATCCGGCTCCACGGGTGGCCAACCAGGGCTGGGAGCAGTGAGGGAGGAGGCTCTCTGGAGCCTGCCCCCATGGTGGTCTTGCTGAGCAGAAGCTGCAAAGTGGTTCTGCACAACCAGTTCCCCCCATTTCAGCCCTGTCCCCTCTGTTAAGGCAGAGAACAAAGCTAGGCAGGGGGCTGCAAGCTGGGTTTTGTGTGGCTGGGGACCCACCAGCCAGCGCCAGCTGAGGAGTATTTCCTGGGCAAGTCTGGCTGGGGGAGGGGAGTGAGCGCCCTTGTGTGTGTGTGTGTGTGTGCGTGTGCGTGTGTGTGTGTGCGTCCCCACTTGCCTAAGCTCCCTTCCAGAGCAGACAGGCCCTTCACAGGGAAACTGAGACCTTCCAGAACGTCAGCTCTGCAGTCCCAACACAGTCACCCAAGCCTTTCACACCCTCTTGCTCACCTGCACACACATTTGGATACCTGCGCATAACTCCAACCTACGTGCAGTGAGCCGTGAACAACAATGGGCTCACTCCCATGAGACCCCAGCAGTACACAGCTGTGCACACAAGGCACCCAGCCACTCAACCCAAACCCTGACCCCAGGGCTGAGCTCCCCAAGTAGCCTTGGCCAGTGGTTCTCAGGAGCATTCTCAGGGAGGGGTGGGTGGCAGCTCTGGCAGCCTCAAGACACAGCGTTCCTAGCAGGTGAGGCAGGGCCTGGTCACCTACTTGTCTTGCAGTCAGTGGTGAGAGAGGAAACCCCAGAGTTTGGGGGCATTGGGAAGCTTGGAGGCCTACTCTTGATGCTTACATGGAGTGGGCTGGGCAGTCTTCTTCCCCTCCTCCCTCACGGGGCTTTGCAACCAGAGCTGAGGGAAGCCCAAGTCACAAAAGGCATCCCTCCTCTCACCTCACTCCCAGGCTCGAGGCTAGGAGATTGTAACAGCGGCAGCACAAAGGCCTGGGATGAGATCCCAGGAAAGACTGCCTGGGTCACTAGTATCTGCAGATGGCCTGGGTCCTGTTGAGATAACTCATTAATTAGCGGGCAGGAGGGGAGCTGCCTCATCCCTGGGGGAAGAAGCTCCCTGCTTGATACCAGTATATCTGTCATCTCTCCTTCCTTAAACCACTAAAACTGGGGTCCCTTGAAACTTCACACTCCACCCTGAACTAAGGTCTCTCCCATCCAGCCTGAGCCCTGCTCCGTCTCCACCATCTTAACTGAAGCCCAAACCCTCATGCCACCTTCACCCTGCCTCAGTACATTCTGGCTTCTTGCCAGGCATTCAAGGCCCCTTCCAAGGAAACAACCTCATATCCCACCACATCTCAGCAGCCAGACTGGTTACTGACTGTCCCCTGCCCAGGCCATGCTCATTCCTGCCTCAAGCTTCTATCCCACACCCTTTGTCTGATCCAAAACACCTTCCACACTCCACCTATCTCCACCCATCCTCTGAGGCCCAGCTCAAGGATGGCCTCCTCTGGGAAGTTCTTCCAGCTCCATCTGATCATGCAGGGCCGCCTGCTAGACTGAGGTCTCTGAGAAGCCAGTCAGCCAGTGGCTGCCCCCAGCCCAGGCCCATTGCAAGGGCAGAGCCCTGGGCGCCTGTCCAAAGCCATGGGGGTTAGGGGACAGACCAGGCTGCCCCTCCCCCATACAATGGAGCCAGTGCCCACTGGCCTTTGTCCCCCTCCCCACTTCAGGCTGGGCCTCAGCTCCTCCTTCCCTCCTTCTGATGACAGATTTATTCCTTGCTCCACACAAAGAGAGCTCAGCCAGGTGGCCAGAGGCACCTGAGCCCAGCTTTCCAAGACCTCACCTCCTTCCTGGGCACAGAGAACCAGGAGGAATGGTGGTGGCGTGCTGGGTGCAGACTCTGGACAGCTACTTCAGCAATTTAGGTTTGGGTGGTGGGATCTGAGAGGCAGCTGAATGCCCAGCTGTCCCTCATGATGACCTCAAGCTTTTCTGGACTCCAAGGAGCCCAGCCAATTGTGGGTCCCAACTCTTTATCTAAGCCTATTCCTCTAATCCCAGGGAAGAGGAGATGGGACCTCCCATGTGGGGATGTTAGGCAGAGTTCAAAGGGTGACCATCCTCTGAAGTCCCTCAGAGCAGTGTCCTCTGTCTGAAGACTGCTCTCTTGGACAGGGACATAGCATAAACCCCAAACTCCAGAAGGCTTCTTCTTTCTTAGCTACAAGTTTCCCCTGCGCACCTGCCCGCTCCCTGCCTCATTTTCCCTCCAACACTCCCCGAAGCCACAGGTAGTTAACCCGGACTTGGGGAGGTGCCTTGCTCTTCCTACTTGGCTGGTTCCCTGCACCCAGGGGAGAGGGACTCCTCCACTCCTGGACTAGGGGTCCCGCCTTGCCTTGGCATGTCCACGGGGAGCCCTCTGAGTGTCCGGTCCCGCCCTCGAACCTGGAATCCCCGCGCTCCGCGCCCCGCGCACTCACCGGTGATGAGCACCGCGCGAGTCGCCACGGGCAGGCGCTGCGGGCGCGCCAGGCGGGACAACACGATCCAGCCGGTGGCGGCCAACACGGCAAGTGCGGCCAGCGGGGGCAGCAGGCGCTGGCACAGCCAGTCGAGCGCGGCCAGCAGCGCCAGCGCCGCCAGCAGCGGGCGGCCCAGACGCAGGTCCGCGCGCAGCAGCTGCAGCAGCGCACGGGCCGCCACAAGCAGCCAGGCGCCGCCCGACGGCCAGGGCCAGCTCTCCATGGCGGCCGGGCCGGGCTGGGCCGGGGCGGGGCAGGGGCCGGGCTGGAGAGCAGGGATTGGGACTCGGGGCCGGGGCGCGGGGTGGTGCACAGCACCAGCCAGGGGCGGGAGGGATACTCGCTTTCTCTGTTAGCCCTCGGGCCGAGTTTATAAAGAGCCCCGGGGGCGGGGGCGAGGGCGGAGCGGAGGCGGGGAAGGGGCGGGGCTTTCCTTTACTTCTCTCCTCGCACCCCCTGCCCGGCAGGTGCCCCCACCTCTACCTCCCGCCCTCTGCCCCTCCCCCGAGGCCAGATCCGCTTTCGAAGAAGCCGGAACCGAGTCCCAAAGTTGCTGCTCGAGGAGCAGCAGCCTCGCCACCCGCCGCGTCCGGGAGAGGTCCGGTCGGTCTAGCCCTAGTGCCCCGCATCCGCTCACTCCTGCGCCCCGACACGCGCGCTCTGGGCGGCTGAGCCGCGGCTCCCAGGTGAGCACATCCACAGGTCACACTTGCTCGGGACGCCTGAGGACACGCGCAACCTCCATCCAAGTTCCCCACACTGCCAGCACCGCCGCGGTCGCCGGGCCTGCCGGAACACCGCGGGCAACCAGCTCGCCCTCACCAGGCAGCCGCGGCCAACGCCGGCACACGTAACGTACTCCGACGCCCTGCGCCGCTGCAGGTGCCTAGCACACAGGCCCTGACGTGCTCTCACACCTAAGCTGCCCGTGGCCACCGACCGATTTGGGGCAGGGGGCTGGGGGGAGGAGGGTGACCGACCGGGTTCGCGAGAGTCTCTGCCCCGCCTTCCCCCTTCCTTCCACTTTCCAGCCCCGGGGATGCAGCAACCCCACCTCCTCCTGCCACACAAGTGTATATGTGTGGGCGCGGGTGTGTGGAGGCGCGGTTCTGAGGAAGCATCTAGGCCTCCCATTAACTCCAGCCCACCCTCCAACCCCAGGAACTCCAAGAGCCAGGCCAATGGGGACACCTGGGGAGTCGTTGAGGGCAGCCTCTAGGACAGGGTGATCCCTGCCCTGCTCTTAGGATTCCCCAGGGTATAAAACAAGTGCATGTGGGTGCATTTCCCTGCCTGTGTGTATGAAGTTCTGTGTTGATGCGGGGCCCAATGGCCCCCTACCTTGCCCACCCCAGTGTCTGGCACCCTGTGCTTGGCATCCATGCCAGACTCTGCAGGCACTAGGAATTGGTGCCAGTACCTTGCTGCCAGGTCCTGTGGTGAGGTCAGTAGGTCAGCCCATGGCAGAGGGGTCCCTGCTTCTTATGGACCCTTGCCCAATGCTTCATCCATGCCCGCACTAGGTCCTCGGAGGTCATGGACCCCTCCCAATCCTGTTGCCCATTCTCTATCTTAGATGCTCAGCCTCTGTGCCAGGGCTTCAAGGCAATGCTTCCTCCAAAGCCTTCTCTGCCATACAGGCATGGCCCCCTGATGAGCCAGGGGAGTCTCAGGGATGGGCTGGGAGTCAGACCCACTTAAGGGGAAGGTGAAGGACCCATGTCCTTCCCAGAGCCACTTCTGTGCTTCCACCTATTTCTCCTCCTGTAAGTACAGATTACAAGCTAGCCCTGGCCCAGGGAGGCAGCACTTGCCTGGGGAGGGTGTGTGTGCCTGACTTTGGGTACATGACCTTGTGTGCCTGTGTATGCCTGTATTTGTGTACACTCGTGTCCGTGGGCTCCATAGCTTGTCCATACACAAATGACATGTCTCTCCCTGTGCCATAATCCTGTATGTGCGTGTAAGTACGTGTGTGTGTTGTGTGTGTTTTCAGTGACTCCCTTGGGTCCATTCTCTGGACACTCAGGGAAACATTCACTCTCTAAAACCTGCTGACTCCTGTTGTCCTGAATCTGTGTCCCAGTCTCAGAGGTGGACACAGCACCCTTGACCTGGCCTCCTGATCTGAGCTGTAGACCCTGGGTTGGTGGGACGCCCCCCTCCCAGCTCTAGTTATCCTACTGAGAGTCTGGCTGTGGTTTCTCCAGCTTCCGACCCTTAAGGGCTTCCCCCTGGGACTGCAGAGGGGATGTAGAGGAGAGGAAGAGGGGTCCCAGGCAGCTTTCAAGGTCAAGGCCACACAGGTAGTGCCAGTGCTTGCCAGAGCAGGAGTCAAAGGGTAGGGAGGTGGAAGTGGGAAAGCAAGGTGAAAACAGAGTCTGAGAAACAAGATCTTACGCTGTCCTGGGGAGGAAACATGAAGGATCCTGACTCATTGGGAAGCCCACGATGGGGAGAGAGACTTGCTGAGAGGGGATGTAGGGAATTGTCTTTGGTTGTGGAGTATAGGATGGCTAGGATGGGCTGGAGGTGTTGCCTGTTCAGCTTCTGGGACACTGTGCCACCTTAGACAGAAATATTAGTCTTGCATGGTTTGGGTCTCGTGGGACTGGATGATCTGTCACATTTTTATTTAACCCACCCCTCCAGAAATTCATCCTACTTCCTAGGCCAGGCGGCCAGGAGGCTAGGCGGTCAGGCCTCGTTCCCAGGATCTATGCGCCAGCCCCCTGTGACCTCCTCAGCAGCTGACCCCTTACCTCTCATCAGGTGGAGACATTCTGGAAGTAGAAAGAAGGTGGTTCAGGCAGTCATGACTGGGAGGGGCTGGCCCAGCCCTGTCTGAGGCCTGGTGCCAGGCTGTGCCTGCCCAAGGGCAGAGAACCAGCCTCTGCCAGAACCAAGAGTCTGGGCTGGCAGGGTCCTCTAGGGAAGAGAAGGGAAGGGGGTGGGGGCAGACGGCAGGAGCCCCAGCAGATAAGGCAGGACCTGGCAGGGGCAGAGGAATGAAGGGCAAGCGGAAGGAGCGGAGCCCCTGAGCCACCCCACCCCTAAGCCCTCAACCCATAGTTTTCCTTCGTCCTTAGTCTCACCCCTCGCCACCCCCTGAGTCAGAAACCTGGTGAGCCAAACCCCCCACCCCTTGTGCCCCAGGCTCCGGAGGGCCGTGAGGTGGCGGCGGGGGTGGGGTGGGGGGTGGCTGGCAAGCTGGCTCCGGTCTGTTCCCGCCGAGCCCAGCAGCTCACTGGCCCCATCTGCTGGCCTTTGGGGGAGGGCATGGCTCTGAAAGGGGTACAGGGAAGGTGACCGCTGGACCTGAGGATGGTAGGAACAGAAATCCAGGATGGGGCGTGCCAAGTGGCAGGCTCTAAGAGCTCATGTTCTGTTCCCTGACCACACCAGGTTTCTGGAGCCAAGCACTCACTTATCACCTCCTCATCCTTCCTCTGTGGTCAGGCTGTGGAAGCCTCACGCTCGGTCCCTCCCCCACCACGAGCTCATCTTCAGGTTCAGAGGCAGCAGAGTCCCAAGGAGGCCCTGCCTTGTATTCTGCTTACCCCCTGGCACCCCATCACTCCTCCCTCCTGGCACAATGGCAGAGGGGAGCCTCTTCCTGCCAATGGCCAATCTCTCCACCCAAGTTCCAGACCCCATCCCTCCCCGTCCTCACAGGGAGTACTTTTATTGAGTTTCTACTTCATGCCGGGCCCTGTGCTGGGCACTGTGGCTGTAATAACTAACCACTGGCTCCCTCCCAGCAGCATGCACGCTGGCTCGGCTCTGGCCTCTCCCTCTGGTAATCGCAATAAAGAACTTCTCTCACTCAATCCTATATCCCTTTCCCCAAGCATTGTTCTCATGCTCCCCCCCACCATTCTCAGCCGCATTTCTCAAAAACTGTCTATAGTCACCATCTCCACTCTCCTCTCCCCACTCTAGCTCTGAGTCAGCTCCCACTCCTGACCACGCCAGGGTCACCAATGAATGACATCCTAGTCCTCACATACCATGGATACACCTCTGCTTTCAGTTAACTCCTCAGTACCCCAGGCCCTTTCTCCCTTTGGCACCTGCAAAGCCACTGCTGCTGGGTTTCCTCCTACCTCTCTGGCTCTCCCTCTCAGCCTCCTTCACAAGCTTCTCTTCCCTGTGGGTGAACCTCTGGCTGTGGAAGCCTCATACTCAGTCCCTCCCCCACCATGAGCTCATCTTCCTACTCACATACTGGCGACTCCCACGCTTCTTTCCAGCCAAGGCCTTGCTCTTAACTCCAGGCCCACATGTCCAGCTGCCCCCAGATGCCTCCCGTGGACACCTATAGGCCCCTTACACTCAGCATGTCCAAAACTGGTCTCATCATCTTCCCTAGTTCTGGCAGCCGACCCCTCCTACCTCATCCTCAATCTTCATTCCATGCACTGGCCTCCAAACCTCTTGCTCTGTCCCAAGCCCTGTGTTGGGGTGCAGAAGCCTCACAATAGCCCTTTGTAGTGGGTATCATCATTACTATTTTACATTCAAGGAAACTGAGGCTTCCGGAGGCTAGGAAAGTTGTTCAAGGTCTCAAACTCAGGTTCACTTAAGTTTGAATCTTGGACCAGCCCCAAGATTCAAAATCAAGTGTACCAGAGCCCGAAGTCTGGCTCTGTTAATGCAGAGCTAAGTTTGCCACATGTGCCCTCTTAGACTTCATTCTGAGGGCAAAGGAGAGCTGGGAATGGTCTTGAGCAAATAAGGCCCCTGTCCCAGTTGGCCAGGAAATGGGTTTGGGGACAAGGAAAGAGGGGAGGCCGGGAGTCCTGTTGGTGCATCCCTACGAGGGACAGAAGCAAAGGTCTGTTTTGGATAAACAGCCCGAAGTGCTTGTGGACATATGAGGGCTGAGCCCAGAGGTAGCTGGGTGCCCATGGTCCCCAGCACATCACTCACGTGGCATAAGAGCCTGGGAGACTGCCAACTCACTGGGCATGAACTGAGTCCCCCATCCCTCTCCTCTAGGCTGTGCACCTGGAAGTCAGGCCCTTCGCTTACTGGGGAGAAGGGATGGGGAAATGCAGGAAGCCAGGAGTATCACTTGCATTTTCAAACCGTGTCCAGCACCCTTCTCTGAACTTCTTTTCTTTTGCTTCCAGGATTGAAGGCAGGTATTTGGGGATTAGGGCCCTCGAGTTTGGAAAACACTAAGAGAATTTGCTCTAAAGGGTTTTCTGGACCAGCCCCAGGGGAAAGGCAAGCCCCAGCTGAGAACACTTGCTGGGACAGCTTGGCTGCCTCCAGGTGAAACTGGTCTTCTTGGGTCCTGCAGTGAGGCTCTGAGTTATTCATAATCCTCTGCCACATTTACTATGTGCTTGCTGTGTGCCAGTCCTTGTGTTTGACTATCTTATACTTAATTTTATTTACTATCCTCACATTATCCCTATGAAGCAGGTACAACCATTCTATACATAAGAAAACAGACTCAGAGAGATTCAGTGACATGCCCTAGGTCACTCAGCCGTCCAGACACTCTGCTCCCAACCATCAGGCAGCACTGCCCCTTGGCCTTCAGCCTAGGAGGTTGGCATTATTCAGTGGGCAACACCCAGGTGAAAGACTATCAACCTTTTAAAATTTGCTTCTGGGAGTTTAGGGTTTTTGAGCATGAGCCACCCATTTTTCTTGCTTGGCCCTGTGATAAAACTTTTTCTGCTCCAAAAAATTTTTTTAAATAAAATAAAATAAAATAAAATTTGCTTCTGGATTAGAAACATGTCTCCCAATGGTAGAATTAAGGCAAGTTGTTAAAACTAATTCCAAAACTTGCTTCCTTACAACTTCCATCACCCTGATTCAGGCCTTTTCTTGGCAGAACAACTGCAAAAGATACAAAAATTAGTTGCTGTTGGCTGGCTGGTTTAATTTATTTGCATATACATAATTCAGTCCCACCCCTTGTGGCTAACACCCTCCTTGGGGAGCTGTGGCTGTTTTCTGATTGCTGGTGGGGAGGCCTGTGTGTGTTGTTTTTTCAAATAAACTGAAACCAGATGGAGGGGGTTTTGTTCACTGCCCTGCCTCCAATTTTCTCCAGCAAATTCCTTGAACAGCCAACCACCTATGAGTGGTGCCTATTCTCCTTGGAGGTCCCTCACCGCTGGTATGCAAATAGCAAGTGGGGCTGGGATTTCTAAAAGTGAAAACAAAGAGAGGAGAAAGAAGCTTCTTGGCACAAGGGCTTTCGGGCACATGGCAGGGTCATCTCCCTGTGGAGTCCTGATTTTAGGTCTGCACTTACAGTTTCTGTCCTCATCTCCTTCCCTCTCCCCTGAGTTGGGGATTGAGCTGGGCTTGAGTCAAAATCACCTGGACCAATCACTTGGTGAAAATATGGATTTCAGAGCTCACTCCACACCTCCTTTGCAGCGCTAACCACTGGCATGAGACTCCAACTCTCAGGATGGGTTGATCTTTGAGTTAGTGGAGAGGGTTGTCTTCTAGAAGGGGCCCAAGCCACTCTTGCTTTCATCCTGGGAAGACCAGTTGCTCAAGATGGTTATAGAAATATTTTTAACTGCCAGCCAGGTCTAAGGCTTTGTAATGCCCCTCGAGCACCTCATCAAGAGATTCCTTGTTCAGAGAGATAAGCGAGGGTACCCACTGGTCACAGTGCCAGGGGTTAACATTTTTCTTTGGAAGTTGAATTGTGCATTGTCATAGTGAAGTATGACCCAGTCCCCAGGCTGGGAGAACACTTCTTTCCCAGCTCCAACCTTCATTCCTAGCTCATATCTCTGTTCTTTCGGATTCCAAGGCTTTTTAGATAATTGTGTCAGGTTACATAAGCTTTCGAGATATGAACACTCAAAGGAAATTCCTCTGGGAGCAGGCATGAGGGGTTCTGCCACATAGTTTGCTTTAAAGTATTTGAGGAAAAATTCAGGTGCCTCAGCCCTGCACATTTCTGAAATAAAGTAAGAATAGTCAATGACTTTGTATGCATGTACCATTCCCCATAGAAATGAGGAAGCAAAAAGACAGATATCATGCTGAATAGAGAAACCCCTCCCAGGGGAGCACGTGCAGGGCCAGGTGGAGGCCAGTTGCAAAGAGGGCAGCTTTGACCGGGCTGCCATGGAAATCCTTATCAGCGCAGGATACCTTTTTTTTTTGCCCCTGTCTGCATCTGAGATAACACATGTGGTAAATACAGGCCTTCCATTTTCTAAGAAACATAAAATAAAAACTGAATTACTGGCAGAGAAGCTTTAAAATCTTTGGTTCCTAGGACACTGTGAATACATTCTCCACACGCCATGATCTTTATTTCATTTGCCTCCGAGGGATGGCCCTGCATCATCTCTGTTGCATAAGGTGCTGTTTCCAAACACCTTGTTCCTAACTGGAGACACAGAATAAGTTTTATCTAGGTCTGAGAGAGTTCTGGAGGGATGACATCGTGTTCCAAGCTGCACTGGTCAGAGTCAACAGTGAGAAAGCTGCCAGAGTCTTCTCACCAAGGAAGCTGAGAGAATATTGTAAATACCAAATGGCACTTCTTTCTTAAAGCATAAAATGGTCACAAAAACTACTTAACAAGGAAAAATTAATGGGAGGAAAACGTCTTGAATGTAGCAAATAAAAAAAATCTTTACAAGGGACATGGAAATAATAGATTTACTATGATGAAGGGACAGTACTATAGGAAAGTCAATTTTTACACCAAAAATGATTCAACAAGTATTATTTACCTTACAAAAGGCTTCACAAAAGAATTCCTATAAGTAGCTCTATCCTTTCATTTGTTTGTTCCCTCCTTCGTTCATTCAACAAACATCTATTGAGTGCTTACTGTGTTCCAGGCTCCATGCTTAGGGAAGCCATGGTGAGTTAGATAAGTATTCCTCCCCTTGTGGTCTCTGTGTCTGGCTGGAGGACAGCCCCTAATCAGATCACTATACAATCAAGGAGCCACTACTGACAGAAGGAACTAGACAGCAGAGTCTTGTGACCTCTTCTATTCTGAGGGTCAGAGAAAGGTTTCCTGGAGGAAGTGATGTTCCAGGTAGCAAAAGCATCACATGCAAAGGCCCCTAGTATAAGAGGGAGTCTGGTCCTTCAAGGAAAGGGAGGCCAGGAGGCTGCAGAGGTCAGCTGGAGCCAGGGGGCAAGGGAGGTTTTGGAGGAGGTTTTTATTCTAATTTCATGGTATATCGAAATACTGCTCCCTGGGGAGCAGGGAGAGTCATTGAGAGTTGTAGCAAGAAGTAAAATAATCAGTTTGCCTTTTTTTCTTTCCTTCTTTTTTTTTTTTTAAAGACAGCCACAGGCTGTGAGGAGAACGGACTGATGGGGATGGGGAGCCCGCAGTGGAAGCGAAAGACCAGTCATGAGGGCGCTATGTTTGCCAGGGCAAGAGATGCTGGTGGCCATGGAGACAAGCCAAGTGGATGGGCTGACTCATCCAAGGCCCACTGGAAAGTGTCCTGTGACCCAGACAAAATGGACCCAGAGAGCAAGAGCTGTGGCTAACCGTATCCCACCAGGTGAATTTGATAATTAAAATTTAACTCCATTTGTTAATGAAATGGAGAGGATCATTTCCTGATTGAAAGACAAGTAGGGTCTAGATTATACGTATCAATGTCCACGACCAATGGGACATTCCGTGTGCTTCATAGGCAGGACCACATTTTTAGGCCTCATCATGGCTCTAGGCTGTAGCTATTGTTATCCCTGTTTCACATAGGAGCAAACTGAGATTTAGAGAGGTTAAGGAATTTGCCCAGCTGGTGACTGGCAGAGCTCGGATTGAAACAGGTAACCACTGACATGCCCTGGGACAAGTGACAAGTCCCAGGAAGCCTGGACATACATTGGCTCTAATTAAGAATGGGCTGCTGGATCCAGCCCAGGGTGGGAGGAGCTGCCTAGGAGTCTCTTCTGGCAACTCTAGGAGTCAGGTAAGCTAGCTTGGAACCTTGTCACACACATGTGCACAAGTTCTTTAAACCACAGTTGGGTTTTTTTGTCCCTACAGCCTGGGCTGTTCACCCTGGGCAGACCTGCCTTGCTGGTCAGGGGCAGCTGCTCTGGGCAGGAACAAGTCCTGCCCTAAGAGATGACTTCTGTCCCAGAAAAATGTGTCTCATGTTTTCATAGAAACTGGCCAGAGGGGGCAGTAGGAGCTGAAACTACACTCGAAGTAAAGGGAACCCTGTGGGAAAGAGCCTGGGGTGGGAGCGAAAGACTTGGGTTCCAGGAATTGCACCAATCAGGGGACGGGGATGAGGAGGTGGACGGGAGCTCGCTGGGCTGGGCTTTGGAAGCCATGCTTTGGCGTTTCAATGGATCCTAAAGGCAAAAGGAAGCCCTGGAAGTATCTTAAACAGAAGACTGATGAGGTGGTGTTAGCAATGTGTGGCCTTCCTCAGTAGGTGATGCCCTGGGCCGTGTCAGGTTCTGGATTGGTTACCACACCAGGATGACAGACTCAGAACACCATCAAATTGCCTGTGCCTTTAAGAAGCAAATTTGGCCAGAGGGAGTCTTCTTTTCAGAGAGCTTGGCCTGAAGTCACTCAGATAGACATCCAGGGAATCTGGGCAGTCATTTTTGTTTCAAATGAAATAGCTTTAATTGGATACATGCATGTATATACACCTAACCCTATTTGAAACCCACTGTATTAGTTTCCTATTGCTGATACAACAAAGTGCCACAAATTCAGTGGCTTAAAACAACATGAATTTATTATCTTGCAGTTCTGGAGGTCAGAAGTTTGAAATGGGTCTCACTGGGCTAATGTCAAGGGGTCAACTGACTGGTTCCTTCTGGAGGCTCTAGGGGAGGATCTGTTCCCTTGCCTTTTCCAGATTCTAGAGGACACCTGTATTCGTTGGCTCATGGCTTCTTCCTCTATCTTCAAAGCCAGAAGTATACTGTCTTCAAATCTCTCTGACCTCTGCTTTCATCATCACATCTCCTCCCACTCTGACCCTTCCATGACTCTCTCTTATAAGGGCCCTTGTGATTATACTGAGCTCACCTGGATAATCCAGGATAATCTCTCCCATCTCAAGATCCTTATCATATCTGCAAAGTACACTTTGCCATGTGAGGTAACATATTCATAGGTTCCAGAAATTAGGATATGGACATCTTTGGGAAGCCGTTATTCAGACTACCACCCACTTTAACAAATAAAGAGAGGGAATGATAAGCCTGGCAGCTGGGAGGAGAATGCACTGGAAGCAGACAGGCTGATGTTAGGGAGACAGACAGAACGCTGCTGCAGAGTCAGCAAGAAAGATGCTGGTGGTCTGGGCTACAGTGGGGTGGGAAGAATGAACACAGGACGTATTTCAGAGGGAGGACTGCCTGGCCTTGGGGACTGTATGGGTTAGCTGGGCAAGGACTAGGAGGAGACTGGGTAGGTAGTGGTGCCCTTCAGAGGGCCTGAAGGGAGGAGCAGGTTGTGGGAAGGACGAAGAGGGCATATAGGGGTATGCTGCATTTAGATACCCACGGGACATCTAGAAGTGCCTGGGAGGCAGATGGACCCAGGGTCCAGAAGGCTTGACTCTCCAGTCCCTCCCTTCCCTGTGGGCATAGAAGGGCTCACCCTCCACCTTGATTTCTGGGTCACCATCTCTTTTCGACCCTAAGTTCTACAATTCCAGATAAGAGTTGAGGAGTCATCTTGTATTTCTGAGGCCAGAGTAGCACTGATATTTATTCCATATCAAGTTTGAGTTTATCAGTCCTGGAAACAAGAATTTGTATGGTAGAGAGATAAAGACACTTGCACAGGACCCACAATTGGCATATGACAGAGCAGGAGTTGCTATGTTGCTTTTGTTGTATGCTTGTGGCTGATAATTTTAGGGATAGGGATGTTTTCTGTCCAGCCCATTCTGAGCAGGTAGCCAGCCAGCTGCTCACCTTTTTAGGGCCTTGGAGATATGGATAGGACACCTGGTGGAAGACAAAGTCTCTTCCTGTCTTTTGAGAAAGCCTGAGCTCATAGGAGTGTTCATTCTGAGTGTCCCCAAGTGGAGGGGAGAGGGAGCATTCAGGGAAACCAAGTTCAGCAGGGAGGTCCCTCAGGCAGGGAAAGGGAAGACAGTCTGCAGGCCCTGGAACAGAGGAAGCAAGTGCCTGTCCCCT
Source organism: Balaenoptera physalus (assembly GCF_965194825.1). Lineage (NCBI taxonomy): Eukaryota > Metazoa > Chordata > Mammalia > Artiodactyla > Balaenopteridae > Balaenoptera > Balaenoptera physalus. Next base: position 49,157,873 of record NC_138900.1, on the reverse strand, counting down.
GGCAGCCCCGGCGCAGCAGGCATGGCCCCACAAGGCCCAAATCTAAAAGTCCTGTGGGTGGGACAATGGCTGTGGCCTTAGTACCAGAGAGGACCCATGACCAGACAGTGCTTCTCACAGTGTTTGCTCCTGCAGGAGATCCTGAGTCCTTGGAATAACCTGGGTAAAGAGGAGCCTAGTAGAGACCAAGACTGAATTTCCCATCAGCCTGGAATATGGGAGCTCCCAGTAGGATTTATGCTTGATTTAAAGGAAATAAAGAGGGCTTCCTTGGTGGCGCAGTGGTTAAGAATCCACCTGCCAATGCAGGGGACACGGGTTCAATCCCTGGTCCAGGAAGATCCCACATGCTGCGGAGCAACTAAGCCTGTGCACCACAACTACTGAGCCTGTGCTCTAGAGCCCGCAAGCCACAACTACTGAGCCCACGTGCCACAACTACTGAAGCCCACGCGGCTAGAGCCCATGCTCCGCAACAAGAGAAGCCACAACAATGAGAAGCTCGCACACCCCAACGAAGAGTAGCCCCTGCTCACCACAACTAGAGAAAGCCCGCACACAGCAATGAAGACCCAACACAGCCAAAAAAATAAATAAATAAATTTATAAATAAAGGAAATAAAGAAAGAAGATTATTATTACTACTACTACTACTATTATTTGGCTGCACCACGGGTCGTGTGGGACCTTAGTTCCCCGACCAGAGATTGAACAGGACCAGGGATTGAACCCGACTAGGAATTGACCCCAGGCCATTGACAGTGAGAGCGCAGAGTCCTAACCACTGGACTGCCAGGGAAGTCCCAGAAAGGAGATATTTTGAGCTCTTATACTTCACACTTTATATTATGGGCCACAATATGTATACTGTATTTATTTGTCTCTAGATCTGTCTTCCCCTTAGCCTGTAATCTCCCTGAAGGACAGGGATCTCGTGGGTGTTCCCCATGGTATGTCCAGTGCCCAGCACATACTCATTAAAAAGTGGGCAGGCTGACTGAGGGTCTCCCTGAGAGTGGTGGGCTCAGGGGGGAAACTGGAGGGGAACACCTCTGGGACAAGTTAGGATTTCGAGAAGACAAGCTGTGGATTGAGCGTGGGGAAAGTGGGTTTTTGAGAAGAAATGTTGGAAAGGAATGGAGAATGGTTGGGCTAGGAGGCCAGGGGGTCCCTGGTGAGCCCCGCCCGGAGCCAGGGTGCCGGAGAGACGTGACGCAGCGCGGTTTGGCCGCTGTGGGGCGCCGTAGCCCGCGCCGTTGCCAGGGGAACGGGCCCGCGCCGGACGAGGCCCAGCCCGTGTCAGCCTCGCCCCGCGGTACAGCCAGCGCGCTCGAGCCGGAGCCGGAGGACTTGCGGGCCTAACCTCCCCCGCGCGGCCCGGGATGGGGCCCCGGTCCGGGGCGCACCGCCTTCGGGTCCCGGGAACCGTCTCCGCTGCGAGAGTCTGAAGCGCCGCCGCCCTGGGGTGGGTGGACGGCCAGGCGCGGGGGCTGAGCCGCTGAGTGACCTTGGCAAGGCCGATCTGGCTCGGTCGACGACGCGCAGGTGAGGAGCCCCCGCTGCAGTTCTCACCTCGAAGCCTGGCCTCAGCCACGGGGCCAGAGCTGCTGCCGCCCGGCCGAGCTCTGCGCCTGGATCCCGCGGCCTGGGCTCCAGGTACCGGGCAGAGCGCCCGGCTTCCTTCTAGCATTCATCCGGTTCACAGATCTGCATTGAGCGTCTGCTGTGTGCCACGCTTTTTGTCAGGCGCGGGGCCACGGAGGGCTCCAGAGAGGATGCCGCGGTTCTCCAGAACCCGCAGTGTTAAGAAGGGGCGGGGCGGGGGGTGCGGGGAGCAGGCGCCAGATACACGACTGAAGTGATTTCAGGTTGGGTTAAATGCTCTGGTGCTGAAATGAAGGGAGGTGGTCAGGGAGGCTCCGCTCTATCATGTGACTTTTAAGCCAAGAGCTGAAGGTTGAAAAGGAGCCAGCATTGTGATCAGGGTAACGGTGTTTCTGGAAGAGGCAAAAGCAAATGCAAAGATCTGGAGGCAGCAGGTACAGAGGAACAGCAAGCGTGAGGGGAGCCTTGAAGGATGCGGTGGCGGTTTCAACTTTATCCTAGCAGGAGGAGGAAACCATTGAGGAGTTTTGATGAATTTCAGGTTTTGAAAAGCTCACCTCACTCTGGTGAGATGAGCAGTGTGATTGTGACAGGGCACACCAGGAAGTCAGCTGAGGGCCATCCTAGTTCTGCCAGTCTAGCTGTGCCTCCTAGAATTTACTTAGTCTGAGACTCAGTGTCCTCATCTGTGAAAGGGGCATATTGTTCTGCATGTTGTTTATGAGAGAGAAAGTGAGGGGCCAGCCACATCTGAGACCAATGACTAGAGAGGCCTATGAGAACAATTTGAAATGATAGGACCTACCTCAGAGAGTTGTGAGGGTTTAATAAGTGAATTTCATCAAAACACTTAAAGCAGTGCCTAGCAAATAATAAATGCCCTCTAAATGCTAGCGATGGTTATTGTTATTGTTGAAATACCGTAGGGGAGAAATGACTGGGGCTTGGATTAGGGTGATGGCAGCAGAAATGGTAAGAAGTGGCTTAACTTCCCTTCTTGAAGGAGAACTGGATTTAGAGATGGGTGAGGGGTGGTCCCTCTTTTTGTGGAACTGGTGGTTCACAGTGGGAGACGGGTTTGTAAACAGATAATCACCATGAGATTCAATAAAAGCAACATTGGTACTTAATTAGACAGGTTTTTTTCTTTTGTTTTTCTTACTTTTCTTACTTTTTTTTCTTACAAAGTTGTTCTTAATGACAGTTTCTTGGTGGGTGTTCCTCAAGGCTTGCTTCTACCATCATGGGAGTTGATTTCCTGGTTAAAATCAACAATGCTTGCCTCTGCTCACTGGCCTTGTTTCAGCTCCATGTTGCTCCCTTCTTCTTGTCCTCTTTCCTTGGCTTAACTTGAATCCCAAATAGTTTGCAGTGGTTGCTTCAGGAAGAGAATGGCACAGGAAATGTCTGCAGACCACGTCAGCTCAGGAATGACTGAGGTTTCAAGCTTTTCCTGCCCTAGCATCAGACTTCTGCATGTTGTTGATGTGAGGAGCCCAGCCACATCTGAGACCAATGACTAGAGAGGTCTATGAGAAAGGCTTGAGGTTCCAATTTATTTTCTGGGAGTTGCTGTGATGTGTATCTCTTAGTCAAACTAGCCACTTCCCAGAATCTTAAGTCCAGAGACTACTTTGGCACCTGTGGGTAATTCTAATAAACAAAGTACTTGCCCCTTGAAAGTTCTTTTATAAATAACATTTTGTGCTGTAAAACAGTGTGCACCATGCAGCATTTTCTTTCCAGCCCCTCCTTTAGATGGTTAAATTGGGCATCTGTTAAATCTCAGTGAAAATGGGTTTAAAAGTAGATCCTGGGAAAAAACCAGAAAACTTGTTTTGAAGTATCCATAGAAAATCACACACACAGCAACCATAAATCCTCTAGCAAAAAGAAAAGATGGTTGGGAATGAAACCTTCCTGTGGCATGCACCTTCCCTTTGGGTTCTGGAGTCACGGGGAGCTGAGCTGACCTTCAGCTGAGATTTGGAACAAGGTCCTGCCCAGCTGCTCCTCTGTTGTGCTGCCTGCTTGTCTGATTCCAGCTTTAACAAAAGCCCTAACAGCTCACAGGGAGCTCTTCAGCTGAACAACTCAGAACTTCTTTCGAGAGTGAGAAAGCATTGAACTAAAACTGAGTGCTCTTTTGTTGCATGGTTGTTAGGCAAGATTTCCTTGTTTGCCTGGCGCAGTACTGGGCTCTAGATCACACGAGCACATTTGGTCCACATGGCAGCCCACTGGGGCCAGGAGGGTAAGAGATGACACACTTCAATTATTTATTTGACTTTTTTTTTTTCAAAAGTAGTACATGCACATGGTAAAAAAAAAAAAAAAAAAAAAAATCCAAACAGCACCAAGGAGTACATAGTAGAAGCAAATCTCTCTCATCCCCAGCCACTGGATCACCTTCTCACAGGCTATCCCTATGTTTGCTTTCTTGCATTTCTTTCCAGAGAGAATCTGTGCATATAGGAACGTAGATGTCTATCCATCCACCTTGGTTTTCACTCACTCGTAGCACACTCTACAACTGTCCCACATCTTGCTTTTCTGCTTAACTGTGTATCAAAAGTCATTTCATCCCTCATTATTTTTGATGTTATATAGCATTCCATTGTGTGGATGTGCCATATATTTGTTTGTATTGTTTTTTGTCCTTTATTATTACAAACAAGACTGCAATGAATCTTTGTGCACTTTATGAGCATATGTGTAAGATAAATACCTAGAAATGGAATGTCTTGGCTCAGGGTATATGTGTTCTCAAGTTTGGTAGACATTACCAAATTGCTTTCCAGTTAACCTTTTTGAAAAATAAATAAAGGAGAGATCCAAAGAGATGGCTTTGTGAAATTTGCCCACCAGGTTCCTCAATCTGTGAGTGGCAACGCAGGGACCAGAACCAGGCTATGTCTCCAGGCCTAGCCCTCTTCCCTGGCTCCAACCTGTTTCTCCCTGTTGGTAACTCAGATCTTCAGGCCCTCCAAGCCCCCACATCAGCCCTGTCACCTCTCTTCTGACCCCATCACTGTACCTTCCCCGTTCTGTGGCCTCTACCAACAAACCCTCTGGTAATTAAGTAGATTCTTTCCTGAAATTCTCAGACATCTTGCAGAAATGCAGGGATGCCTACAGCCTCTCCAGGGCTGGTACTTTTCACCTCAGTCTGGTTCTTTTACAATGCTATTCATGAATCTCAGAACAACATTCCTAAATATTTTTTTTTGGTGAGAGCAGAGGTGGGCAAGAGGGAAGTGGACCAGTCAGGTAACTATTCTGTAGTTCATAATGAGAACCTGAAATGGTAAGATTTTCCTCACTTAAATTAGGCATATAGGGCTTCCCTGGTGGCGCAGTGGTTGAGAATCTGCCTGCCAATGCAGGGGACACGGGTTCAAGCCCTGGTCTGGGAAGATCCCACATGCCGCGGAGCAACTAGGCCCGTGAGCCACAACTACTGAGCCTGCGCGTCTGGAGCCTGTGTTCCGCAACAAGAGAGGCCGCGATAGTGAGAGGCCCGCGCACCGCGATGAAGAGTGGCCCCCACTTGCCGCAACTGGAGAAAGCCCTCACACAGAAACGAAGACCCAACACAGCCAAAAATAAATAAATAAAATAAAGAATTATAAAAAAAAAAAAATTAGGCATATAAATTAAGGTAGCCTAACCTTATTTGGAAAATGCTATTTTAGACTTTTAGCAAGTCAATGTTAACATAGATTATTGTCATCCTAGCAATGGCCTTCCCCTTGTTGGGACAGGGAGGGACCTGCACAGGCCCTCCAGCCTGCCTCAGAAGCCAGGTGGGCCCTTGGCTTACCAGGGCAGTGGCTACCTTTGGCCTAACACTCCACGGGGCCTCTTTGCTCTTGTCTTCTTTCTGTCTCCACCAGCTTAACTCTGTGGTTTGTTCTGTGGCAGCAGAAGGTACTTAAGAATCTTTTGTCAAGGTCCACATACCTCTCAGCCCACCAAAGATGCAGCAGGGCATTAGGGAGCTTGTGGGCTTGACCCCCACTTCCCACCCAACTCCTCCCAATACAATAGGCTGCTGCCCTCCCTAGGCCAGCCTGCTGTGGTGTCACCTCCCCCCATGCCCTTTTGCTTCTTGCTCATGCCCTCCTTCCCAGTGTGACTAGAAAGCTTTCTAAAACACCCATCACCTTTATGTCAACTCCCCTGTTTAAACTTTCTGTGATTCCCTGTGGCTCTTTCAACAGTGCCTAAACTTACTCACCTGGCCTCCTGTGATCACCTTGTTACTGAACCAAAGTCGGATCTGCTTGCCCAACACGTAGCAAAGCCAATCTGCTGACACCAGGCTGTGGTGAAGGCAAATACAGTGTTTATTGCAGGGTGCCAAGCAAAGGGAATGGGAGACATGCCTCAGGTCCACTCCAACTTAGTCTTTGAGTTAGAGTTTTCTTTTTTTTTTTTGGTGGGGGGAGGGAGGAGAACAAAGAGGCTGGGATTAATCATTGTCCTGTGACATTTCTTAATTGCAGTTTCAGGAGTCAGAATATCTCTGGTTTATGATTCTTTGGCCAGGTGGTCCATGGCTCAGGGATCTGTTAGCTCATCTTGCCCTGGAGAAACCACCTGAGTTTGTACATTAATGATGACATCTATAGTAGCAATTTTAGTACATTAATGATGTCATCGACAACAGCAGTTTTAGTCATGTGACTCTGGTTGTTTAGTGTTCAGTTAGCACAGGATTGAGGTCAGAGGTGACTTGAAAGGGAATAAAGTTTTGGAGAGAGAGATTAATCATAATCTTGGTAAGGGAACTTGGTTTTAGGGGCACTTGGTTTCAACGTAGGATCTGACCCTGCAACTTCCCAGGGCTCATCTCTCTCTCTCTCTCTCTCTCTCTCTCTCTCTCTCTCTGTGGATCTTGCTCTCTGACCCCAAACCCACCCACTCTGTCTTCTATCATACTGAATGGCTGGCCCTTGCAGGGCTGCCAGAATACCTATTCACCCACTTCTCTGAAATCTGTCTGGGCCCCCAGAAAGCAAGCCCCTGAGGGCAGGAACATGGTCTCATCTGTGTTTACATCTTTAATGCACAAGGGGGCTGGACCACAATAAGCACTGACTGGGCCAAGGCATGAGTGCACAAGCTGGCCATGTTGTCTGGTAGCAGAACCACGCATCTTTTAATCTGGTCTCCTAGGGAAGTGCTGAGAGGGGTAGGACAGCCAGAGAAGTCCCTGGGTCTGGTGACAGTACCTGGTCCCATTCATGCTTGAAGCCTCATCTTGGATTCTCTCCTACCTCCAAGCCCTTTTAATCAAAATTTTTTGGGCCAAAAGAATTTGTGGCCACCAACTCCACAAGGGAAAATATCATCAGTTAAGAGTTGGTTGTCTCAGGCTTTTGTTGCAGGTGGCATGGTACCAGGCTGCCACTGCTGCAAGGGACTTACACCCGACAGCACCATCCCCTCATCCATGGTCTCATACAAGTGGTACCTCTCTGGGCCAAGGGTACTGGGGTTTGGTAACAGAGTAACCCCTAAGGCTGTTTGTCGTGGGCCCCTGGCCTCAGGTGGTGACTCCTCCTGCCTCAGGTGTCAGGGATGCAGCAGCACTGGGGGTGCCTGTGGCCACTGCCAGCCCACTCCGGCAGCGGGGGCCTGTCAGCCAGCCATGTGCCTCTGCTTCTTTCTTTATAAACTACCTCAAGGTGTTGGGTTATTCAGGTGTGAGGATGGCAAAGAGAAAGTCAGGACTTAGGAATCCCAATTAATGGGTTCCCTTCAAAGAAGTTGCCCTGGTGATGATATCACTGGAGAACCTATGTGGAAGCCACAGGGATTTGTCCTCCTGAGCAGAACTGCCCAGCTCAACTGTATACACTGGGCTTGACCTGATGACCTTTGTTTCCAAAAATCAAGGACAAAGATTTGCACCTCTGGGGACATTCCAAATAAAGTGATGCCAGCTTTTTGATCACCTTTGTCATCTTTGATCAAAGCTGAGAAGTTTAGAATGACAATCCAGTGGCCCAGCTCTTATGACAATGTGTTCCTTGGGACTACTGACTTAAGAAAGCAACTTCAACCAACCCTATCACTTTGGGCATAACCTCATAAAACCTCACAGAATATCAGATGCGGTAGCCTCCTCAGTCTGGAGAGATGAGGACACCCCAGAGGGCTATTTTAAGGGTAATCATAACGTCTACCACTTAGGAAACATTTATGTGTCAACGCTTTACCTACAGTGTTGCTGATCTATATACAGCCCTAGGTAGGCATCCCTACCCCTGTTTTTCAGATGAAGAAACTCAAGCCACTCAGCTAGTAAGTGAAGAACCAGGACTTGAACCTAGGTCTGTTTCCTCCGAAGCTGGGGCTCTTTTTTCACCTTTCATTGCTTTTTACTGAAGACAAAGCAAATGACCAAAGAATTCCAGTGGAGTCCCTAGGAGAAAACTAGGGTCACTCCATTTAGCTTTGGGATGAGGCTACTCAGACTCTCCAAGTTTGGTTTACAGGAAGCTCTGGGCCTCAGGTGGGATGAAGGGCAGAGTGGCTGAGCGTGAGTGTCTGGCAGCTAGGGTAACAGCCATGGGGCTGGCGTGGGGGGGTGGGTACGGGTGCCTGGCGACTGTGCAGATTGAAGGCAGGGCAGAACGGGCCAGATGGCTTTGGGTGAGTCAGGATTCCTCATCATTTACCGTGCCCACATTTCCTTTTATTTCAGATGTTTTCAAGTCAGAAAACATTCACTGAGCACCTACTATGTACAAGGTATGTTCTGGGTGCTTGGGAGAGGGGATGTGGGGAACAGAGGTGAATGAATCACAGTACCTTTGCTGCCCTTAGGGGAAGCTGGCATAACAGGGGGGCAGACATGGAGATGGCAAAGTGTTCCAAACAGCAAAGTGACTTGCCCAATAAAGACTGAGTGTTAGGGCCCCCTGACTAACTTGGGGCATCAGGGAAAGCTTCCTGGATGAGGTGATGCTTGCAGTGGGCTCTGAAGGTCAAGTCACATTTTGTTGGGTTTAGAAGTGAGGAAGGTGTTCAGGGCAGATGTGCTGAGCAGGGTCTGCCATACCCTTTGGCTTAGTCAGACTCCCTGGCCAACAGGCATGGACTCCTGAAAGGAGAGTCCAGCTGCCAGGGTTTTTTCTGCAGCTCTTGACCTTCCCACCAAGAGCTCCGAATTGGCCTGTCTACCCAAGTGAGGCACTGCCTGCCCAGGCTCTGGTCCCACCTCAGGCCCAGAAGATACTGGGGTTGGGCTCTTTCTCCTGTAATGACAGGCCTACCCGTCTGCCCTGCATGTATCTTTGACCACCGAGTCAGCTCTTGGGCTGAGCGATGGTGGGATGGGGGTAAAGAGTGCTGCCATCTGGTGGTTTGGCTCTGGCCAAGGCCTGTCTTTCCCTGAACTCCCTCAAGTGAGTCAAAGGCATCAGCTCACCTTTTTGTTCTCACTGTACCAGGCCCACATTTACTTAGAGAAACATGGTCATTTCCACTGCTGGAGGGAACCAATGAGGATTCCTCCCCTCTCTTGTGTGTTGGCTTCTCTCCAGCCAAGAAGCCCCAGGTAGCTTATCTGAGGCACAGGGGAGATGGTTCAGGGGCCCCCAGTCCTTAAAGGGACTACATGCTTGCTGAGGGGCAGAGGCCAGATCCCTCTTTTGAACACCTCCACTCTCTGTTTCCCTTAGCAAAGTGTAACGGGGCCCTCTCTGACACTTGCATTTGGGCCTCAAGACAGAGGTGACTAATCCTAACAGAATCAGCATGTGTTCTCATCGCTCTGGCCTCAGCCTGATATTGTTACCAGATGAGAACATGTCTTATTGGGTTTAACTCTGATGGCTGTGGAGACAGAGCAGAATAACAGGCAGTCACACTGTGAGCTGAATAAACCCTGGACCTTCCTACCTTGTCCTGGCTAGGACTGGGGCCAGAACTTGCTCTGGGGCTTTGAGACTAGCACTCTACTGCCATCCTCCCTCACTGCCAGGCTCCTCATGCTAGGGCCCCGGATTCCCCTGCAAAGTAGCTGGGAGATGGCTTCACATACTAGCCTGCCCCTCCTGCTGAAACCTGACTGCAGGCATGGGGCTCTGGGCTCCAGCCTGGGCCTCCTCAGGCTAATGATCTTTCTACCTTTTCTCCCTCTGGAGATGAACATCTGCAACAAGCCCTCTAACAAGACAGCCCCTGAGAAGAATGTGTGGACAGCACCTGCACAGGCCAGCAGACCCTCCCCGGAGCTGCAGGGCCAGCGGTCCCGCCGGAATGGGTGGAGCTGGCCCCCTCACCCGCTCCAGATTGTGGCCTGGCTGCTGTACCTCTTCTTTGCTGTGATTGGCTTTGGGGTCCTTGTTCCCCTCCTGCCTCACCACTGGGTGCCTGCTGGCTATGCTGTATCCTTGGGAAAGTGTGGGACTGGTACATAGAAGAGTGGGGACAATGGATGGAGGGACATGGGCGAGGCCTGAAGCTGGGTTCCAGAGCCTCAGAGAGCGCAGATGGGCCCTGTCTCTGCCTGGGGGGACCAGTTGCCTACCTGCCTGGCCTCCAACCCCCATCTGACCCCTCTGCCTGATTGGGTGAGGGAACAGGCCTAACGAACCTTGGAGCGTTGAAAGCCCCACACAGATGCGAACCTCATCAACTGAGGTACCACAAGAGCAATTACTGAAGAGAACCTTAAAGCTCTCTTTAAGCTAATTGTGTCCAGAGCTCAACAAGGGATAAAAGAGAGTACCTTATTCCATTTATGAAATAATTTTTCACTTTTTGGAAAGAATAAGAATAATGGTAGAATTCCTTTACATGGTAAGTTTCCTGGTACATTTAGAATATGGTTTTATTTACAGAGATTATTATGCTGTACCCAGGACTGTTTAGGAGCTCATCGATTTTATAAATCAGACTCTTTTAGGGTAAGGTTGAATTGACAAGAGGAGGGATAAATATGCCCTGGAAGCTCCTGGGAATTGTGACAAACATGAGCTTGCCTGAACTTAGAGATGTGACTGCCCCAGCCCTGGCCACAGGCCCCAGGAGCAGAGGATGTGGCTGCAAGTCTGGGCGGTTGAGGGGCAGCATGTGGCCACGTGCCCCAGTCCAGCGGGTGCCCATGAGAGTGTGCCTTGGTGTGTGTGCATCATGGAGATGATTCCTTGGGCCTCTGGGAGAAGGTGGCCTAGGGTGAGCTGAAGGAGTTAGCAGGGATGAATTTGAAAGTCTCAGGCGTAGAGTCAGCACCCTTCAACTCAGCCCTTTCAGAGCTGCACAAGGCTGAGCGGCTTCTGCCAGCTCTCCGCATCTTAGCCTCCTCCTCTATCTGACAGGAGGAGTCCTGCCTGCTTCCCAGGCAGGGGACAAGGAGCACACAAGGATGTGTGTATGTGAGCACCAGAACGTACGAGCCATGAATGTGAGCACGCTCTCTTGGGAAACCATAGAGCCCTTGGCTGGTGGGTAGCCAGGGCAGGTGGGTGGAGAAGGACTCTAGAGAAGGTTGTTGGTCTCCGATGCCAGCAGTGTCACTGAGGGGCTTCCTGGTTCACTAGGGCCCAGGGCCTAGTCATCAACTTTGTACATGAAAACTAGACTTTCTCTGAGGTGACCAACAGGGCTTAGTCAGTGCTATTAAGTAGAATGCTTCATGGAACATTCCTCCCATGATCCGAATGGGTACACCACTCACTCAGGACTCCCTGGCTTTCTGCCATCAGGGTACCTGGGAAGCCAGGTTAATAACCACATAGTTTGGAGTGAGCAGAATCAGAGCAAATAACAGTAACCAAGAGTAACTAGCATTTATTGAGCACTTATATGTGCCAGGCACTGTGCCAACCCCTATACATGGATGATCTTGTTCAACTCTCATAATAATCTGTAAGGAAGGTGTTCTCCCCACTTTCATAAAAGAAATTGGGGCTCAGAGAGATTAAATGACTTTCTGAGGTCACACAATTGCTACCCTGTGAGGCCAGAAGGACTGCTCAGGCAGTCTGACTCTGAGGCAGTGGGATGGTTTGAGGGTTTTGTCCTCCCCATATTTATTGCTTTGGGCAATGCTGGAGGCTCAAAGAACCACCTGGTTTGGCACTCCCATTTCCAGGCCTGAATGGTTCTCTGTCCTCCCATCAAAGCCACCTTCCTTCTGCAGGCTCCCTCAGGGGCCCCTGCAGAATGAGGTAGGGTAATGGTGTGTACCAAGCACTCACCTTGCACCTAGAACTTGCCTGGGCCCTAGGGTTGCAAAGATGGGTAAAACAGGGCCCCAGCTCTAGGTGTTCCGTTTCCAACTGGAGGAAAGCCTTGTAGATTGGAGATCATCACATGGTAAGTATGGGGGTAGGGATTCATACAGCAGACTGTGGGTGCAGGAGGAGGGCCATGTAGACCAACATCACCACCCAGATGCATACCTGTTGCTCTCAGCTCCCCTCCTTCCCTCTTCCTGGCTTCTCTAGGTACTCTTGGCTCCGCCCCTTTCCTTCATCACCTATATCCAGTCAGTCATCAAGTCCTGTTGATTTTGCCTCCTAAAAAGCTATTGTATTTGCCCTCTTTTCTCCCCACTGCCATCTGCCTCTCTTACCTAGATGACTATTCGTTTCCAAACAGGTCTCCCCACACATGCTCTCACCATGGCCAGTCCATCTCTATCCCTGCAGCCAGAGTGCCCTTTCAAAAAACAAATATGATAAAGTTACTCCCCAGCTTAACACCGTCTAATAGCTTCTTCCTGCCTTAAGGCTCAAGATCATCATGGCTCTCCACATTCTGGACTCTGCTTATCTCCCCAGCATCTTCTTATTTTATTTCCTCTGTTGTTCTCTGTTGCAACAACACTGGTCTCTGCCTGGAAGCTCCTAGCCTCTCTCTCCACCCCAATACCCAGCTAAGTTAGAAGTCATGACCTAGCAGCCCATGGGCCAGTTTGGCCTACAGATTTTTTTTTTAATTGAGGGATAACAAACACACAAAATGGACATATCTTAAGTGTTTCTTTGGCAGGTACATTTAAAAAATTATTTATTTCCTTGTCAACATTTTAAAAATGAGATGCCTCATATATCCAGACACAAATCCAGATTTCTGGTTCCTTCTGAAAAGCCAGAATTTGGTGACATGGGCTCTCTTTCTTGCATGGCACCAATAAGCTGAGCTGGAACCACACATCTAGTTGGGACTCTGCTTGTTCCCAGTACCCAGCCAGGCCCCCTTTCCTCTTTATATTACCTGCCACGTTCCTGTCATCTGTTTCTCTCTAAGTCTCAGCTGAGATGATACTTCCTCAGGGAAACCTTCCAGATCCCTTCAGACTAGATGAGGTCACCCAGTTACAAACTCACATAGTCCCCTGAACTTTCGTTATTGCAATCAACCTACTCTTTGATTAACCTCTGTCTTTCCTGCCAGACTGTAGGCTCCTTGGGGCTAGGGGCCAAGTCTGTCTTGCTCCTGCCATATCCCTCAGTGCCTGGCATAGAGAAAGACCTCAGTAAATAGCTGAATGAATGAACCAGGGGGGTGGGGGGGAGGGAAGAAGTGTTGGAGCAGGCAGGAAACTAAATGTTTGCCTACATTCAGTGTGTCTGAAGAGAGCCTGGAATGGTAAGGAGTAGTGGTTGGTGATACCAGAGAGGTTTGAGAGGATCCAGAGGAAAAGGGGCCGTGAACACTGAGCTGAAGAGTAAACTTTAGCTTGAGAGCCACTGCAGGAGTTTAAGCAGTCAAGGCTTTAGGTTTAAGCTTTTCAGAGCTCACTACCCAAGTAAAGGGTACTCAAGGGGACGCAGACATGAGAAGCAGAGTCAGGAGACTATGGAATAACCCAGGCAAGAGGTGATGGCCTGACCCACAGCCAGGGCCGTAGGGATAGAGAGGTTGTGATGGGCCACAGGATTGTCTCTTTCAGCTCTGGTATAGCACATTAGGGTGGAGCCTGGCTCCTGCAGACATGTAGGAAAATTTGGCTGCTGGGAAGAGGAAGAAAAAAAGGAGGTTGGACAGCTGATGGATGGAGGATAAGTGATGGAGAGATGATGTCTACTTGGCTAGCAAGAGGATGGATGGATGGATTGATAGATAGCTAGATGGAGGGTGGATGGCTGCCTGGGTGGAATCTATTAGTGAAGTTTTACACATTTACTTTGCAGTAAGTTGTCAGCATACTGTGTCCAGCATTTGGTCCAACTGCTGAGCAGATAGATCCTGGAAGATCTGTGTTTCAGGAATTAGCCATGCTGCCCCCTGGCCAGCCCCTGAACATGTTAGGCCGTCCCAGACATTCAGCCCCAGGGCTCCAAGTACCTGGACTCTAGATTGGGGAGGCAGTGGATATATGAGGCCCTGTCTGCAAGTGATTCTCCAACTGGCCTGGCTGCTGGGAGAGGATGTCTTCTTCCTTCTCAGAGCTGACTTCCTGTGAAAGCAAGATAAACAAGCTTAGAACTTATATTTTGGGTCCTTCAACCTTTAGAGGATGGTCTCTTCAAGTCTCATTTCACCATTTAGAATCAGAAACCAGGTCAGATTCTGAGGTAAGATCAGCCAGGGCCTAAGCCAGGCCTGGATTAGTGAGGCCAGGGCCCTATAGTTGGTCTCCTCAGCAGCAGCAGGCAGTGCTGGCTTGTGAGCTCCATTACCAGATAGCCCCTCGGCTCTTCCACATGGGGCACAGGTATGAGGTGGCACAGGTAGGAGGTGGCACAGGCAGAGAGTCTCTGCACTGGGGAGTCACATGGAGGTAGGGAGCAGTTCTCTGGCCACAGGAAGCAGAAGTGGGGCTCTCAGCTGGCAGTGTGGAGTGAGTCTTTAACCTGCTGGGCCAGTGCATGGGCGCCATCTTTGCTGGCCACCTCGTGGTGCACCTGACTGCTGTTTCCATCGATCCAGCAGATGCCAATGTGCGGGACAAGAGCTATGCTGGGCCCCTGCCCATCTTCAATCGCAGCCAACATGCACACGTCATTGAAGACCTGCACTGCAACTTGTGCAACGTGGATGTGTGAGTGCGTGTGGACTGGGTGTGTGTGGCCGATGAGTGTGCCCGGGGAACTGCCAGTGGGAGCTGAAGGCAGACAGGGGCATGCCCAGGCTTTACAGTCATTCTGAAGCCTCAGAACCCTCTTATTTCACACAGTCAAGAATCTTAGTGGAGTGACAGAGAACTGGGTGAGGGAGAAGGTGACTGGAAACAGAAGATGAGGAATAGCATTTCCAACAAAGTAGGAAACAATTGGCACTGCCACAAACACTTCTGATGACTAACTCTACCAGTAACCACCCCCCTTCTCTCACCAGCATTCCCAGGTATGGGCAGAGAGGGGAGCAACACTTGACTACTTACCATGTGCTAAGTGCTTATGAACAACCACCCTGCAGAGTGGGCAACATCTTTCTCACTTCACAGAGGAGGAAGAGTCCAATGCTCAGAAAGGCTGAGTGGCCTGAGGTTGGTCATATGGCTACTGGGCAGCCAGATTCACAACCCAGCCTGCCTGGCCCCGAAGCCAATACTGTTATCCTTGTTTATGCACGAGGAATCTGAGGCCCAGAGAGGCCAAGTGACTTACTCCAGGTCACATTGAGGGGTCAGAATGTACAGAGCCCATACCCCCTTGGCTGGTCCAGACTGCCTCCCTAAGCCCCTCTCTGGAGCATCCCAGTCTCCCAGCCTTAGGTAGGGGATCAGGGATGGGGGTATGGTTCAAGGCTAGCTCCACACTTTTAATATTAAGCCCCAAGCAGCCTGTTGAAGGGGTTCTGTCCATAGGACAGAGAAAGAGCCAATGGCATTAAGATGCTGCGGACTTCGGCATCAGACCATCCTTTCTTTCACTAGACACCAGTCAGCGCGTTGTTCCTCAGTGGACGCTCTGGCAGTTGCTGCGTATTCCAGGGCTCCATTCTGTTCTGGGGGAGGGGGTCGAAATTTATTCTTCCACTCTCCTTTGGCCTTTCCTGGTTCCTCCCTGGGGCAGGGAGACTCTCTTGCATTCCTAATGTAGCCTCACCTCACCTGACCCACTGCGGTGAACTGCTTACTGCTCACCCAGATGTCTGCTTACCCCTCTTCCTTTGTCTCCCTTTGGATTAGCCCAGATAGACTGGGGTTTTCTGGAAGAATGCCAGGAAATTTCCCATAGTCTGGCAGAGAAACAGGGACTCAAAAAATGGCGATGTCAGGAAGAGCACTGCAGGCCCTGGGTCCAGCAGCCTTGCTCTCTTCTGCTCCCTGGCCCCATACCTGCATTGCCTCCTGGCTGGGCAAAGGGGGTCCTTGCTTGGAAAAGAAACTCCGTTTTCGTTTCACGCCACCATCACGCGGGTGCACTGTCCCAGAGCGGGACAGTATAACGCCGCCTACTCCTCCTCCCGCCGCTGGGTACACCTCCCGTCCCCGCCCCCACCCCGCCTCTTCAGAAGCGCTGCTTCCTCCGGGTGCCCCGCCCCACAGTGCCCCCCGCCAGAGGGCGCGCGTGCTCCCCTTTGACGCGCTCCGCTCTCTGCTTAGGCGCGGGTGGGTGACCCGCTCCAGGCGCGGAACTGGCAACCCCCCAGCCAGGCCGGGCAGCAAAAGGCGGGAGAAGCCCGCAACCGCGCTGTGCCCCCTCCCCACCGCAGGAGTGCTCGTTCCAAGCACTGCAGCGCCTGCAACAAATGCGTGTGCGGCTTTGACCACCACTGCAAGTGGCTCAACAACTGCGTGGGCGAGAGGAACTACCGGTGAGAGCCAGGCCTGGGCCACAGGGGTGCCTGGCGATGCCTGTGTCTGTGCTAGTCAGGGGCCTTGAACCTGCGTATGGGGCGGGGCGATGATAGGGGTACTTGGGGGACCTGTGCGCTGGTGTGCGTTAGTGTGTGTGCTGGTCTGAGGGTGATGCTCCCGATGGCTTCCGCCTGAGAGCGATGAGGGTAGGTTTGGAGTCTTTCTCCTGCTGGCCCAGGGAAAGGTGGGGAGCCTGTTGGGGGTGGCCGCCTATATTCACCTTTGCCCTAAGGCTTTGGCTTTGTGAGGAGTCAGGGCTGTGGGGTCAGATGCCCAGCTCCCCATCCTAACCACCGGCCCTTCTGAGCTCTGGGCCCTTGCCCAGCTGGAGCACCTGGGTGCTGACAGCTGCCCACGGCTGGGCCCAGGCTCTTTCTACACAGTGTGGCATCTGCCTTACTGGGCGTCCTGCTCCTCGTGCTGGTGGCCACTTATGTCTTTGTGGAGTTCTTTGTCAACCCCATGCGGCTGCGTACCAACCGCCACTTTGAAGGTCAGTGTGGGCTCCAGGCTCACTCCCATCCCCCAACCCTGGGCCTGTTCTGGTCACTGGTTACATCCCTGACTGAGCACAGTCTGCCTGTGCCTTGCAGTCTTGAAGAATCACACAGATGTGTGGTTCGTGTTCCTGCCTGCTGCCCCTGTGGAGACCCAGGCTCCCGCCATCCTGGCTCTGGCTGCCCTTCTCATCCTTCTGGGCCTGCTCTCCACAGCCCTGCTCGGCCACCTGCTCTGCTTCCACATTTATCTCAGTAAGTGCCCCACATTTATCTCAGTAAGTGCCCCCTGCCCCTACCCCCACATATACACCCACACCTGCCTTTCATGGGATGGGAGTCCCTAAGCTGGAAGTTACCCAGTTTGGGCTGTAGAGCCTTGAAACTATGCCCCTTCCTAGTGCTGGCTCTCTAATGGTGACCTGGTCTCACTCCATGGCTTAGTGTATATGGGGACAATGGTTTTAGCCTGTGGTTGGGTACCCTCCCTCACCTTCTGAACTCCAGGGTTCCTTTTCCATTGCACTGAGCCCTCTCTTTACCCCCTCAGTGTGGCACAAGCTCACCACCTATGAATACATCGTGCAGCATCGTCCGCCCCAGGAGGCAAAGGGGGCCCACAGGGAGCTTGAGTCATGTCCCCCCAGGATGCGGCCCATTCAGGTATAGAAGTGGCCCAGAGGGCTGAGGGAGTGGGAGAAGGGGTGTGGGAGGGGTGGTGGGCTGTGTAGCGAGTAGCCAGTGACAAGACAGGGCAAAGGGAAGCAGGCCTGGAAGAGCAGCTGGGGTAGTGGGTGCTGGAGGCAGCAGAGGCGAGGGCAAGCCTGTACTAAGCACGTGCCTGCTTGCTCAAGTGTGGGCACAGCCAGAGGAAGCCCTGTGTTTCCCCGACCCCAGGGGAAAGGCTCTAAGCATGTGCTGGAGGGCACAGAATGTGGGAGCCTAGAAGCAGGCAGGTTGTGGCCGCAGGAGAAGAGAGAGGGATGGATCAAGGACTGGGTCACCAGGATAGAGCCATCAGTTCTCTCCACCTGTGACCCTGAGCCCTTATACCCATTACTCCATTTAAATCTTGAAACAGCCCATGAGGCAGGTAATGCTACCATACCCATGTTGCAGATGAACATATTGAGGCCAAGAAAGATGAAGCAAGCTGGGTCTAGGAAGAGTTAAGGTCTCTGCACTCTGAAGCAGGAATCCTCCAGCCCAGGCTCAGGGCCTGGCCAGCCCAGCTGTTGATCAGCCTATCCCCATTCCCATGCCCCTTGGCTTCCTGAGGTCAGCAGCTGGGGGTGGGGTGGTCCAGTCCTTGGAGCCCCCAGGGACTGGGAAGGCAGGGGGCCCAGGCAGGCCTTGTTGGGAAGGCTGAGCTCTGGATCCGAAGTCCTCATGGCAACTGGACACAAACACAGGCTGGTGGGTGGATTGGGGGAGTGCTTGGGACCCCACCTCTCCTGTTCTCATCGCCAGGGGTGGGCCAGGCTGCCAGGCCTGGGTAGGCCTGGGGGAGTGATGGCTGTTGGTGGAGACCCCCTGCCCCCCGCAACTGCCACACCATTGTGTACCTGCCCTGGTGCTGGGCACGGAACCCATGTAAGCACAGTGGCAGCCATCCTGGGAGTGGGCACCATCCCTATCCCCACTTCACAGAGGAGACTGAGGCTCAGAGGGGTAGGCAGGAGACTTTCTCAAGCTTCACAGCCAGTGCCCACTGAGGCAGGGCTGGCCCTGGGATCCCCAGACTCGAATGCTCAGGACCCCTGCTCTGTAGTTACTGCCTGCTTAGTCTTTGGGGCCAGATGTGCCAGCAGCAAGGGCATTTAATATCATCTGAACATGACCTGAGGGAGACGTCGGCAGAGGGAGAAGGGATGTGTTTGTCCCATCGTACAGAGGAGAGCTGAGGCTGAGAGGTGCCATGTACCATTCAGGAATGTGCAAGTTTTGAATGTCTCTGAGGGAGGATTGTACGGACAGCTTTGATGAGGGGAGGGGAATTTGAATGGGGACACCCTGGTGGCACCCTCAAACTTCCCCAGCTGGCTAGGGCCTGGCTCCTGTCCCATTCTGGCCCATCAGGCTTCTGAGACCATCCTCTACTGCTGCCCTGCCCTCTGCCCTACACTTCTAGAACCCAGGGGCACCAGGGTAGGCTTTGCCCCCTCTCTCCTGGGCCCTGGAGGGGTGCTAGGTGCACACTGGTGAAGAGGAAATGTGTGGGGGAAGGACTCCCTTGGCGTCCCAGCCCTTGTGACTGGCCTTTGACTCCTTCCTCTTTCCCAGGGCTCCTCTGCTCAGGCTGGCACCTCCACATTCCTCCCCAAAGGGCCAGCCTGGGCAGGTGTTGGGCACAGGGCTTGCCCAGGGTTCATTCTCTGCCTCTGTGTAGCCAGCCGGTGACTGGCTGGGCTCTGTCCCCCAGATCTGCTAGGGCTGTCCTGCAGGCGGCCTCCCCACCCCCACCCTGAGCAGGAATGCGGGAGGGGCCCCACTCTGGAGCCGTTGCCCCCAAACATAGGCTTGTTTTAGAGACGGTGTTGCTGTTACAGTGTCGTCTCTGCATTAGTCAGGACGCCCGGGTCTCCATGGAAACGACTGCCTAGTCGGCGACAGCTGTCCAGTGCCCTACCCCCAGCCACCCCACATCCTCCGCCAGGCTCCCTTCTCAGGCTGTTTTTCCTGGCTTTTGTTTCCTCACCTGCAGTCCTCTTGGGCGCGGCCCGGCGCTTGCCGCGTGCTGGGGTGCGAGCCTAGGCCACTCCTGCTACCTCCCGGCTTCAGACCCCTTCACTTTCAGGGGTTGGGTCTGCTACTCCCATGGTCACTGTGAGGATCAGCGACTAAACAAGACAGAGAACACCCATAAGCCTGGTCCCAGGTGGGGCTGTGGCGCTGTTTTTTCCACCACCTACTGCCTTCCCTTTACCGGTAGAAGTTGGGGAGACCGCTCATCCCCCCACTCCCCGCCAGCAGCTGAGATTGTGTCTGGTACTCTGAGGACTCAGCTCCGAGGGAACCATGGATTCCTGCAGGTAGCCTCGCAGCCTCGGGTGCACACCCGGGTGTGTGAACTGCCCAGTCTCCCAACTAGGGAAAAAAATGGGTTCAGAGACTGGAGCCCTGGGAGGAGCCAGGAGCAGGAGAGGGCCTCTCTGAGTCCCTCTTCTCCCCAACCCAACTTGGCCAGAACAGCTCTAGACTGGGTACATTGGACACATGAGGCTGGAGGCTTCCTGGAGGAGGTGGAGTTTGACTAAATGAAGTGAGGAAAATGGTGGGGGTGGGGTAAGGTACAAAAACAGGTGTTTTAAGCCTCATTCTGCATTGGGGTTTTCCCAGCATACCTGGGAAGCCTGGAGGACAGCCCTAGACCTCTGTGCCCAGACCTCCGACAGAAACCAGTAAGGGGGTGTTGCATCCAAGACAGAATGGGCCCAGGACCCAGAAGGCCCTGGACCCACACCTGGCCTCCCAGCCTCCCTCACCTCCATCTTCCCCAGGAGATGGAGTTCTACATGCGGACCTTCAGCCATGTGCGCCCAGAGCCCCCTGGCCAGGCCAGGCCTGCCTCAGTGAATGTCAAGTGAGTGCAACCTGGGCAAGTGCTACCTCACATCTCCCATTGGCATGGCAGGGCCATCTGAGGTGGGAGAAAGGGGTTAGGCCAAAGCCAAGGCACAGGTCTTGGTCCAGGCTATCATGGCCTTGGACAGATCAATGCCTCTTTCCAGCTAGGAAGGGAGGCTTATTTTAGGACCTCCAACAGGGTGGGATTTGAAGGAACAACAACATCCAGCATTTATCCTCCCACTTCCCCTTCAGCCCCTCCCGGTTCCTTGCCACCCGCGGCCACGTGGAGCCTCCACCACCCTCCTCCCCAGAGACTCTCGCTCTGCCCCCCCGGATCCGACCCCAGGTAGGGGGGGACTGTGCTGGGCCCCCTGCCCGGTGGAAGGGGATGGGAAAGAAGCCTCTACCCCTCTCTACTCCTGCGCGTCTTTTGGCGATGTGAGGTCTGGGGAAGGGGTATTCAGGCTTCCCACTGTCTCTGCAGAAAAAAAGGAAGCGGCGCATGTATAAGGTACCGACCTCCAGAACCTTGGACCGGGAGCCCCCGTTGCCCAGGCTGCCGGGTGAGCGCCCCTTCCTGACCGGATCCTGCTCGGGGAGCTACGAGGGAGGGAAAGGTAGGGCCCTAAGTGAGTAGCAGCTCCTAGTCTCACGTTCCCTTCCGACCCCATAGGGCCGCGGACCCCCGGCCGCCGCTCCAGCTCGTCGTCGGATTCCGCTGACGCCAGCCCTGCAGGCGCCTACCACTCGGCGTCAAACGAGTCCATGGACGAGATTCCAGTGGCTCAGACGCGCCTAGGCAGCGCCGGTCTGGCCGCCCCCGTGGGCAGGGGCAGAGAGCCCCGGCTGGCGCTGCAGGCGCGTGCGCCGGCCGTTTTCGTAAGCCCGAGTAGCGGCGAGCCCGGTGCTCGGGGCGGCCCGGAGGCCGGTCTCGCTTAGCTGGGACAAGAAACAGGGATGGCGGAGGAACGGCGGGACAGACTCTCTATGCAACACCCCCACCCCCGCGGCACTGAGTGCACTTTAGGGGCCCCTAAGGGCCGGCGGGATCGGCCCCCTCCCCCATGACTCAGCAATAACAGCCCCCACCAGCCGTGATGCTCCAATAAACTTTTTTATGCTTTTGCGGAGTTAGTGCATACTTTTTTTTTTTTTTTTTTGGAAAATTTCATCTGTGCATACCTTCTTAATGGCAAGGGCCACGGGCCCTCCTGGAGCCGGACCATTGCCAGTCAGCCTAGGGGCAGAGGGTGAGGTGGGTTCCCCCCCCACCTCGCCCCGTACGCTGGGTGGCCACCCAGATTGTCATATGGAGAAGCTCAGGTACGGGGCTCCTGGTTGGGAAAGGTCCTGGAAGCTGCCTGGAGGAGGTTATTTTTCTTGAAGATAGGGTTTGCACTTGGAGAGAGGAGGGGAAGCAGGCTTTGGGGTCGGGAGGCAGCAGCGGAAGCAGAGACTGCGAGGCTAACACCGGGTTGGGGTGGGAATAAATGAGGACGCGGACCCAGGAAGTCCAGGAGCTTTTCCCTAGCCGCGGGAGAGAGGTCGGTGTACCAGGATTTTGGGGCTGGCACTCGTGATTCGTTCACTGTCCCCTCCCGCCCCCAGTGACCCGGAGTTGTGACCTGGGATGCCACACGTTCATTGGAGAGCTGTGGTCTTGAGCCAGCTCTAGACCCCACTGTCACTAAGGGAAGGGACCTTCCCACTCCTCTGCACGCCCCTCCCCCCGCCCCCCGCCAAAGGCCTTCGGTTGCTGCTCTGGGAAGTTGGATCTCCCCTGGAGGCGGGCATCTGCTTTGAACTTCGGGCAGAGCCCAGGATGCGGGCCATCCGAGGACGTCCAGAATACAAAGGTCTGGTCACCCCAGCCACAGAGCTGCCCCGGGTGCAGCGGGATGAGACTATCGCAGCAGCTCCGCCCCCGCAGAGCGCGGAGAGGGCGGGGTCGGGTAGGTGGAGCCAGCGTGACCTTGGTCACTCTCCCGCCGAGACAGCCCCGGGGGTGGGACTCGCCGTCTCTATGGAGACCGAGAAACAAGGGAATAATACGGCGGAACCGCCCGGCCTGCAGTCCCGCCCCAGAGCCGGCAGGGAGCAGAGCTGCGGAGCCGCCTAGTCTCCTGCGTCCATCGGTCCATTCTTGCGTCCTTCTTTCTGTCCATCGAACGTGCACTGCAGGAGCAGCCACGAGGTAGAAGCCGGTAGGAGACCCCGGCGCCGACCACTCTAATCAATATCCTGCACGATAAGAAGGGGGTGGGGTGGGAGCGGCCTGGGGGGGGTCCCAACCCTGGATGGTACCGAGTTGAGGACACAAGCTGAGCGGTCCTGCGCTGGGCCCAAACGTTCCACCCCCACCCCCAACTCCTTGCTGATTGATTACTCCAGCTGTCCCAGCAGGAGCGAGCGTGGCCTGCAGACCCCTGGGACCGGGGCCTGTGACTTGGCACCACCTGATCAGCCTGAAATTACCAAGAATCCATCTTCTCACGGACAGGAGTGAGCACAGGTGCAGGGTCCTGCTAGGCCCCTGGAACAAGCATCCTGTGGCACTCAAGCTCCCCCAGACTTTACCCTTGGTGAACAAAGTGCGGGTCTCCTTCAGATTGCTGGTGGGAGATTTCAGTGTAGGGAGAGGGAAGGGGAGTGCCGTTTGAAAGGGATTCTGGACCCACCGAGTTGCTGCAATGTAGGAGCTGTGGGTGAGCCCAGTTCCAGAAACTGCAATTTAGGGATGGGTGAGTGTGGTGACCCGGGGAGCGTTTTCAGTGTTAAGGCCAGTGGTAGTGGAAGGGGGGTAGGCAGGCAGGCAGGCTCCAGGCTGTGGTCACTGGAGGCTCTATTATAAAAGGGGGAGGTGGAAGATGGTTGCTGAGGACACAACTGAGGGTGTGGTCAGGGGCTGCATATGTATGGAGAGAGGGTGAGTTGTGAGGCTCTGGTTAGGGGTCTCAGTAAGGCCTGTGGGTGTGTGGACGGGGGACCCAGTCCCAGGGCTTCCCGTGTATGGATGGAAGTGGCTGCAGTGCAGGGCTGAGGGTGTGGTCAGGGAGGCCTCAGTACCAGGCTGTGTTACATGGAGGGAGTTTCAGTGCAGAGCTGAGGGTGTGGTCGGGGACTGCAGTGGGTGCTGTGGGCAAGTGTGGGGAAGACCCTTTAGTGCAGGGCTGAGGGTATTATTGGGGGGCCTCAGTACAGGGCTGTTAGTATATGTGTGGGGCGTGCATGCTGAGGGAATGGCCTGGGCCCTTAGTCCCAGGGCTGTGGGTGTGGTCAGGGGACTGCAGTAAGGGGTGTGAGGGGCACTTCATTGCAGGGCTGGTGTGGTCAGGGAGGTCTGAGTACCAGGTTAAGGGGTGTGGTCAGTGGGACTAAGGCCCAGGGTATGGAGGGCCAGGGCTAAGTGCACACAGCTGTGAGAGTGTGGACTAGTGTGGTGGTGCTCAGGGTGTGGCCAAGAGGCCTCCAGAGAGGGCTGAAGGTGCAGACATTGGGGAAGTGTGCTTCAGCGCAGAGCGTAGGTGTGAGGATTACAGGGCCAAGGCCACAGTCTCACTTGCCATCATGCCTCTAGGGGCTCATAACTCTACAACCCCCACTCAGGCTAGCCCCTCAATCTGCTCCTCCTAAACTCCACAAATTGGGACGTTACAGCCCCAATGGCTGGAAAGGAGCCAGGAAGCCACGGTTGTGCCCCAGGTGCTGGGAGTGCTGATATGCCCCACCCGTGAGCCCATTCTCCAGCCCAGCCCAGCAGCACTGGGAGCTTCTCCCTGAGCTGCCCTGACACCATCCTGCCCTTAGCAACATTCTCCAAGCAGTACCACCCTCCCTTAGCAACTGTCTCCAGGCTTCACAAACTGTGGCCAGGCCAGCCCCAAGTTCCCCTTCCCTCATGTTTTTGTTTAATAGCAAATAGTAACAAGGTCCCAGCTGGGCCAGCTGCACCCCTGCCTGTGCTCTGGCTCCCTTCTCAGCCTGGGCTGGGTCTTGCTGGGTCCTCATGACCCTGAGAGAGACACTGTCCTCACTAAATACCTGCCCAACCAGCAGCCTGGCCTGGTACTGACCCAGCCTGGCATGGAACTCCCAGGGAGGGGGCCCGCTCTGCCACCCTCACTTCCACCCAAGCAGGCCTTGTGCCAGGGCCAGACAAAGCCAGGGCCCCAGCTGCTGCTCTCACAGTTTTTCTGGACAGTGCTACTCTGTTCCCAGCCTGGTGCGAGCATCATGATTTCATCTTCTGAACTCCACTCTGAGCCAGGCTGGCATTAAGTGACAGGACCTTTCCTCTCGGGGCTCTTCCTCACGGCTCTGGGGCCCAGTCAGACATTGAGTGCTGGCCCCTTTCTGCAGGCAGCTCCATCTCCAGCTCTGAGAGTATGTGGCAGAAGTGCCTGCAACTTCAACCTTGCAGGTTTTGAGGTAGAGGCAGTGATGCTCTGTGCCTTGGGGGGTGGGGGGGAGAGCTTGGCTAGGAGGTAACCAAGGTGGGTCCCTAACAGGGTGGCATGGCAGCGAGCACAGACGTGGCTGGGCTGGAGGAAAGCTTCCGCAAGTTTGCCATCCATGGTGATCCCAAGGCCAGTGGGCACGAGATGAATGGCAAGAACTGGGCCAAGCTGTGCAAGGACTGCAAGGTGGCTGATGGAAAGGCTGTGACAGGGACCGATGTCGACATCGTCTTCTCCAAAGTCAAGTGAGCCCCAGGCATTCCCTGCTTCTGATGTTCCTAGAAGGGGAATTGGGGGGCTGGAACCAGGGAGGATGTGGAGAAGGGGGAAAACTCATGGTGTCCACATACCTGGCAGGGGGAAGTCTGCCCGGGTCATCAACTATGAGGAGTTCAAGAAGGCCCTAGAAGAGCTGGCACCCAAACGATTCAAGGGGAAGAGCAAGGAGGAGGCCTTTGATGCCATCTGCCAGCTGGTGGCAGGCAAGGAACCAGCCAATGTGGGTGTTACTGTAAGTGCCCTGATGGTCTCGGCTGGCCACTGAGGGGGGTATGGGGAATCTTGGCTGGGGTTGGAAGGGCTGGGCTCCCTAACCAGGTACCCCTGGGGGAACTCTGTCCAAACAGAAAGCAAAAACAGGGGGTGCTGTGGAACGGCTGACTGACACCAGCAAGTACACGGGCTCCCACAAGGAACGCTTCGATGAGAGCGGCAAGGGCAAGGGCATTGCTGGGCGGCAGGACATCCTGGATGACAGTGGCTATGTGAGTGCCTACAAGAATGCAGGTACCTATGATGCCAAGGTGAAGAAGTGAGGCCTGGGAAGGCCCCCCTAGCACGGCTGCCCCTGCCAGAGGCTCAGGCCTGGGCCTAAGGGGCATGTGGAGCAAGAGAGCCCGGTCCCCTCCTTGCTGGATCTGCCGCCCAGCGCTTCCTGCCCAGCCCTATGGGGCCAGCCCACCAGACCTCTGACCCAGACTGCTCTGCATCCCCTTCCCCTTTTTCTTTCCTCCTCGACTTCTGTCTGTCTGGGGAGAGTCTGTGCCTATAGCCTCACCACCCCAACCTAGCCCCGGGCATGGCTAACCCCTGCCTGCTTGCCTCATATTTAAGCTGCTGCTCTGGCCAAGTGCTAATTCTTACCCGGACCTCAATAAAGCCACCTTTTGTACCAATATGGCCTGGTCAGGTATATGACAACAAGGGTAATGACATTCACACCCCACGACCCCTCAGTGTCATCAACCCCTTCCAAGTCGCACTCTGCTAATTCTTCCACTGGCAGCCC
The DNA here is from genome assembly GCF_965194825.1 of Balaenoptera physalus. Taxonomy (NCBI): domain Eukaryota; kingdom Metazoa; phylum Chordata; class Mammalia; order Artiodactyla; family Balaenopteridae; genus Balaenoptera; species Balaenoptera physalus. Next base: position 49,131,683 of record NC_138900.1, on the reverse strand, counting down.
TGCCCAGAAAAAGACACACACCAGGCCCCTTCCATTAGCACAGAGCCAGGCTGAATGAGGATGCTCTACAGGGAAATCAAAAGCCTTTTACCTCAGCCCTGACCTAGAGTTCTGACATCATGGCTACCTTCCCGCAATTAGGGCCTCAGTCTTGGCCTCTCTGCTTTCACAGCAGGGGGGGCGATGAGACAGCAAACTCAGACTAGGCTAAGCATTGGTGGGGCCCAGTGCCAGGCCTCAGCTCTAAGCTTGCTGACAGGCCTCCACTCCAGAGGGCTACCAAGGTGAGTCATGCTGGGCTGCATCTCAGAATATCAGAAAATGCAAGACAGCAGACAGTAGACAGTTCAACTCCCAATTTTATAGCTGAGGAAACTCAGGCCCAGAGAGTGAAGGGGCTTCCGCAGAATAGAGGCCAGAACCATGCCTCTTGCCTCCCTGGCCAGGCTCTTTCTAACACAGCAAGCCCCAACACTGATTTCCAAAAATGAGGCTGGATGGCCAGCGGTAGAACTTGGCACCCAACATCAGCCTTTGACAGGTGAGCAGGGTGTCCAACAGTGAAGGGGCTTCTTCTTGCTGATTCCCTCCCATCTGTTCATCATCCCAGGTTGCAGGGCGGGGGGGTCTCTCTCTGATCCTGAGAACTCCTGGGAGCTTTCAGATCAACCTTTTCTCCCCTCTGAGGTTCTCAATGTTAGGCCAGAGTTATTCCCAAGTCTAAGGCTTTGGGGCCAACTCTCCCTCCTTCCTGCTGACAAGTGGGCTGGATGGAACTTAGGGACTGCCCAGAGTCCCTAAGAGTGCTAGAAAAGGCTTAAAAGGCACACATTCACAAATATTTTTTCTTCACCCAGATAACAAAGCAAAGCAGCACAACTGTTTATTCCCTCTCCCTTGGGCTGTTCTAGGATGTTCTTGCCCCAGGTGGCCCCGGAGTCCCTTGAGCCCAAAGTCACTTGGAGCGAGGGTAAAGAGTGATAGTGTGGCTTGGAACAGAGACGCTGGGGGGTGAGGTGAGAATTAGAGAGCAGAGATCATCACCTGGTCACAGCAGAGCCTTGCCTAATGGCTGACAGTTGTGGGATCCTCCTGACTCCACTGACCTTGCATTGCTCAGGGAAGAGTTTCAGACAGCTCTACCTCTCCCACCAGCATACAGTAAGAGGAATACTTCCTCCAGCCCTAGGGAATTGGTTTAAATTGCAAGCTTACTTAAATTAGCATAATAGGAGAGAAACCCAAATCCTGCAAATTGGCCTGGTCCAGGTTATTAAGCTATTAAGCTGCAGGTGAGATTACCATCCAGTGCGTATGGGAGCAGCAGTTTGGCCCCTCCTATGATTGGCAGTGTGGCTTAGAGGAGCCCAGAGAGAGAACTGGCCGAGTCCCGAAACTCTACCTTGTAGGGGTAAAGCCCCCTCTTCTTTAAAAGGGGTTATGGAGCCTGAGGGAAATCAAGGCCCACCCGGAGCCAGGAAGACCCTTAGTCTAGCAGAATCTGGTTCATGGCAGGAACTGACCAAACAATGCCACTTCAGCCCTTCAGTTATCACTGCTCCATCTCCCCATAGCCTCCTCATGGTGGAAAGCTTTGGGTACCCTTGCTAGCAAAGCCAGTTGGGCAAGGAAGAGAAGTTAGGATCTGTGGGGTGGAGCCATTAAAACCCTCTATGTATAGCTGGCGAGAAGGCCAAACCTCAGAGGGGTCCTGCCTCTCCTTTTGGAGAACTTCCCTGAGGACCTGTTTTCCATCCCAGCCTTGTTTCCTTCTTTCTCCTAATAGTGCGAGGCCCAGGGTGAGGAATTCTTGTCCACTTATTTTCTACTTGCTTCAGGGGTCTTCCCCCACTCCATGTTGAGCCCACTTAGCCCCATAGGGCAACAACTCTTTGGCCCTTCCCTTGATGCCACCAATCCCAAGGGATTGACCAAGGGCCACAAAGCGAAAATCAGAAACACAGCTGACCTCTGCACAAGTGGCCAGCAACCCTAGAGAGGGGCCTGGCCTAGGGTAGGACCAGCCACTTTCAGTGACAATAGAAAATAGAGTGGAAGGTGACTTAGTCTGGGTCAGGCTCTTTGCTCCTCCTTAGAGGTACCCTGAATAGGTTCTGGGCTAGCATTCTCAGATGTTCATAGGAGAAGGAAGGGAGGGCTGGGTTGTAGAAAGAAGTCCGTTATCCCTGCCCCCACCTCCCCTAGCCCCCATCGGCTGTCCAGTAAGTTGGCCTGTGCACTGGGCTGGGATGGTGAAATATGACAACAGGCTGGGATGGTGAAATATGACAACACAGGGCTGTAAGGCTACTAGCCAAGGCTACCCTACCCTACCTGGGCAAGGCTTAGGCTCTTTGGAGGCCTCTCAATGGGTCCAAGACAGGCCCAGGAAAGCGGGGAGGGGGGCTGTTCTTACTGACACTTTCAGAGAAAACGAGCTGACTCTAGCTCCCTCAGAGCCATGCAGCTCAAAGAAACATGGCTCCTCTGTGCATGCTCCTTTTGGGAACCTACCTAAAATTGAGAGATCTGTAGATTTTATTTATAACTTAGAGATGTGTGATCTTAGTTGTGATCTTCATGTCTCATTATTACAGCAATAGCTCTCCTTCCCTGCACAGCACCTGGGTCAGGGGAGCAAATAAGTGTCTAATCTTTCCACCTGCCTCTCTCTCTGACATGACCCTGAAGATGAAGAGAAGTACAATATGACATTAGGTTGACAGTCCTTTGCCCTCTACAGCTCTCTGGCAACATTAGCTACTTGTGCAACCTTGAGGTAGAGACATACCTAGAGCCACTTGCATTATCTTTTCCCATTGATGCCTAATCAATCAGGATTAAAGAAAAGATTGATCCTCAGTCTGAAATACAAGGTACTGACATGTAAAGTGGATGCTGAGCCCAAAGCTAACTTTCAGAAGCCACACCTCTGGTCTAGACTGCACCAGCCTTCTCTCTCATCTCTCTAGCTCCTCTCTGGTCCACTCCACATGGCCGGAGGTCAATCCACTCTTCTTATAGAGAAAGCTTCTCAAACACAAATCTATTGAATACTACCCATCTGCCTTCCCAATCTAACATATTTAGGGAGCTGTGCAACCTAGCTCCTCTGTATCTCCTCTCAGGCCCTCCATTCCCTGAATGAACCATGTTCCTTCCCATTTCATGGCCTTTGCTTATGCTATTTCTCTCTGCAGCTCTCCCCACTGCCTCTGCCCTCAGTCCTATGCTTTGCCTGGTGACCTCCTATCCAATTCTTCAGGTCTTGGTTGAAAGATCATTTCTTTAGGGGACATTTTCCTGATATCACACCTCCCTCCCAGGCTAGGACAGGTCCCCCAGTTATATACTGTCATGGCACCATGACCTACATCTTCCCTGCCCGGTGATCCCTCTGGGGGCCCCAGACTCTCCTACTCTGTACTCTTGGCCTAGGAGGCTCTGCACCCCCTCTACCTGGTACCATTGTACTCATTCTGCCAAGCTTCCACTCAAACAAGTCCTCACTGATGCCTTCTCCAATTCTCCAGAGTAGGAATTACCTACTCTCTGTCTGTCTTTCCAGGATCTCTCTAGGCTTTTATTTAGGCCTGTTTGGTACCAATGGCAAGCTTTGAGCTCCATCACACAACTAAACTGTTGGCTGCTCCAGGAAGACACCGGACCTTGTCACCTTTTCACTATGGTGGGAGAAAACCCAAAACACGTTTGATGAACTGATCAATAGAGGTTCTCCAAAATTTCTGCTAACACAAAACATACCTGGCCATGGATGTTCTTTTTAAACTTCCTACTACACAGTTTCAACTGACACTTGGGAAAAATGTCTAGTGTTATTTTCTTTTTGACATTTTCAGCCAAACGTTTCTATGTGATATGATGCCTAGGACTAAGTGCCAACTATTTATGTGGTCAGAAGGAAAGAACGACTTGATGGGAGGAGATAAAAAGAAATAAAAAGGACCAACATAGTATAATTAAAATAAGATTTTTTTCTTAATCTTGAGAGTGAATACCACCATACTAGTGGCAATAACACTGAGAGCCCCCTGGGGCTGAGAGGGAAGCTGCAAAGAAGGTGTGCAGTGCTAGCTCCATAGACTAGGCTCTGGGACAGAGTCTGAAACACTCTGTATTAGATACTGACCCGTATCACGTGCCACTGGTGAGGAGGAAGACAGCGTGCTTTTCCCAAAGGGCGATGATCTCCCCAAATGATGACTCTTCTCAGGAGGCAGGAGTGCTTTCCCAGAATAACCTTTTTGCTCTTTAGTCAGCTGCTGCAGCAGATACTCATTAGTTACCACCAGGGATCTGAGGCATGGGGAAAAAAGACAGTCATGAAGTCATAAAAGCAAAGTAGTTGCCATTCTGACCTGAAATGTTTGCTAAAGATAAATGTAAAAAATAAATAAATAAATAAATAAAAATAAAAAAATAAATGTAAAATGAAGTAACATCTTTAAATAGAAAGAACTGCCTGATTTATGAGTTGGTTATTTTAAAAGCAGGCGGACAGTTTATTTATTCATTGCAGTTCTGTTTATGTTCCAGACTGACTGTAGCAATAACATAGTTCACATTTTATATAGTGATTGTTCTGTTCTTTCCAAAGCACTTTCATGATGAAGTAAGTAGACGCACTGGGAGACTGGCACCTGACCAGGCCTCCAATTTCTATCCCCAAATCTTAATTTCTACTTCTTCTAATCTGTCCTGCCTCTGCAATTAAACTAATGGTGCTAGTCATGACTGTATTCTTGGACTCTGTATTACCATGTAATGTTGGAAGCTATCAGAGACTGCCCCTCCCCGCCAAAAAAGATGCATGCACAATGTTATTCACTGCAGCACTATCTGCAACAACAAGATACTGTAATGTCCATCAGTAGAGGACTAATTAAATACACACACAGTGGAGTCCTATGCATGTATAAAAAGGAGTGAGAACTAACTCTATACACCACTGTGAAATGATTTCTAGATAAAATGTTAAAGCAACATTATGCCTCTTTTTATATAATAGAGGGAGAATACAAATACACACCCACACCTGCAATGGAAGGCTGGTGGGAAGGAAGGAAAGGATAGAGGAGACAGATAAGGAAGGTAGATTTGTCTGAATTTATCTGATTTTGTGGATCTGACTTTGGGACCATGTAAGTTTTACATTAATTATACACAAGATTAAATCAAAATAATAAAAATATTCCCTATGAATCAAACAAAATGAAATGAATTGAACCTGTATATTGAATTGATGGTTTAACAACACACAGAAGAATTATTTCAAGTTACTCTAAAATATAGCATCACTAAAGATATATATCTTAATGTTCTCAAAGTGTGGTCCCCAGGCCAGAAGCAAGAGCATCACCTGGAAACTTACTAGAAATGCAAATTCTCAGTTCCCAACCCAGATCTGCTGAATCAGAAACTGGTATGTTCTGGAAAGCAGTATTTTGATCCCTGAGCAAACTGGCCTGGATACAGGTGGTTTGCACACAGAATAGAGTTAATTTGAAAAGTATATAGATAGTAACTTGCCAAGTAAAACAAAGGAGATAAAGGAAAGTAAATATCTGCTTCCAGAAGTCAGCTAGATGGACCCAGTCCTACCTCTGACTTTCGTGGAGAAGGGCCACTGTCTCCTCCAGCTTTTTCAGCTGGGCAAGCTCCTGGTTCAGGCAAGCCACCTGCATGTTCAGCTGTTGGTTTTTGCGCAGAAGATCATCTACAAAGGTTACAGTAGCCAGGGGTGAGAGGATTCCAAGCGGCTAGTCTTTGAGCAGAGCTTGAGTGATCAGGGAGACATCTTGAAGAGTTGGGGGCCCCACTGCACCTACCTCCACACTCCATTCACCATTCCCTCCCTTGGAGACAGCAGATATAGTGGCAAGAATACAGGGTTTCACAACAGACATATCTGAATTAAAATTCAACCACTTAATCTTGCACGTTAGTTCATTTTTGTGAGTTTCACTACAGCTAGTAACCCTGCCGGGTAGCACTGTTATGAGGAGTCAGTGAGACATCTGTGCTCACATAGCATAGGCAGATAACAAATATTTGGTCTCCTTGTATTATCCATTTTAGTTCATGGAATGTATGTCCTTCACTCTGTACGAAATATGTGAAAACATCTAGAACTGTGTCAGGCACATGACAATAGCTCAATGAGTGCTTCCAGAAACTGGCTTTGTGGCCAAGGCATTCATATCTAGCTTTCCAAATATGTTGCCGCTGCCTGCAATAATAAGGTAGGTAAAAGCACAGGAACTCTGGTCCTAAGCAAGTCAGTCTTCTAGAACAGTACTTAAACTTTAATATGCTTACAAATCACCTGGGGATCTTTTTAGAAAACAGATTCTGATTCAGTAGGTCTGAGGTGAGGCCAGATTTTCTATATGTCTAACAAGCTCCCAGGTGATGCTAATGTTGTGATGTGTGGCTCACATTTTGAGTAGCAAGGTTCTGGAAGGTGGAAATCAGGGCTGCAACAGCTGTATTTATCACCAGTAATCCAAAATAGAGAACTGGTCTCATGGCTGATTGAAAATAGGTATCTAGGGCTTCCCTGGTGGCGCAGTGGTTAAGAATCCGCCTGTCAATGCAGGGAACACGGGTTCGAGCCCTGGTCTGGGAAGATCCCACATGCCGCGGAGCAACTAAGCCCGTGCGCCACAACTACTGAGCCTGTGCTCTAGAGCCTGCGAGCCACAACTACTGAAGCCCGCGTGCCTAGAGCCCATGCTCTGCAACATGAGAAGCCACTGCAATGATAAGTCTGCACACCACAACGAAGAGTAGCCCCTGTTCGCCACAACTAGAGAAAAGCCCGCGTGCAGCAACGGACACCCAATGCAGCCAAAAATAAATAAAATAAATAAATTTATTAAAAAAAAAGAAAATAGGTATCTAGTGAATAAACACCTATTTATTTTCAGTGCAGGTAAGTGGAGAATGATGTCTTGATTATTCAGGCTTATGAATATCAGATAGTGATGAGATTCAACTCTGGAAATTCAATGCTGATTTCCAAATCAAATTCCTCATTCAAATCCAAATACCCATAATGTTTGTTTGTGGGTGCTGAGCTAGAAGCTTAAAGTCGAGGTAGACTTTATCTACCTAAACTATACTAATAATAAAGTAGTACAAATCAAGAATTCAATGGGATATTATTTTTCACTTATCATAATGGCAAAAAAATATAATACCCAGTGCTGGCAAGGGTGAAATGAAAAGGCATTCAAATACATACTTACTGCCGATATGAGTGTAAACTGAAACCATCTTTCTTGGGAATGATTTGGCAATGTGTAACAAAAACCTAAAAAATGTCCACAACTTTTGACCCACTAATTCTACTTCTGGGAATGTCTGCTAGGAAAATAGTCTAACATGTAAACAAAGATTTATATACACAGATATTAATAGCTGCATTATTTATCACAGCATAAATATTAGGACTCTCAGCTCCATCAGAAGAGAAGAAAGAGAATCTTAGAGAAGCATTTTCACTCTAGGATCTTTTCTTCTATTTCAGGTCTTTCGAATGTTTGGAAATTCTTAGAATTAGAATTATTTTTAATATAAAAATGGCAGCTTTATTTATAATAGCTAACATTAAAAACAACTATATAGAGGACTGAATAGAGAAATATGGTATATTCATGTAACATTATAGGAAATGCCTGTGCTATTAAATTAATAACATTAGGTTGTAGAAATCAGATTGCCTAGGGTAGAGAGTAGCGGGAACTGAGTGCACAAGGGTCAAACTTTCTAGAGTACAGAAGTGTTCTGTATTTTGATGGAGATGGAGTTAAATGAATATATATATATATATATATATATATATATCTGTCAAAACTCATCAAACTTAAAATGTGTGTATTTTGTTGTACGTAAATTAGTTTTTAAAAATCAAGACACAAATTTTAATTCTGAGTTAAATATATGTATAGGCATATGGTGAAAGAAAATATACCAAAAACACTAATTGTAGTTATTTCTGGGTAGTGAGATTATATTTTCCTTATATTTTTCAAACTTTCTGTAAAGAACAAGATCTTCTGCTATAATCAGAAAAAACAAGTGTCTTTCTCAAAAATAATGACAATACTAACACATTTGTAAATGCTTTACACTGATAAAAGAGTAAACTCTTTTACTCTGGTAACTCAAGTCACCTGCATTACAACTCTGAGGCTAGATGGTTGTTTCCATTTAGGAAGCCATGTGAGCTCTGGATGACGAAGCTTATTAAACGGGCCATCTATAAACAAACGGTTGTCTTGGGATGCACCACACATTGCTTTCCTGAACTTACCATAAGTGTGGGACTGGTGCCCACTCACAATTGAGGTGGTAGCACCTTCCTCCAATTGCTGGATTTTTTCTGACAAAATGAGGTTTTCCTCCAGCACTCTGACCAGTTTTTGCTTCAAACTTTCCTTTAGATTAGAAAACAAAATACAAACACATTAAGAATCTGAAATTCTGAGGAGTGCTTTTAGAAAACTGAAACAATCTTTCCTCTGTTTAGTGATAAACTGAATGGAGGTCAGCATCTCTCTTTCTCACTAGAATTTTAATTCATTGGTAAGCATAGCTCAAGTGCAGCAAACAAATTTATCACATGCAATTGCAATCTTTCCTGTGAGTTATCCACTACTCTCGCAGAACAAGTGGTTGTTTTGACAAGTGGCCAGCATCTGAGTCACCTATCTAAAGTTTCTAGAAACTAAACTTGATGCCTGAAAATCCTCTAATGTTAAGAAAAGGGGGGAAAAAAAGCCTAAGAATATGAGTTCCTTCTTTCCCTCCCAGAGCCAGCAGCCTAACACTCTAGGAATGGCCCCTGGTTTAGGGCTCTCCATCAGAAGGGAGGAAAGATAATCCCAGAGACATCTAACTTCCCTCATCTGAATCAAACCATAACCTTCAAGAACATGGTCCTAAATGTTTTTTTTCTTTTTCCATTTCAAGTCTTTCCTTAGAATTTTTGGATTAGGGCTAGGATTAGGGAGTCATCCCTGCAAAATCTCCAAGCTGTCCCTGCAAGTTTTGTGTTCCAGATATGCACAGACTGACTTTTCTATATTTCAGTTCAGAAACATCTAGGTGCTCATGGTGATGACGTTCTTTATGGCACAGACCTGTTCTAGTCTTGCTGCCCCATCCTTTTCTAGTAAAGGAAGAGTAGGAAAAGAAGACGAGAGCAGAATACCATGTCATTAGGGACCAGCTGCCCCGTCTCCTTCAGTTTCATCTCCCTCTTGTGGAAGGCTTTTGATGTATCTTCAGGATGTGAGCGACACCACTGCTGAGAAGGAGCAGGGACTACCAAAGTCAGAAGCAGATCTCGGGCAGGACCTGCCAAAAATTCAGGTTGGGCACACAGGCCAATCTTAAAAGCTAAAGCACAGAATTCCTAGTCAATAACTACCAGCTCTGTAGGACAAATAGGGTAATCTAATATCTCCTTTTTTCAAGAATTTAGTAAGTGGCTGTAAGAGATGTTTCATGACGGAGATAAAAAATTATGGGCTTCCCTGGTGGCACAGTGGTTAAGAATCCACCTGCCAATGCAGGGGACAAGGGTTCAAGCCTTGGTCCGGGAAGTTCCCACATGCCGTGGAGCAGCGAAGCCCGTGCGCCACAACTACTGAGCCTGCGCTCTAGAGCCTGCGAGCCACAACTACTGAAGCCCACGTGCCTAGAGCCCGTGCTCTGCAACAAAAGAAGCCACCGCAATGAGAAGCCCATGCACCGCAACGAAGAGTAGCCCCCGCAACTAGAGAAAGAGTAGCCCCCGCAACTAGAGAAAGAGTAGCCTCACCGCACCTAGAGAAAGCCTGCGCACAGCAACGAAGACCCAGCGCAGCCAAAAATAAATAAATAAAAGAAATTTAAAAAAAAAAAGAAAAAAAGAAAAGTTAAACCCAAACAACTTTAAAGTTTCTAGTTCTTACTTAAACTTTTACCACCACCAACAGCTCCTTGAATTCTTCTTCCATTAAACAACAAATAAACACATGGGGACAATATTTGCAAAACCGTTTTCCCCCAATTTCCTAAAAAAGAAGCCCTAAAAAAGAGTCCACGTCATCTAGTCATTGGAGTTTTTTGAATCATATTTTTCGAATCGAATATTTCAACAGGCATCTCAGAACTCTAATGATCAAACCCAATTTCTGTTGTATTTATTGTTGGCACTTTCCCAAGGATCATAAAATCCTTTTGTAATCATTAACATGACCATGCTCTATTTTATATCTCATCACTCAAAGACTGTCAAGAAAAAGTTACAGGAGGAACAAGACAATTGGTACACGAGGGAAGGGTGCTGATAAAAACAAACAGGGAAGGGAATTCCCTAGAGGTCCAGTGGTTAGGACTCGGTGCTTTCACTGCTGTGGGCCCGGGGTTCAATCCCTGGTAGGGGAACTAAGATCCTGCAAGCTGCTCTGTGCAGCCAAAAACAAACAAACAAGCAAGCAAACAAACAAACAACAGGTTAGAAGAAGATTATAAGAAAAATGCAGGTTTGTCAATCACTGTGTGGCTGAGAAATTTTGGTAAGTGATCATGAGAACAATTTTCCCTGCAAGTTAAGGGGACTGAGTGGCTTTTATCAGAACATAGAGCAGAAACACAAAGCAGAAGCAAGGTCTGAGCCTTTCTCCAGGAACTGAGAATGCACTCACTTACCCAGAAACTTCTTGTTGAGGAGGAGGGAGCCGGAACCGTTCCAGTGCTTATCCACAAGCTCCAGGAGCTGTCTGAGGACAGTGGCCACATGGGATGTTCTGGCAGAGATCGGGGGACTGTGGTTTCCTGGCAAACCATGCAAACTGCCCAGGTCACTAGAGAGAGGCTCAAGAAAAAAAACAAAAAACCCAACCATTTGTCATTCTAACACAACAAGGGAAGTAAAAATCCAGACATTTAAAGTGTTAACATTAAAAAAAGAAAAAAGAAAAAAAGAAAGTTGGTTTCATCTTTCAGTTTGGATTTGAATAGAATATTAATGTCCAAGGCAAATACAATAATATATACAAGGATAATTTCAAAGGTAACAGTATCTTCTATCATAATTTTCTGTAGAGATTTTCAGAAGAAAACAAAAAATGTTTTAACACCTATGTCTATGGCTCAATGTATTATGTTATGTAATATGGAAAGATTAAACTGCAGAACATTTTTTAAGGTATTATATATCATAAAATAAAATGGGGAGTAATTTAATAAAAGTTATAACTCATAAGCTTATATTTAGTATATTAATATATAATAAACATAAATATCTTATAACATTTTAAATGTTATGTTAAATGTTATTGTTGGACCCAGTACTAAAGATACTTTTTATTCAGTAAGAATCTTATGTATATAGATGTATAGGTAGAGCTGTCCAATGAAACTCCCAATTGTTTATTCATTCAGATATGATGTATATGTCTATTTATTTAGTCATGTCTGAATGAATAAAAAACAATTGGGAATTTTACTGGACAGATCAATCTACAAATCTTTTCTGTAGGGTCTCAAGGGACTTCAAGAAAGCTGTTATATATTAAAAACAGCCAAATTATTTCTCAATCTTTGGCTCTTTTGATATTAAAAATATAGATGATTAATTAGATAATGCTGTCATATATGACAACTGTGAAGCAGAACACCAGACAGTGATACCTATGACTTGAGTCACACAGGTGGCCTATGATTAATAAGGAAAAGCATTACAAATGGGATAAACATTTATTCAACAGATCTGTACTGAACACTGATCATGTGCATGGAGAGTTCTACATAAGGACTGTGAACATATGAAGAAGTAAAAGATGAGGTCCTTAAGAAGTTAACAGCCTGATTAGGAAGAAAAGTCAGAGAAAAACTGGTTACACTACAAGCCCACTTTAGAGGATCTTTGTCAAAAATGGATATTTACTGTCATTGGTTTTTCATGTATTGGTAATTCTGTGTGCGCATCATGGAACAACTTAGAAACACATACATGCCTTTACGTATTTTCTTTCATTTATCACAATGCGGTGAGAGCGGGGGATAATTTTTTTTATGAACTTTGGAATAATTTTGTTCCTTTTAATTTTCAGCAAATTAAAAGCTGAAACTTCTTAAATGCTCTTCTGATTTATACCTTTCTAGAAACTGAACAATGTATTTCTTTTATATTTATATTCAAACAGCTCTTTTACAACTTTTCATATAAAGAAATATAGTATCTAACAGGAAAAAAGAAATGGGAATTTTTAAGATAGTCCAGAAAAGTGCATTGAGATTTTAATTGCTGTTTTAACAATCCTATCACATGAAATAGAGGTGAAAAAATCTCCTAGAACACGTCTTATTAATATAGCACCCAAATATCCTAAGTGTTGCTGTACCTTCGCCCCAAATACATTAACACCAGTGCTCTTGTCTGGAAAAATAGGCATCAGTGGCTGAAAATGGAAAACAAAAAAGGACCAAAAAGTCAAAAAAGTATTACAAGACTGCCCCCTTTGGTGCACAAAAATTACAACCACCTCCAAAGTTTTGAAAACTGAATAGAAAGTATTTAAAGGGTAAAAAAAACAACCAACGAAACAACAATAAAACCCCCTTATAAACCCATGTCAATGTGCAAAAAGATTTCCATCAACTGAAAAATAAGTGACTAGAAATAGTTGTTTTTGACCAAATCCCCTGCTTTCTCACAAGGCAGTAAATGATTAAATGACAAATGATTCGTATGACAAAGATTATGGGTTCAAGGAAAGAGAATGCCCCAAGAGCTATAATTCTTTTAACTAATGAGAAGAAAACTTCATGATGGAAGTAGGGCCTGGAGAAAAATTAATATTCAAACAGATGAGAGGAGAGAAGAAGGCATTCTCCATGGAGGGATGTATGCAACGGCAGCAACAAAACTTAGTTACTAAGTAAGAACAACACTAACTATCATACTACAATTTTATGGAATGAATTATATTGTATATGTGGGAATGGTTCTTGATTTGTTGTTCATTCTCTGAACCAACTCTCAGCTAAAAATCTCTTGGATAATCTAATTCATCTTGGAAAAAAATTGGAATAATTTAAATTTCTAGACAGGAAAGCAATGCTTTTAGAAGAAATATCCCAAGCAAGTTAGTGATTTGTGGCCAAAGCAAATGTGTAAACACGATAAGATTATAAACATCAATGCTACGGAGATCACTCTTCAGCCAACCCTGAGCCCCTGGAAACTTCTGCGTTCCTTCCTGTGGTAAACTCTGTCTACCACTTCTTATTATCAAAGTACTTCTCCACCATGTTTATGCTTTGGAAGTAGATTAGGGACCCTGCTCCCTGTGACAGAAATGAGGAAATGCTGCAGAAGGGGAATGACTTTCCCAAGGGCAAAAGAATCACAGGCTTTGGCCTGGCAGTATTACCTACTGGCCTCTGAAAATCCCTTTGAATTTCTACCACTTTTCATCCGAACCACCACCACCAAAACAGAATCCCATTCTGCTCTTGGACCTGATGTGCTTTTGCACGAGCACAAACAAGCCAACACTTGCCTCGCTGCCTGTAGCATCTCTGAAACCATGTTTTGGATTCAGGGTGTCAAGGATATTTTCTTTCCGTTTGAATCCTCTTCTCAATGGGCTTAATGACCCCTTGGTCAAACTCTCTCTGTTTTCTGAAGTCCCAGTAGGCAACAGCAGTGTCCGCAGAGAGTCTCCCAGGATGGTGTTGTTTGGGAAAGAACCATGTACTGGTGTTAAATCGCCGAGGCTGGTGGATAATTTTTGCTCTACATTCACCAGCAGAGCAGGGTCGCTGTTGAAATGGGTTGTGGCATACAGATCTGTGAAGGAAACAGGCCAGGAGATGAACCTGCTCTTCAACTCTCTCATGTCTTACTTCCATCCTTACCCTGTCTGGAGTCCAAGGGTCATAATGATCTCTCCCTAGTATATACCCTCAACTCTCTGGACCCTTTCTCTCTCCCTCCACCTGACAAAACCCCAACTCTGGTTAAATCCAACTGTGCACATACTCCAAGCCTACAGCAGAGCAGTGGGAAGTGACTGGAAAACAACATATATCTCTTTCCAACATCTTCACTTTAAATTCATAACCACTATCTTAACTGGGCCCGGCTATCCTAATACATTACTCTAATCAATTTACTCTTCTATTCTTTTTTTTTTAATTTTTATTTTATATTGGAGTATAGTTGATTAACAATGTTGTATTGGTTTCAGGTGTACAGCAAAATGATTCAGTTTTACATATACATGTATCTACTCTTTTTCAAATTCTTTTCCCATTTTTTAAAATGTTTATTTATTTATTTATTTGGCTGTGCTGGGTCTTAGTTGCAGCATGCAGGATCTTTAGTTGCGGCATGTGGGATCTAGTTCCCTGACCAGGGATCGAACCTGGGCCCCGTGCATTGGGAGCAAGGAGTCTTAGCCACTGTACCACCAGGGAAGTCCTACTCTTCTATTCTTTGAGATCACTATTTCACAACTCTCTTCTCCTCAAACTTCCAACACCTTCTCCCCCCTCCTCACTCTCAGTTGCTGATCTCTTTACTTCTCTGAGCAAAAGAGAGGCAATCTAAGAAAACATCTATGTGATCTAACCACTAAATCTACCAATTCCACCTGTATTTGTGTCTATAATTTCCCTCCCTTCCTTCTTGTAATAGATGAACTGTCTGTGCTTCTATCCAAGGCCAACCTCTCCACTGGTGGACTGGATTCCATCTCCTCTTGACCACTCCCCAATTTTTTTTCTTGTAATTGTCGCTTTTCTCTCCTGCATCATCAATTTTCCCTCTACTGGATCATTTCCACCATGATCTCCTTGATTCCATCCCCCTTCCAGCTACATTTCCATGTCTTTGCTCCCCTTCACTGCAAAACTCCTTGAAGGGGTCATATATATTCAGTAACTCTATCGCTTCTCCTTTGATTCTTTCTTGAACTCACCTCAACAAGGCTTTTATTAACAACGCATCTCCTGAAGCTGCTCACTAATGCTTTGCCAAATACCATGATCATTTCTCAGTCCCAGAAGTGTTAAAGACATCTATTAAGGACATCTGACACTGTATTTATCACTCCCTCCTTCTTGAAACATATTCTTCACTTGGCTTCCTGGATACCACTCTCTCTTGGCTTTTTGTTTTTCTCCTACCTTAGTAGCTGCCTCTTTCTTGCTCTCCATGATGGTTTCTCTTCATCTACGAGATTTCTAATTGTTGGAGGACTCAGATTAGTCCTCAGATATCTTTTCTATCTATATTCACTCTCTTGGGGCGATCTCATCTAGTCTGTTTTAATGCCATCCACACACTTAATTCCCAGCCCCACCTTCTTCCCTGAACTCCAGACTAATATGTCTACTTATCAAATTGGCATCTCTGAGAAGTTTTAATAGGCACCTCAAACTTAAGCTGACTAAGACCAACTCTTGATATCTATCCTAAAACCTGTTCCTCACACTGTTTTCCATCTGAGTAAAATGGTAACTTCATTCTTCCAGTTATTCAGAATTGAAACCTGGGAGTTATCCTTGACCTTCTTTCTCTCACACTTCATCCTCAATCCACCAACAAATCATGGAGTGTTATCTTCAGAACATATTCGGAATCTATTTCTCACCACCTACACTGCTATCTCTCTAGTTCAAGCTACCAACATCTCTTATCCAGATTCTAATCTGTTAATTTTAAAAACTTCTATCCTTGCTCCCCATTGTCTATTCTCAACTCAGCAGCCAGAGTAATTCTTAAGTTAGATCATGTCACTCCTCTGCTACAAACTCTCCAACAGCTTCTGATCTCACCCAGAATAAATGTCTGGCTATCTGACTTCATCTATACTCTTTACCTAGCTCACTCTGCAGCAGCAGCCCTGGCCTCCTCATTGTTCCTTGAACATGCCAAGCATGTTCCAGCCTCAGGAACTTTGCACTTACTATTTCCACTGTCTAAAATTTCTCCCCCCAGTTATCCACATGGCTCACACTCTTACTTCATTCAAGTCTCTACTTTTATGGTATCTCACCTGAGAAGCTTACCCTGACCATTCTATCTAAAACATCACCTCCTCCATATTACTCTTTAATACCCTTATGTTACTTTTCTTCACAACACTTATCATAACCTGACATATATTTAAAACTTGTTTATCATCTGTCTTACCCTCTTTAAAATAGAAATTCCATGAAAGTAGGGACCTTTTTTATTATGTCAAAATATACATGGAATTTTATTTTTGTTTGCTACTTTATCTGCAGATAGAATAGTATCTGGCACATAGTAGGTATTCAATACATTTTGTTGAATAAATAAATAACTGAAGAGTGGTCTCTTACCCTTAAACTAGCTTTTTCTGAAAAAGTAACTCAGAATAGAAGTGACTGTGGCCAGAGAAGACTAGATGTAACTAGAAATATGTCCCAGGATGCTATCAATATTTAACTAAAATAACATATAGTTATGAAGTCTGCATTTCTATAAATTTTCTATATATTTTCTCTAATATATCTATCATGTTAAACTCATACCCTGCAGATTTCTCAAGGCTCTATGGACCACTGGTGACTTTATTTATTTATTTATTTATTTTCAGCTTGCAGGATCTTAGTTCCCCAACCAGGGATTGAACCCACGCCCTAGGCAGTGAAAGTGCAGAGTCCTAACCACTGGACCGCCAGGGAATTCCCCAATCTAAGAAATATTAATTCCAAAATTTCCAGTTATACCACAATCTTCAGGCCTATGAAAGAGGTCTATAAACTAACAGGAAGCTATTACCTGAACTAAGCTTCAAAAGCCTTCCGGTGCTGGAGTCAGGGTTTGACAGAGAAGTCAGTAAGTCTCCGCAGGAATGGGATGTGGTGGCCTTCATGTTATTTGAAGGTTTTGTGCTATATTCTCGGTAGTTCCTGCTTCTCTGAGGCCTTTTACCAAGACT
This sequence comes from Balaenoptera physalus, assembly GCF_965194825.1. Classification (NCBI taxonomy): domain Eukaryota; kingdom Metazoa; phylum Chordata; class Mammalia; order Artiodactyla; family Balaenopteridae; genus Balaenoptera; species Balaenoptera physalus. The sequence goes on along the minus strand of NC_138900.1, from coordinate 49,114,689 downwards.
TCCATGCAGGGATGGATTTTGAGAATAATGACTATCATAATTTTCTAGACCAGCATCTGAAGGTAACTGATAGGGATGACTCTGTCTAGAATCACCCACATCCAGGTGTTTACCCAATGAGGCGTCATGGGTAAGCTGATAAGTATCAGGTTTTAGTATCAAGTCATTTTCTGGAGAAGAACCTGAAGACTTGTTGTCCAAAAAAGATATTCGGTACCCTTCTCTAGCCATTTTCTCTGGGGTTCGAACTGTGGATTGATGAGGCGAGTAGCGTCTGAATTCTAACCATCACCAAGGGGGGAAAAAAAAACAAAAGACAATGAGAATTCTTCTTAGGGTATCCCTGTTCACTGGATATACCTCTGTCTACCAAAAAAAAGTTCTCAGGAAGAGATGGTTTATAATTTTTATAAATGGTAGCATAAAGTGATAAAAGGATTCCTACATGGAAAAACAAAACATGTTGGACATTGTGTAGACAGTAAAGAATCTGTAACATTCTGGAGATAAATTTCATGTCAACATAATCCTGTAGGAATTTCCTTCTAAAACTGTAGTGTCAGAGTTTTCTATATACGATTTCTACTATTTTGGTGCACCCCCACATGACAAAAGTTGTGATCTTAGGTATTCAGACAATAGTTGGTAGGTCTATGATTTCATAGACTCGTCACAATAAAGCTAAACTCACTCCTACCCCCAACCTCTACCCAGAGGATCTAGGTTCACACATAGGGAACCACTATCCTAAGCCAATTAAATGGCAGGAAATGCAAAACCTATGAAAATCCCTAATCCAGCTATAAAGTATTTCTCTCAGACAGGTGTATCTGTCATCTCCAAAAAGCCTCAGAGTAGGGCAAGTAGAGCATCAGACAAAAAGAGAAGTCTTTGTGCTCCTTGGGGCTTTCAGAAATTCATACGCTTGAAGGCCTTCCTGAGTTAGTCACATTAACTTTTAAAAAGTGGAACCAAGTACCTTCTATCTCTACAGAACCTTTAAGAATATCAACATTTTTACCAAGGGCCAGTCTATACAGTAGGGGAAAGATTATAGAACAATATCTTTATGTAAGAAAAAGAATCTAAGAACAAGTAATGAGATTAGATAATTCAGACTATCCCTCCTGTTGAAGATATTTAAAAAGTGGGATGATATATGTTCTTAAAAGCATCAAAGAGCTAATAAACTAGTGAGGAATTTCTAGGCCAAAATCTAGAAAACAGCAAGAACTCATATAGGTGAGTCTAGCACTTAAAGTGACTTTTACCCTAAGGAGCTTTAGGGTGAAAGGTACAGAAGTCCAAGTTCAGGATCCATCCAAGGTAAGGAGTACGAGAAACCACCCCCTCACCCACTCCCCACATTAAGATGGAATCCTAATCAGGATACAATCTTCAAAGTAAAGGTAAACTGGAAATAAACCAGCCCTTGTACACTGGTAATCCAGGTTTGCATCATTTGGGTGGTCCAGGGAACCTCAAGCCTTGAGCCTGGATTAAGGTGATCCCAGGCTGATAGTGTCCCAGGCAACTGGTAGAAGCAAATGAAAATCTGATCTGGAAAAGATATCTTCATGTAAGACTTTAAATCATTCCTACAAATAGTTTTTAAAGTACAATAGCCAGCAAGTAGCCAAAACAAACAAACAAAAAAGGAAATAAGACAACACAAGTGAGAATGAGTAGAAAAACCAGACAACATGCACAAAAATTTGAATTAATAGATGCAGCCTATAAGATGGCTATTTTTACTATGTTTAAAGATATATAAAACAGCTGGGAAATTTCTGCTTATAAAAAGTGACACAGCAGATTTGAAAAAGAACCAAATCGAATTTATAAAACTGAAAATAAACTACAGAGATTAAGAATTCAGAAGACAAGCTTAACAACAGATCAGACACAGCTGAAAAGAATGTTAGTGAATTTAAATATGGGTCAGAAGGAGTTATCCAGAATGCAGATCAAACCAAAGAAAGATGAAAAATATAAAAGAATAAGCGATAAAGAGGACAAAGTGAAAGAGGACATACATTTACTTAATCAAGAGTCTCAGAAGGACAAAATAGAAAAAATGGGACATAAATAATTTTTGAAGCACTTTACAGAAATAATGAAACAGAATTCACAAATTCAAGTGTAATAAATACCAAACAAGATAAACAAAAAGAAGTCCACACACCATAGTGAAATTGCAGAAAATCAAAGACAATTGGAAAATCTTAAAAGCAGCCAGAGGAAAAATAAGACAGATTATCATTGCAGGAGTGACAAATTTCTAGCTCAGTGGTCCCCAACCTTTTTGGCACCAGGGACCGGTTTTTGTGGGAGACAATTTTTCCACGGACCTGGTTGGAAGTGTGGAGATGGTTCAGGTGGTGATGCGAGCGATGGTTCAGCTGGTAATGCAAGCGATGGGGAGTGATGGGGAGCGGTAGATGAATCTTCGCTTGCTTGCCCGCTGCTCACCTCCTGATGTGCAGGCCCAGGGATGGGGGGTGGGGGGGACCCCTGTTCTAGCTGACTTCTCAAAAGCAACCACAAAAGATAGAATACAGTGGAATACCTTCAATATTTTGAAAGAAATAACTGCCAACATAGAAATTTATACCTAGCCAAAATACCCTTTAAGAATGATAGTGAAATTGGGGCATTTTCAGACAAAAACTGAAAGAATTCATCACCAGTAGACACACACTAAAGAAAATTCTAAAAGATGTACTATAAGCTAGAGGAAAATTATCTCAGAAGGGAAGTCTGGGATTAAAAAAAAGAGAAGTAAAGGGACTGCCCTGGTGGTCCAGTGGTTTAGAATCCGTGCTTCCAATACAGGGGTTGTGGGTTTGACCCCTGGTCAGGGAACTAAGATCCCACATGCCGCGTGGTGCGGCCAGAAAATAAAAATTAAAAAAAAGAGCAAACAAAGTGGTAAATACATGGATAAATTTAAATGAACAATGACTTTATAAAAATAGTATCTTGTGAGTTTTAAAAATATAGAGAATTAAAATCCATAATAATAATACATAAATCAGGAGGGATTAAAAGGAGTAAATTACTTTAAGTTCTTTGAATTATCCAAGAGAAGAGTTAAGGTATTGATTAATTTTAAAGTTGAATAAGTTAAGGACACATATTATAGTTTTGGGAATAATACCAAAAGTATAGAAACAGTGTATAACTTGTAAACTAGCAGAAAGAAAAAAATGGATGAATAAAAACATAATAAATCCAAAAGAAGGCAAGAAAGGTAAAAGAAACAAGGAATAGTCAGCCAATACAAAAAGTCAAGAACAAAGGAAGTCAGAATATCCACTCTTCAACCTGAAAGACCTCACAGGTCACTAAGCATCCAGGGCAGCCCCTTATGAAAGCAGAAAATAATTCATCACGTAGTCTCCCAGGACTGAGACATCTCCATCTTCTCCCAAATCCCATCACACCTAGATTTCTCTGACTAGTGTGCAGAAAAATACTGTAAGCAAAATATTTACCATCTTCCTGGTGATTCTCACTTGGCATCTCCCTTCTTGCCACTTCCTGCATCCAAAAAAAAGTTTCAAAGTTTAGGAGAAGGGAGTCAATGGGCATTCAGACATGAGTTTAACTAGAACAGGGAGGTTCAGAATACTTTCCTATTAGTAAGCAAGTCCATCCTTGCAAACTAGGGAAAAAGATCCTCAAGCAAAGGTCAAGATTTAAGCTTATTTTAACATAGTCACAATAAAAAGAGATTCTAGAGTTGCTTTGGAGAAGATAAGGGGATGACTTGAAAAGACAAAATATCCTTAGATGGTAAAGGACATACCAAGCAGTGAAATATTGTATTTTCTCTGCTTTAGATAACTCAGCATAGAAGTTAGATGGTACCACCTTTTCCAACTTATTTCTGCTTAAAGAACTCCCACACTTATTTTACCTCTAGTAAAGCTGAGTATCAACCATAGGAGCTACTGAGACTTTTTAATAGGCTGAAAATTAATCTAAGGCATAATTAAGCAAGGATTGATACAAAGTAGAAAGCTTTCTAGAGTTTGCTTTTTACAAAATCATCTTCAAGTATTCAGCATCTTTTTGGTAGTTATGCAGAGAAAGAAATCCTACTTCCTATTTCTTAAACTAAGAGGACATATAGCAGGCTATTCAATTTCCTTTTTTCTCACACTTCAAGAAGTAATTTCAAAGTTTTTTTAATCTAAAAAGTGCTATTTAATGTTAACTGTAGATTACAGTATACTTTGTCTCCATTTCCTTTAAAAGAATACCAATTTTTTAAAAAAATGGTAATTGAAATCGTTTCTAAATTACCCAAGTAGAATCTCCAAAAACAAAGAAACCAACTAAATGTTAATCTGTCTTTTTATAAAATGAAGGTATTATAAATTCAACCTGAAATCTTACTATCTTTTTCTTTGTACAGTGTTGATTATCCAAATTATGGATTAATCAGAGTCTTTCCTTCTCTTCTTTTATTTATTTATTTATTTATTTATTTATTTATTTATTTATTTGGGCCCCGTCTTAGTTGTGGCAGGCAGGCTCCTTAGTTGCAGCATGCGAACTCCTACGTGCAGCATGCATGTGGGATCTAGTTCCCTGACCAGGGATCAAACTCCGGCCCCCTGCCTTGGGAGCGTGGAGTCTTAACCATTGTGCCACCAGGGAAGTCCCTTTTCTTCTCTTCTTTCTCCTTCTGGCTGCTTTCAGCAAACGTATTGCTCATAATTTATCAATAAAAATGCAGACAAAAGGAGAAGTTGGATATGAAGTAGTCAATTCTGCTTCCTGCATCATATTCATTCATATAAATAAGTAATGGACTCCCACTAATTTTTTTCTTTAAAAACTTATTTTTAATTCTTCCCTCATCTTGCATGATCTCTACCTCTTCATTGCCCACAACTTCTATGCCATCTTTACCCCTTAACTTTTCTTTTTTTATGTTTCATTGAAGAGGCAGTGCTGGGAGAGCCACCCCTGAGATGTTAAGATCCAGTAATTAAAAGGCAGAGTTAGAAAATGTAAAGAAGCCAGGTAACAGGAAATGGAGACATTGGGCAGAGAGGAGAAAACTGAAAACCAGACAAAACCTGTAACAGTTGTATCCCTGTTTGAGTGCCAAAATGCCTGGCATAAAATGTGCTAAAGTTATATGTATAAATATACTACATTTGATCAGGTACTGGGGGAGAGGGAAAGGGGAGATTGAAATTAATGGAGAAGGCCCTTTGCATCCTGTCTTGTGCTTTCCTTTTAAAGTGTCTAACATGCCTTCATCAAAAAAGTCCTCTTAAGTCAGACAGAGAAAGACAATATCATATATAGCTTATATGTGGAGTCTTAAAAAACTGATACAAATGAACTTATTTACAAAACAGAACTAGAGTCACAGATGTAGAAAACAAACTTAATGGTTACCAAGGGGGAAGGGGAGAGGGATAAATTGGGAGATTGGGACTGACATATACACACTACTATACATAAAACAGATAACTAATAAGAACCTGCTGTATAGCACAGGGAACTCTACTCAATACTCTGTAATGACCTATACAGGAAAAGAATCTAAAAAAGAGTAGATATATGTATATGTATAACTGATTCACTTTGTTGTACAGCAGAAACTAACACAACATTGTAAATCAACTATACTCCAATAAAAATTAATTTTAAAAAGTCCTCTTAGACCTTCACAATAATTGAGAGTCCACTGGATTATTAGCATTAATCATTGACTAGTCCACAGATCAGCAGAAAAGTGAGTACATTACCTGTGTCCCCAGTGGCAAAGTGTCTAATTTCTGATCTGGTATACCATTGCCCTGGGTTACAGAAGTACTTGTTGGGGAATCCTTTACTTCCCAGTTAGGGAAGGGAATAAAAAGTCCTTTGTTTGAGCCTGTGTCAAAAGAAAAGGCATACAATGAAGCACTGACCAGACTTTAAAGGCAACATGTCATATGGAAAGATACTAGAAGAGAAGTCACAAGATTGAGAGTTAGTTCTGGTGCCACTACTTGGAGACCATGTGAACTTGGACAAACTGCTTAACCTCTCTCAATCTCTCCACTTGTAAAACAGTGATGATAAAATCTAAATTTCCTATCTCTTAGAGTTGAGGTGAGGTTAAAACAAGACAATGGATATGAAATGGCTTCATAAATTATGAAATGCTCAAGAGAAATTAAGAAGCAGGCAAATATTTTGCATACTTCTGAAGTGAATATATAATAAACTTTGACACCAATTCAACAATCTCCAGCTATAGGGGGAGATGGCTGGAAATAGACTCCTGACATCAGGCATCTCCAGGGCTTTAATCAACAGTCTGCAGTGATTCATCATTTTAAATCAGCTTCATCATTTCAAACCAGCTTCTTTCTGCCTTGATTTCCTCATTTGTTCAAAGAAAAAGACTAATCAGGACCTATTTCATAGAAACGAATGCCAAATCCTTAGGTTTCCCAGTATTTTTTGCCTATCATTAGAGAAACAACTTTAAAAATAGAAAGGAAAAACAAACAAAAACTGTATCCTATCCTGGCCACCTCAAAAAGAGTTAGTTAGGATTTCTATTAGATTGTAACACTTGTACAAAAGTTTTTGCATATCCTTGATTGATACTTATTAATTGCAGAATTCTGGGATTTGGGGTCTTCTGGGGGACCCATGGATGAAGATAAGAGGTTTTTGTTTAGGGAGGTTTTTTTCTCTAGTAGGATTGTATAAGAATTAAGATAGTTTCCAAAATTTGGGCCTTAGTCAAACAATGTGCTCTTCTGCTAGTTCCCATGTTCAGGCTCTGGCAACAGAAAGCTACTATAAGGCAGGGCAACTGAGAATACAGAGTGAGAATAAAGCCAGCCTTTTGAAAATCCAGCCCTTCTGTCCATTTGGAGCTCTAAAATGCTTCTTATTTCTGAGTTGCCTTTTGGGAATGAAATGTCCTACTACTTCAATACAAGATGTTCTTCCACCCTTGTACTTGACAGAACTGTATTTCTCAAAGTGATATAAGCTGTCAAAGTTTATGTTCTGTGGTTCCTTTGCAGTAGCAACACAGGAAAAACAAAACAAAACAAAACAAGGTGAAGTAGAAATTGCTGATTTTAACTTGATTCTTAGTAGAAAATTAGAATGGTTAGTAAGCTGTGACTTTGGGTTCAAGGCGCCTCTTACCCCTTTCCTACAGAACAACACAAAATTCCCAGGTGTCCAAGACCCTGCTCCATCCTGGTTTTTCTCCTACCCTGCTAATGCTCTTTTTTAGATTCACAGGTTCTTTTTCTTTCAACCTACCTCTTGGTTCAAACAAATCCCCCAAGGTCCAAACTCTTTGCTGAATGCTATCATACCTTCTCTTTGGTGTCAGCTATCTCCCAAATCTGGATGACCCTAAATCTAAATCTCTTAACTCTGATCTGTCGTTTCATGTCCAGACTTAAGTTTTTTGAACTTCCCCCCAAAGAGTACCTTATAGACAACTAAAAAGTCAGTATTTTCTTTTTTTTTTTTTTTTTGGCCACACCGCACGTTTTGTGGGATCTTAATTCCCCGACCACGGATTGAATCCGGGCCCAGCAGTGAAAGTGCTGAGTCCTAACCACTGGACCACCAGAGAATTCACAAGTATTTTCTAAATCGAACTCATAATCTTCACTTCCAGGCCTACTTCTGCTGATGGTCCCCACTTCCATCCCTAACCCTGGTCTTAATACTGGCATTACTATTGACCCAATCCCTCAAGATAGAAACTTGTTCTTTGATGTTCTCTCACTCATCTCAAATGTCAATCAATTATCAAATTCTATAGAATCACTTTTTTTGGTGGGGGGAATCTTTATTTTAATTGAGATATAATGTACATGCCATATAAGTCACCCTTTTACAGTATACAATTCAGTGATTTTTACTGTATTCACAAAGTTGTACAACCATCACCACCTTCACTTTCCTCACCCCAAAACAAACCAAATTAACTGTCACTCTCAATTCTCTCCTCCCCACCAGCCCCTAGCAAACATCAAATAGGATTTGCTTATTCTGGACATTTCATGTAGATGGAATAATATGTTTGACCTTTTGTATCTGGTTTCTGTCAAGTAGCATGATGCTTTCAAGATAAACATTGTAGCATGTATCAGTACTTCAATACTTTTTAGGCTGAAAAATATGCCTTATATGGATATGCCATTATTTTGTTTCTCCATTCATCAGTTGATAGACTTTTTGGCTATTATGGATAATGCTGATTTCATTCCTGTACAAGTCTTTGTGTGGACACATGTTTTCATTTCTCTTGGGTATATATCTAGCAGCGGAATTGCCGGGTCAAATGGTAACTCTAACTTTTTGAGGAACTTCTAAATTGTTTTCCAAAGAAGCTATACCATTTTCTTTTCCCACCAGAAATGTATGAGGGTTCCAATTTCTCCACATCTTTGCTGTCACTTGTTATCTGTCCGTTTGATTCTAGCCATCCTAGTGGGTGTGAAATGGTATCTTCCTTGTGGTTTTGATTTGCATTTCCCTGATGGCTAGTGATGTTGAACATCTTTCATGTGCTTGTTGGCTAGTTGCATAACTTCTTTAGAGAAATGTCTATTCAATCTTTTGCCCATTTTCTAATTGGGTTGTCTTTTTGTTATTGATTTGTAAGAGTTTTTTTGTATAGAATGGATACTAGACCCTTGTCAGATATATGATTTGCAAATATTGTCTCCCATTCTGTGGGTTGCTTTTTTACTTTCTTTGTTTTTTTAATTAATTAATTATTATTATTATTATTTTGGCCACACCGCACGGCATGAGGGATCTTGTAAGTTCCCCAACCAGGGTTGGAACCCATGCTCCCTCCAGTGGAAGCACAAGTCCTAACCACTGGACTGCCAGGGAATTCCCCAGCTTTTTTTACTTTCTTGATAGTGTCCTTTGAAGCACAAAAGTTTTAAATTTTTATAAAGTGTGACAACTATTTTTTCTTTGGTTGTTACACTTTTGGTGTCATATTCAAGATATACGCTCACTCCTGAAAAAGATAAACTGACACCTTACTCTGCTACATTATGACTAAGCATGTCATGTACCACAGTCAGGAAAAATCAGGAAAAAGAAACAATTTGCATTCTGAGATAATTTTTTTCTTGTCTTATACTTCAATTTATTTTCTTCTTTTTCTTCAGATGTAAAATATATCCAACACTTAATTCCAAAAGCAAATGTATTTATGACATTGTTGTCCAGCCCAGGTTTTTATACCCATATAACCAATGTGATAGGACCATAATTCATTATCATTTTACCACTGAAAATTGTTTTATATTTTTAATGACAGAGAAATGGCTTTATAATGCTGATGCTGGTGGCAAAGAACTAATAGTTGGCTACTTCAATTACCAGTAATCTTAGATGGATGAGGCCCTGCTTCACACATTTGGCCAAAAACCTTGCAACCCATCTGAGGTAGAAACAGAGACGCACTACCCAGATCCCTTTCAAGGAGGACTTGATTTACTCTTCAGAGTGTGTCTCAGCTACAGAGAACTACCTCCTGATGTCATGCCCTTCCAGAGGCAGTCCATATGCAGTGACCAAATGGGGCCCAGGGGCAGTCCTTGCTCTAGAGCTGTCCCTCTGCTCAACTCTCCTTCCTCCCCTTCCTTTCGATATTGATCTCTAATAAACATCTTGTACCCTAGATTCCACTGAGATAAAATTTTGAGAGCAGAAATAATGGGTCTAGCACTAGCCTCCAAAATAAATGAAGGGGATTTCCCTGGTGATCCAGTGGTTAAGACTCCACACTCCCAATGCAGGGGGCCCAGGTTCGATCCCAGGTCAGGGAACTAGATCCCCATGCTTCAAATAAGAGTCCACATGCCACAACTAAAGATCCCGCACGTGGCAATGAAGATCCTGCATGCTGCAACTAAGACCCAGCGCAGCCAAATAAATAAATAGATAAATATTTAAAACAAAACAAAACAAAAAAACCCAAAATAAATAAAGATTTGCCATTTCCTTTAAATTGCTTATCCCCAATGAGGACAACTTAATCCCCGACTCTTGAAGTAATATATATGATATATATTATCATATATTATTAGTATATATAAATTATAATATATATTATAGTGTATATAATATATATTAATATATGGTAGCCATTGTAGATATGATAATAATGAAAGGAAATTATAGTTTTTTCCCACCATGAACAGACTGCCTAAGTAACCTTGTGTTTTTCCCCCTTAAATATCTGATATGTATTTCATTCAAAATTCAACTCTTTGGAGTTTGGACTCCTTAGCAAAACATTGCAGGTAAAAACACTTAATGTTTTATCTCCAAGTTTTCTTTTCATATCCTCAAGGATTTTATCAATCTGTACCTCCTCATTTGCATTCACACTGCTATTATTGCCCTATGTCAGGACATGTCCTTACTATCTCCCATTGGGACTACTGTTCCAATTTAGAGTTATCTCTCTAAGTCACACATTTAATCATGCTTACCACCTAAAACACCTTTGCTACCCATTTTCAAGAGAATAAAATGAAAATGTTTAGTAAAGAGGCCCTTTGCAACTTGGCTTTAGTCAAGCACCTTAGCTCCAGTCACAAGCTGAGTCAATTTCCTAATCTGTCACACCTGTTTTTTCTACTTCTCTATGCACTGAACGCCCAACTATGTCCAATGAATTCTATTTGAATGCCTAACCTAAATGTCTCCTTTTTGTGAAGTCTTTCCCCAGGTCCCCAGTCAGTACTAACTGCTAGTGCCTCTCCCCCATAGTTCTTTGTCTCTATCACAGTCGAACTCATGTCTCAGCCTGACTTGTAACCTAATAGCTATGATAAATCTCTCTGGTGTGGGAGTATCTGAAGATCTGACACTGTTGTGTCATTTCCTAATGCGCCTAGCCTCTAACACAGGATTTTCCAGTAGATATACACTTGTTCGCTGAATTGCTCTCACATCCATTGTGTCAGAGATTGCCAGTTGCCCTCCACTATATCCTTTATTCACCTCTTAGAACCCCCAATAACATCCCTAGACTGCCAACATCTGGATTTCTATATGAGGGAGAAATGAACTTCTACCTGCCACAAAACCTTTCCTCATTTGCTCCTAGTACACCCTGAGCCTCTATAGCATATGCCCATCTACATTAGTGTTTCTCAAACTCAACATCCTCATAAACTCTGAGAATATGAATCCAGTCTGAGAAACTTCAATTTAAGAAACTCAGTGTATAAAAAGATATTTTAAAAAGCAGATTATATTGGGTGACAGTTTGGCAATTTCTTACAAAACTAAACACTTGGTATTTACCCAAAGGAGTTGAAAGCTTATGTCCCTACAAACACCTGCAAATAGATGTCTATAGCAGCTTTTTTCATAATTGCCAAAACCTGGGAACAATCAAGATGTTCTTCAGTAGGTGAATGGATGAACAAATATTCCAGATAATAATAATGGAATATTATTAAGCACTAAAAAGAAAATAGCTACCAAGCCATGAAAAAATACGGAGGAAACTTCAATGCATATTACTAAGTAGATGAAGCCAACCTGAAAAGGCTACATACTGTACGATTCCAACTATACGACACTCTGGAAAAGGCAAAACTGCGGAGACAGGGGAAGATGGCAGAGTAAGAAGCATCTTGCATCTGTCTCCCACCTAGGCAACAACTGCACTGGCAGAATTCTGTCGTAACTATTTTGGAATTCTGGAGTCTATTGAAGACTTGCAACTTCTGGGGGAAGATGTGGAAGGTAAATTAGGGTTAATTTTGCTTAATTTCAGTTCTTAGCAAAGTAGCAGCTACCCATCCCTCATTCCTCATGCAAAAGAATTAAGCTGGACCCTTACCTAACACATACACAAAAATTAACTCAGAATGGACCAAAGACCTAAATGTAACACCTTAAACTATAAAACTCTTAGAAGAAAACATAGGGAAAATGCTTCATGACACTGGATTTGGCAACGTGACACCAAAAGCAAAGCAACGAAAGAAAAAATAGACAAATTGAACATCATGAAAAATTAAGGGGCTTCCCTGGTGGCACAGTGGTTAAGAATCCGCCTGCCAGTGCAGGGCACACGGGTTCAAGCCCTGGTCCAGGAAGATCCCATATGCCGCGGAGCAACTAAGCCTGTGCGCCACAACTGCTGAGCCTGTGCTCTAGAGCCCGCGAGCCACAACTACTGAGCCCACGTGCCACAGCTACTGAAGCCCGCGTGCCTAGAGCCCGTGCTCTGCAACAAGAGAAGCCACCGCAATGAGAAGCCCGCGCACTGCTACGAAGAGTAGCCCCTGCTCGCAGCAACTAGAGAAAGCCCGCACACAGCAACAAAGACCCAACGCAGCCAAAAATAAATAAAATAAATAAATTTATTTAAAAAAATTAAAAATTTTGTGCCTCTAAAAACAATATCCACAGAGTAACAAGGCAACCCACAGAATGGGAGAAAATATTCGCAAATCATATATCTGATAAGGGATTAAGAGCTAGAATATATAGAGAACTGCTAACACTCAACAACAAAAAAAACAAACAACCTGATTCAATAACAAAGGACCTGAATAGACATTTCTCCAAACGAAGATATACAAATGGCCAATAGCACACAAAAAAATACTCAACATCACTGATCATTAGGGAAATACAAATTAAAAATGCAAGATACCACCTCACACCCATTAGGATGGCTACTATAAAAAAAACAGAAAATAACAAATGGTAAGGATGTAGAGAAATCAGAACTCTTGCGCACTGTTGGTGGGAATATAAAATGGTACAGCTGCTATGGACAACAGTATGGCAATTCCTTAAAAAAATTAAAAATAAAATTACTATATGATCCAGTAATTTCACTTTTGGGTGCAAACCCCAAAGAAGTGAAAGCAGGGTCTTGAGAGATATGTGTATACCCATGTTCATAGCAGCATTATTCACAATAGCTAAAACATGGGAGCAACCCAAGTGTCCATCAACAAATAAATGGATAAACAAAACGTGCCACAACTAACTGAGCCTGCACTCTAGAGCCCGTGCTCTGCAACAAGAGAAGCCACCACAACAAGAAGCCCATGCACCACAATGAAGAGTAGCCCCCACTCGCCACAACTAGAGAAAGCCTGTGAGCAGAAACAAAGACCCAACGCAGCCAAAAATAAATAAATAAAAATAAATAAATCTATTAAAAAAAAATATGGAGATGGTAAAAAGATCAGTGGTTGCCAGGGGTTAGAAGGGGAGAAAGGGATGGCTAGGTGAGCACAGAGTATAGGGCAGTGAAACTATTCTGTGTGATACTAAAATGGCAGATACATGTCATTATACATTTGCCAAATCCATAGAATGTACAACACCAAGAATGAACCCTAAAGTAAACTAAGGGCTTTGGGTGATGATGTGTCACTGTAGATTCATCAATTCTAACAAAAGCACCACTCTGATGCCGATGTTGGTAATGGGGGAGGACTTGCATGTGTGGAGGCAGGAGGTATATGGGAACTCTGTACTTCTGTTCAGTTTTGCTGTGAATCTAAAGCTGTTCTAAAAAATATTCTATTTTTTAAATAGCAGACTAATACTGCAAAAGAGTATTTTTGCTTTTACATCTTTTAAATATTTTTCAAAACTGCATCAAACAAAAGCACAAAATTAAAGGGTCTCACACTGCCTATGGACCTCTAAGATATATCCCTGGACTAGGAGTCCACAACCCTGAGTTTGAGGAATACTGATCTGTATCATTCATTTGACGTTTTCATATGCACTGCCTGAAATTGTGTTCCTTAGCTCTTTCATGTTTGTCTCATTATCCTAATTATGTTGCAAGTGATTCAGGGAATGGCTGCATTTTCTATTTCCAGAATATATGTTCTAGAAGATAACTTATGTGAGTTTACAAAAAAAGGAAAAGAATTTTGGTCGAGGAATCAAAAAATTTCACTAAAAAGAATGGACTTTGAGTTGGGTCATAAAGAAAGATCAGGATTTTGATTCAAGCATTCCAAGCAGAAGGGACAGCATTAGTTCAGGGGCAGAAGAGAGAAAAAGGAAGAACTATGTGAGGAGGAGGGAGTGGTTTGGTTTGATTGAAGCATTGGATATTGTAGTTGAGAAACAGGAGATAAGGTTTCAGGGTAGGTTGAAGAGATAACCTGCAGCCACCATTTAGAGAAGCCCTGTGGGTCAGATTAAGGACTCTTTTTTTTTTTTTTAAGGACTCTTAATTCAGTAGATGAGTGGGAGTCATGCAAGTTTTTGAGCAGGCAAGTATAATAATCACAGCTGAGTTTTAAGAGAATGAAAGAAGAGACTGGGAGGCAGCATGGTGTAATGTTTAAGAGGACTTTGATGACAGATGGACTAGAGTTTGCATCCCAGCTCTACCACTTACTGTATGATTAGAGCAAGTTATTTCACCTCTTTGGGCCTCAGTTTCCTCATGTGTAAAACAAGGATAATTATAACCACCTTCAAGATTGTTGTGAGGTTTAAATGAGATAATACACAGGGCCTGGCCCAGAGTCTATACTCAGTAAATGATAGGCATGCCTGTTAAGAGACTATTAGGAAAGGGAAAAGAAGGCTTGTTAATTGTGAATCATAGTCTAAGGTATGAACATTCAGCTGGACTTTAGGGGAGGGGCAGCATCAAACCCTGCTCTGGTTCTGAGCCTCAGTAATGGGAAAGTGGTGGTAACACTAATGAAACTCTAAGAGCTGTTTAGGGCTGGAGGAAAGGGGTTCATTTGGTTTTTAAACATGTTTAGCTTGAGGGGCTGGAAAATTATTCAGTGGTGATTCCAAGTGTATATTAATAGTTGGTCAACAGAAATGGGGGACTGGTGCAGAGAAACTGGTACAAGTTGTCAAAGCTAGACCAACATATTTAAGAGTCATCTACAGGGAGGAAATAAAGCAAGCTGTGGAAATAGATGAGATCAATAGGGCAAAGAGTAGAGAAAGAAGAGAGTCTGAAGGCATAGCCTAGGTATGCTTATTTTAGGGGTATGGGAAAAGAGAGAGGGAACTTTGAAAGAGTCAAAGCTTATGTGGTTAGGAGACTAGGATGAGGATCCATGACAGAGAGTTTCCCTGCCATCCTAAATGATTGGTAGAAAGCACTGTTTTGAACAATTGAGCTAGTGGGAAATATTTTTCAGAAAGTTTTCTCCTAGCCTGTGGCACGACCATTAACGTGGTATAACTACTTTAGTCATATTGGATTACCAACAGTGCTTACAGGCAACACTCCCCAGGGATCTAGCACAAACATAATTTTCAGGGGAAAGCAAAGCTCTTTAACGTTTCAACATGGCAAAATAAATTTTACATTAAAAAAAATTCCAGCAACAGCTGGAGCTTCCAAGAACCTTTAGAAATGGGCCCTGTGTCTAGTAAAGCAGTTTGTTCTCAGTAAAGACCGTGCACTTTAAAACGTTTTAATTCATGGAGTGACTCTGTGTGTGCTAATGATGTAATATGATATAAATGAAGTTTAACTCAGCTCATACAAAAAAAGGCAGTCAAATTATGCTTTAGTGTATCTTTGTCTTTCTGGAAATGGATATATAAATGCTTGTACCTAGAAAAAAACCAGGAAAGCTATATACCAAATTAACTGGGATTCTCTTTAGGGGACAGGGTTCTGAGTGATTAAAATATTGTTCTTCATGCTTTTCAGTATTTTCCAAAATTATTACAATAGAATTTCATCAATTTTGAAATATAAAAAATGTTATTTAAGAGGAAGTAGAGCAATCCATGGTCCATGACTTACATGTGCTGAGACTTCCAAGAAAGGAAAATAAAAATCATACCTCACTATATGGTTTATTGTACCATGAAATACTGTGAAAATAACTTGTCAATTAAAGTTACATGGATAGATAAGAAGTCAGGAAATAAAATACTGTATGTTACAAACTGAAAACCCTTAATGTCTAAGCTACATAGTCAATCTATTAGTTATTGTTGAGATTTTAAGGATTAATTTTTAGAGTTTGTATATAATTCAATAGACCCTTCAAAGGGACAGAGACCTTGATACAAAAGAAAGTTTTCTCAATTAAAAGGTCATCTGATGAGTACCAAATTAATCTATAAGGGCACACTGAATGCAATTTCTCCAGTGGAAAGCTTTCTCCTAGCCTGTGGCATGACCATTAATGTGGCATAACCACTTTATTTACATTGGATTACCAATAGTGTGTACGGGCAACAATCCCCAAGAATATAGCACAAACACAAGAGATTCTGTAGCTGCAAAGGTTCAAGGTGGAGAAGCCCAGAAGGCTAAGGGTGTGAGCTGCATTGATGCAGATGAGTCCTGAGTCTCTGGTTAATGAATCCTGTGGAGATCGGCAATGCAATTTTTAGGATGTCCTAATGATATAAAGTGATGTAAGTGAAACTGAACTCTCTGAGTACAGCTTGTGCACTTCGATGGGTTTTGGCTTAGGCCTGCTCAGTAAATAGGGCCCTTCTGGCAGTGAAAGAAAAGAGGAAAAATACAAGCCAGTAAATCTTGTGCTTTCTTCATATGTGTGTTATTTCTCAACTATTTTGTCTTCATCCTACTCAAGATTGGCCATGAAAACAGAAACAACTAATGTTTTAATCGTTTTGTGATCAGAAAGGAAAAACTTACCAGTTTCAATACTGTTATCAACATCAGTGCTGACTTTTGATGCAGTGCTCTCATTTGCTACACAGTTTTTCACTGTCTTCTCCCTAGAGAAGATCGAATAATTTATTTAAAACTCAAAAGAAGCTCCTGAGAGCACCAGTAAAGGCTATTTAGAAAACATTATTTCAGGGTGATCAGATTTTTTTTTTTCAAATGCTCTAGAACATATTATTTTCACAAATATTTCAGTTAAAGCTATTTTTTAAAAAGTCATATTTTCATTGGGAATAATGAGAGAGAAAGACACTATAGTTCAGCTTTTAAAGCATGAAAGCCAGAAAGTTCAGAACTTGCTCTGTTTTCTTGACACAAACTTAGGTCTGGGTGATTGAGGGAATAGTATTTCATATTATAAAATAATAATATTTTCTTTTGTATTAAAAAACTCATAGTTAGGACACAGAAAAGAACGTTCTTCTACCAAGAATTATAATGGAGACAACTATAGCTATTAGTTTGAAAAAGAGACAAGAAAGGCAAGTGTTTGCACTTGGTTGATGCAGTATAGTAAGATTGGGAAGTACAGATTGGGAAATACAGTAAGTACAGACAGCCTAGACTATAAGCCAGGCACTTTACACCCACCATTTCATTTAATCATAAAAGCTCTCCTATTAATCTATTATCACCATTTTATAGGTTGGGGGACCTGGGACTCAGAAAGGCTTTAAAAAAAAAACCTCCACCCAAGGTTGGAGAGCTTATAAAGTATTAATGTTAATACTGGGCACTTGAGCAACATTTTACCTCTGTTTTTGCAGTCACTATAAGGTAACTAAACAGAAATATAGTGGTGAAAATTATTTGCCTCACTAGTAAGTTTATTCAGTTATACATTAACTCATCTTTGGATTTCTATAGTAAACAAGGTACCCCAATGCATATAAAATAGGAATTAATTTACAAAGTACATGCACAAATAATTTTTAAGACATATTCCATTTCTTTCTACCGCAGGGTGAATTTTAGTCTGTGTAAATTAACCTCAATAAACTTGACTTTACAAAAAAGGGAGCTTCGGTGCTTTGTGACCACCTAGAGGGGTGGGATAGGGAGGGTGGGAGGGAGGGAGATGCAAGAGGGAAGAAATATGGGAACATATGTATATGTATAACTGATTCACTTTGTTATAAAGCAGAAACTAACACACCATTGTAAAGCAATTATACTCCAATAAAGACGTTTAAAAAAAAAAAAAAGGGAGCTTAAAAAAATAGGGAACTAAGGCTGCTCTCTGAGGATTACATTATAAAATATATAATGGATCAGAGCAGAGACAGGCAACGTCAGTGGAAAAGAGCAAGATCCCAGGCCAACAGGCACTGACTTCATTCATTCATCATTCAACAAATTACTCCTTAGCACCTTATACAGGCCAGACATTGTTCTAGGCACTAGGGATACTGCAGTAAACAAGACAAGCAAGGTCTTTGTTCTATGGTCTAGTGGAGGGGAAAGACAATAAAGAAGTAAACAAATAAAAAACATTCTGGGGAAGAATATTTAATGTTGTGTGGATATTTTCATATTTTATCAAATTAAAAATGGTATGTATAGGAAGAAAATTACTATAAAATAAATGTAATATATTTATTATTTTATATTTACATATTGATTATATAATATATAATGTTATATATTGTTATAATATATAAACATGCACACACAAAACACACACACACACACACACACACACACACACACACACACATACATATACCTAAGACTAAGAGGATATTTACCATAATATAATTAGTATTTATTTCTGGGTAGTGGGATTATGAGTGGCTTATTCCTTGTTTTTTTCTCTACTTTCCATATTCTCAACAATAAACCCACATTACTTTTACCATCAGAAAAAAGTACTAATAGATACATCTACATGTGTATATAGGTACACAGATGTCTGGAAGGATGTATACCAAACATCACTAGTAGTTAACTCGGTAGCAAAATATGGGGTGATTTTGACTTTTTTTCCCTGTACTTCTGTATTATTTAAATTGTTTATAATAAACTTCTATTTTTCAAAAATAATAAAGCAACTTTTTTTTAAAAGCATGAGTTTTGGGGTAGAAGATATGGTACCTTACTTTGATAGAATTTTGGTAATAAGAAATAGAAAAAAATCTACCATTCAGATACTTTAGAGCTTAAAGGTCCATTTACTTTTGGTTTTCTACAGAAATGCTTCCCTTATCATTCTTTAACAAATTTATCTCTAACGCCCCTGCCCATGGTAACGTAATCCTCCTAATTCAATGGGAAAAGACCATGTACTGATTTATAACTCTACCAAGAAAGGGTTGGTATACATTTATGGGGATGATAAGTAATCCCATAATATCCCTATCTATAAACTTTGAACAACAACTTTAGAGAATGTACAACGATTATATCCAAAGAAGACCCAATAGTTCAAGAAAGCAGAAATGTACCACACTGAGGGCCAGATTCTCACCCCAGACAAATCTCAAAATGTTGCATAGATACTTTCATTTCTGATCTGAGGATTCTTACAACTTGTAGAGATTTCTGCTGCAAAATGAAGAAAGTTAAGCAGGAATTCACTATTCTCTGTCCAGAACCAAACTAAAAAAAATTTTTGTAAAAAATCTTCTTACCTTTTTTCCACCTCTAAAAGAAAATTTTCATTGTTACCCAACTGACTAAAATGCAGCTTGGCAGCCTTTCTCTCACTTTCTCGTACGGCTCGGTCATCTAGAGGCAAAAACCGTGGTCTGAGCATGTTTCTTTTTGGAGTAAACAGTAATGGGTCAGAAAAGCATATTCACAGAGTAAAAACTAAAGATCAGTCTCATCTTTTGTTAGAGATGGGTCACAGAATAATGCTATTATGTTGTCACTGGAGCACTAGTAACTCAGGGAGACTACAGGGACACCATAGCAACAACTGCCACGTAAGTGTAACTACCTCTGCAGCAAAGTACAGCTTGGTCAGCAAACAATCCAAATGGCCTAATCTTAAGGCTGAAAGTTATACCATTTCTGAAAGACTTTTCTTAGTTCCTCTATAATAACTTTCCCAGGGGCATGTAACATAGAAGTTTATATCAACAAGAAATGTATACTCAACAATAAAATTATAAAGAAATACAGACTAACTCATTTAAAGGAATATTTATTGTTCCTTGACAACTAAGCCCCAAAGAGTTGTTGTATTCGTTTTCTGTTGCTAATTCAGTTACAAAGTTGGGGCACCTGGAAAAATAAATCTCAACCTGGAAACTTTTTGTTGGGGAGGAAGCGGTGGTGAAACCATCAACTGAAGAAAACTAAAGCTGGAAGTAACTGATAAAATCATAGATTGTCATTCAGTAAACAATAAAAGGACTCGTCATACATCCTGCCAAAACAAAAGAGTTACATAAATATTGACTAATAAACAAATATATCCTGCCAGTGCACACTCTGGGCCAACATCCAAAAGGTTAGGAGGCAGCTGGTTTAAAGTAAGATTCTGGGGCAAAGAACAGGGGAGGAGGGTCTCACCCAGTTTCTCCAGAGTTTGTAGCATGTACACAGCAAAGAGCCTATAATCTGTATCTTTCCTGACAACAGGATTGAGTCTCAAATCTAGTTCTTTGAGGAAGGGTAAAGGCTGTAGGCGGGACACCTCCACTAATGAAGGAATGTTGTTATAATATAAATTCAGGTCTTGGAGTGAACATAAATACTGGATGCCCTGCAAGGAAAAGACTACATTGTGAAACTGCACATTGGGAAGCACTAGGAATCTCACAGATAAAGATGGAAATACAACTATTACTTTCCATCCTTAAACAGTTACCTGAGACACCTATGAGAAAGGCAGGGTTGAAATTCCCATTTAGTTGCCTGAGAATAAGAATGCTGCAGCCCATGGGTACTGGATGTGCTATACATTAAATAATTCATAGATATCATACATTTCCTCCTTTATAAGCTCTGACATCCAAATATCTGCGGTCAGCTCTCTACTTCTGTTGCCCCCCATCACTCTCCCAATCCAATCCTTCTCAGTGGTAGCCAAGCCAAGTCACTTTTGCACTTCTCTCACCCTTGCTATAACCACTCTCCTGACCCCAGGAGCACCTCAATTTAAAAGAGGGAGGGAGGGAGGCAAAAGAGAGATGGTTCTGGGGAGAACGGCAGGGGAAAAAATTAAGTGTGTATGTATATGTTCTTATATCTCAAGACCTCACTTTTAGGGTGAATGGACTATATGGCAAAACAAAACAATGCGATCTCCAAGTCTTCCCTCCTGGACCAGTCTGGAGCCCCTTTTGTCCTTGTTTCCCCCTTCAGAGTTACTGCCACCCCACAAGCTCCCCATCCTCCAATCAGTCAGTTCTCCTTGGTAGAAATGCTCTGCCTTCTTCTGTTCTATTTCTGTGGACTTAGCAACCCCGCCCCCTCCCCCCACTTCTCTAGCAACAGTACAATCAGAACTGGGACACTGGAGAGGAAAAGCCACAATTTTTCTCCTTTGCTAAAACCTACTATCGAAAATAATTGTTTAATTTTCATGTATTTGGCTAGTTAGGTGCTTGTGCCCAACACTAAATTTCAGGACAATATTTCAAAACATGTACATATATGTATAATCACATACTGTTAGTAGTAAAAATGGTTACCATAAAAGGAACTCTGTCATTGAGAGCTATTTCAGAAAGGTAAAATTATTTTCCATCATGTATTTATAAAATAATGTTTTTATTCTCCTCTCATTTAAAATTAACCTTTTTATAATTGCAGGAAGTTTAGAAAACTCAAAGATATATTCAAAACATTTCTGAATAGAACACTGTTTACAGTTGGATGCATTTCTTTCTGGCTTTTTTCAGTTCCACTAACTTCTACATTGTGAAAGGGTCAATGGTTGGGAATATTTATCAGTGCTTTTGGTCTCACTCTCAGGGCAGTACACCATTAGGACTGTCTTTAAATGTGTCTGATGTCCCAGCTCAAGTAATCTTTTAATGTCTCATTGTAAAAGTCAAGGGAACAATTCTTATCCTCCTCTCATGTTTCCCAGTTGGCATAAATTCATGTATTCCCCAACGCTACACTAGAACTAAACACAAAACATTTCTCCCCTGGGAAAATTAAGCAAAATGATTCAGAGCTGCTAGAGATGAATACATGCAGATAAATCATAGATGTAAAAAAATTTGTAAAACTAACATTTATTAAGTGCTTCCTATATGCCAAACACTACAGGAGTCTTATATATGTAATATTTGATTACACGTGCTAATTTGATTAATCTTCACAACAGTTTTCAGCCAATTTACAGAAATGGAACAAAAGAGAGTACAAAAGTAAATGACAGCAATGTTCACTCAGTTTTTTTTAGTCTGAAAAGAACAATCAGATAAAAATACATATGAGAAGAGGAGACCTAAATAACTCTGTACTAATACTTTCTGAAATTTGTGGGCCAAATACAAAGGGCTGTTATCAAAGAGTCTAAAGACCTAGTTCAACTTGGAATTTCTGCTTTTAGAATCCTAGTTGGAAATTTGATCTAGCTTGGATTTCTTCTTTCGGGGCCCTTAGTTTTAGACCTTGAGATTGGGTCTAGTTTGTGTTGTTGAACAAGTTTCCCCTAAGAAATGCAAAACTGGAGGAATAATCCAGATCATTAACCAATCCTGGATAGAATCTGTAAGTCTTTCACCTTCAGTCTTGCACAGAAGGGCTTTATCAAGACAGCCCCATAGCTGGGCAAAAAGGGAACAGTGGAAGAAATACCATTTGGGGGTCTATGCAAAGAAAATAAAACTTCCATCTCTGTGTGTGTGGGTGTTTATATTTGTAGAGCTCTTTCTGTGTGTTTGCTAATCCTCACACTTTCTGCTTAAGCATGCTCCCACCTACTTTCCTAAACTGCCCTCTGCTCCACCATCTCCTGGCCTGGAAATTTTTGTTTTCAAGACCGTCATTTCCTCCCCCTCCTAGAAAAAACTCACAGTAGCAACTTAGGCCACGCACCAACATCATCAGAATCCCCTGGGAATGTCCTGGACCCACCACAGATTTATTAACTTAGAGTCTCTCTCGGAATAGGGACTAAGACTCTGTACTCTTATTATTATTATTATTATTATTATATATATATTTATTATTATTATTATTATTTTTGGCCATGCCGCATGGCTTGTAGAATCCTAGTTCCCTGACCAGGGATTGAACCCACGCCCTCAGCAGTGAAAGCACAGAGTCCTAATTACTGGACCACCAGGGAATTCCCAAGAATCTGTACTTTTAACAGTGCTCCTCATAATTTTTTAACACACATTAAAAATTGTACTATTGACCCAACACAGCCATAAATAAATAAATAAATAAATAAATTTTTTTTAAAAATTTAAAAAAAATTGTACTATTGCCCTAGGCAGTGATAGTTTAATATAGTTTTCTCTCAGTATAAAAGGAATTTTTTCCCAATATTTTATAATAAAAAAATGTCAAACATAAAAGAATTTTACAGTGAATAGTAAAATTTAGTTTGGAAACATTTAAAAGGAAGATGCTATATTCCCCAGGCTGATATATCTATCTTTTATTTCTTCTCATCAAAAAAATAAACAGACTGGTCATAGAATATAGAACTTACCTTCAGGCTAGTGATCAAATTTCTTGATAAATCTAAGGATCGGAGACTTTTAAAATTTCTGAAGGCATCACCAATGGAATGGATTTTTCCAGCGTAAGATCCCTGCAATGAAAGAGACTCCACCAGTTCTGAAAAGAGATCATCAGTAGATATATTATGATCTCTGCTTGGATAAAGAGCAGAGTCACTGAAAACAGGCCTTCCTTCCTCCCGTATCTCATCTGTGAAAGATCCTACATTCAAGGCTCATAAGAAGATCAGATCATCCTTTTAAAAGCATCAATATGGTCTTACGCAGTGACGTCAAGCCTTGGTTTTACAGAACCCTTGAGTTCTCTAATTACCCTGAAGGATGTAGTAAAAGTCTCCAAAAGTTCTCAAAACAAACAAACAAATTCAGCAATCCCACTGCGAGGATTCAGCCCTATAGATAATACTCACAACATTTTGCCAGGATATATAACGTAGACCAGAAGGATGTCAATCACAGGAAAGTTTTAGGAGGAAGGAAGGGAGGGAGGGAGGGAGGGAGGGAGGAAAAGGAGAAA